>NC_091827.1:49403266-49731183 GCF_038994185.2 Dermacentor albipictus
TATTAGCATGTCTGCGGCCGATTTTTCGTTCACCGATTCCGTCCACACCTCTCAACTGAAGACATCCTACTTCAGCTGAAAGAGGAGGTGATTGTAGCAGCGACACGCAACTCCCCCACGGCTATCCTCGCCTTAGATCTTAAAGGGGCCTTCGATAACGTCAAGCACACAGAAATCTTACAGAGGCTAAACACGCTGGGCTGTGGGGCCAGGACGTACTCCTATATCAGAGATTTCCTCTCAGATAGAAAAGCCGTCCTAAAGGTCGGGGACAACACCACAAACCCCTTCCTACTGGGCGGGCGCGGCACACTACAGGGCGCAGTGTTATCCCCTCTCCTTTTCAATATCGCCCTAATAGGCCTACCACCGCTCCTCGATAACATCCCATGGATCCGGCATGGCCTATATGCCGACGACATTACCATCTGGTCGTCCACAGGGTCCATCGGGGAAATGGAGAACCGCTTGCAAGAAGCAGCAGACGTGGTGAGCGACTATGCTAAGTCATGCGGGCTCAGCTGTGCCCCGCAAAAGTCGGAGCTACTCCTGGTCTCACCGCGAAAGAAGCACACATCCGACTCGCCCACTATCAACATACAATTTGAGGGACACACCATCGTTCCGTCTCAGAGCGTAAAGATATTGGGAATGGTTTTCCAGTCGGATCGCACCAATACAATATTAATTCAAAAGCTTAAGAATACAACAGCCCAAGTCACGCACATGATCCGGCGAATAACAACAAAGACAAGAGGCATGGGGGAGGCGGACACGCTTCGGCTTGTCCAAGCCTTCGTCGTGTCTCGAATAACTTACGCTATTCCATATGCACTACTCAACGAGACGGAACTGAAGAAAATCAACACACTGATCAGAAAGGCATATAAGCAGGCGATGGGCCTGCCAACCAGTACGTCCACAGAACGCCTACTACGACAAGGTGTGCACAACACGGCCGAGGAGCTGATTGAGGCCCATTTATCTAGTCAGCGAACAAGGCTGGCGGTTACGGAAGCAGGGAGGTCCATTCTCTTACGCCTGGGGCTCTCTGCCCCTCTAAGCTATCCGTCACCTCAGACTGTGAGCTTACCCCATGCCATCCGGAGAAACATCACCGTACGTCCTCTACCTCGGAATATGCACGAAGTGCACCACGCAGAGCGAAGGGAGGCCCGCGCCCTGGCCATACATAAGCGATACGGGACTTTACCCTCTACAGCCTACATGGACGCGGCTTCTTACTCCAGACCCGCGGCCACAACAGCCACCGTAGTCGTTAACACAGAACATCGGAGCAGCATTTCGCTCACACGAAACAATCCCCTCCAAGCCGAGGAAGCGGAAATAGCCTTCGCGCTCTCCCAAAGAGAGGTTGAAGTCATAGTGACCGACTCCCAACAGGCGTGCCGCAACTTTGCTAGCGGCAGAATTCATATCACTACGCTCCGGATCATCAATCAAAAGCTGCCAACGAGATGAGTCATGATCATCTGGGCGCCAGCTCATCAAGGCATTCCTGGCAACGAGGTCGCCGAACAACGTGGCTCGAGATCTGACCCAGCGAGCCAACGCCGAGGAATACTGCACCCCGCATGGATATCATTTAATATAAAATGTCGCGGCGTTTGATGCAATATATGCGAAATTAGAAGCGAGAAGTTAATCTTGAGCAACTTCGCCCGTTTCGGGTCTGTTCATGTTTATAGGAATTCCGGACCAAAAACAACAAGTTCCGCAGAATTGGAGGGAGCATTCGCCTAGTTTCTTCATTAAAAAGGCTCGCTTCAGTGGTAGTATTAGGTCGCCGCACTAAATTAAGCTCCTGAAAGACAACTGTCGACGAAAGAAAGCGTGCGAAGAAATCGCAAACAAGACTAGCAAATGATTTCACTGATGGTGGTAAATATGCAGTGTACAGTCGAAAATCGCGCGCCTTCTTGTTCGGTTCGGGACATCATGGGTTCATATTGGAACCCTTATTGCAGTGAAACGCCGACACGAAGCTCGTGGTCCCTCGAAGAGCCCCGTTGCAGTCGAAGGAAATCCGCACCCTGCTCTGACTGTGACAGTAGCTGATGAAGAACATCATTTCCGGAGCGAATGGATGGTCGTTCGCTAGCTGCACCTTGTGCGCCTGGAAAGCGCGAAATGCCGGAAGGAAGCCCGGCGCTGTGCGCTCAGGGAGTTGATCTGTAGGCCCGGACATGGAGGCGGCTTTGGGCGGTGTTGGCATGCTGTCGTTTGCCGTGACCTCCTCCAGAGTGACTGCCGAGTCCGCTGCTTCTATTTCAAGTCCTCCCGCCAGCAACGCTGAAGAGAAGGCGGCTCCGAGACCTCCGTAGTTTGCGGCAACGTCACCGTCGCGATAGAAGAACGGCTCGCGTGCGAGCAACATCGACACCGTGGCTTCGTTGAGAAGCGAATCGTAATAGATGGGTTCCTTCGAGAACGAGTGAGGCAGCCTCTTGTCTTCGAAGTAGGCGTCGCTTCCGATGAGCTTCGCGTTGGCTCGACGCTCAGTGATCCAGTGGTCTAGCGACGTCGCCTTGCTCGTGTAGTGCGAGGCATAGATGCGCTGAAGTTTCTCCCGGGAGCGGTACTCGGGCTTCGGCCACAAGTTGATGTTCATACTTCGCAGCTTCTGTCCGACGTTCATGCCGGCGAGCGAGCCCGACTTCTCGAACAGGGCGGTGGTCTCTTCGCGAACGTTGTGGAAAATTTCGTCGACCTGCTGCCTGACTTGCTGGGGAAAGTTGAGGGCGACGTGCTTGGAGAAGAGCAGGATCTTGAAGGAACTCTCCATCTGAGTCTCGCAGAATAGCGGTCTGATCAGGTCGGCCAGTTCTTTGGTGCCGTACTTTTGGACGAAAAAGCGGGCGTCCGCGATCGGTGCGTAGATCTGGAGCAGCCACCAGCCCATGTGACTGCGGAGAAGTGCGGAGTCATGGTTGGCCGTGATGTAGCGCACGGCTTCGCTGGTGCCTCTTTTCTGGACGATGGCCGCATCACCTGGCCCGAAGGCTTTTACAGGTCGAAAATACTCGTTCATTAGGTGAATAAAGTGATCGGGAGGCTGACCAAAGGCCTTCGCCAGCGACTCGAACGTGTGGAACTCGGGGCCGGCGTTTTCGTGAACGGCCTCCAGTATGAACGTCACGTTTCGCGTGAGGTTGAACGTCAAGTAAGAGTCGATGGTCTGCGATGCGTTTTCCCCGTAGTCCTCGTCGAAGTAGAGGAGGTACTGGCCGATGTACTGGCGTATCTCGGCTTCGCTTCCCATCGACCTGTACTGGCTGCCCCAGAACTTTGCGTACACGCTCGGACCGATGTAGACCGCACGTCTGCTTTTGAGCGCGTCTTCCGGAAGGAGCCTGACGTCAAACCACAAGGGGATGTTCCAATGAACGCAGAGGCTGAAATGGACGTTGAATGGGTCAGCGTTTCCTGTGGGCACTTCGGGCCATGGAATGTTGAGGATTCGCAGCAGCATCTTGAACATGGCGCGAGTCTCGTGCGCGTTCTCGGTGGACCGGCTTTCGCAGGACCTGAAGGACGACGCCAATATGCTCTCCGGCGGCGAGGCGTAGTGCGGACCGGTAATCTGTTTCGCCGACGAGCGCATCCAGAGGTACTTGACGTCCCACCTATATTTCCAGTGCTCAGTCGCGTCGCTGTGTGGGTCCGGCAGCCAGCGTGACGTCACGAACGCCTTGAAGTCCTGGCACGGATCCGCGCTAGTGTTGAGCATTTCGACGAGCAGCCCTCCGGACGTGAAGCAGTCATGGCAGTCGAGGCTTCCGAGGTACTCCTGTCGACTGGACTTGCCGAGCGCAACAGCGAAGAGGTAGGAGACCAGGAGTCCCGCGACCAGCGCGCATCCGGTCCCGAAACAGAGAAAGCTGCACGCCCAGCAGTTCCGGTTGCCGAGACACTTCCTGTCCATGTCGCTGTCCCGCGGCGTACACTGTGAGAAAAGAGAAAGGGCATGGATCAACACAGAAAAGAGAGAAGGCGGCGAAAAGGGGTGGGCCTTTGTCATGCTGGCACACATTTGGGGTAAAAAGGGTTGAGTAAACCTCAAAAATGTAGAAAAGGGCGAGCAACGGTGGAATAATGCCCTATCATAAGCATCGGCTGTTCGATATGTCACATTCTGCCATGTGTCACTGACAGCGACACCACGATAACATGGGCGAGGAGACGTGTTTGTGGTCGCCGCGTACCCTTCCTTAGATGTCCGTACCATAAATTGCTCATTTGGCGCCTAACGAGACACAACAGAGTGATATTTCGTTAAGGGTGCCTTGTATAAATGGAAAACCAAAACAAATATATGCTGGCAATGTACATTACTTTTGAAATTTAACTTTGAAACACCCGCGTCGTTACCTAACTGTGACGTCATGGATGTTAGTGCCGTTCCGCGTATTTGGTGCACCTTTGTGATGGAGTGAAATTTGTCGAACGTTGCTAAATTCGGTCTTTTGTTCACCTAAAATGCAATTTATATCATTTTTACCCATAAAGAATTACTTAGGCCCAACAAGCAGGAGCCGTACATATTCACGTCTAGAAGGCGAGCTGGTGTCGGAACATCATATGGCGATGCCAGCCGCGTTTGGTTCTTTAGCCTTACCTAGCTCCGAATGGTATTACCATTACTTTCGAGCTTCATCCAGTTTGCGGTTTGTCTCTACGTTTGTCCACACCCAAAATCCTTCCGGCCCACTTGTGTCCCTGGGTCTCCAATGTCTAATGGGATGAGAATTGGGCTGCTGTTCAGAAGGAACCGCGTTTCTACCCACTTCCCGACCTTTTGGGTATGTCCCTCTTTCCGTTGAACCTCTTTGATGCCAACTTGAGTCAAAGTACATTTCTGACTGTATGCGTGGAGCTCGTCAATAAACTTCTGTGATGCCAGCTTTGGTCACGGGGTATGTACCAGGGGTATGTTCCACCGTTTCTAGTAATCATGTTATAAAACTTATCATGAACAGTTACCCACCCACGATAAGATTGATGTCTAATGTCACTAAACTCACAAATCGTGCCTAAAGGTGTACGTGTGGCCACTTATAATGCAATTGGTATTCTTAAGGTATTTCACGTGCTTTCCGAGGGTTAACTGTCTAAGTCCCTAACTTTCTCGCGCCAAACTGAAGCACTGTGCAGCCCATGGCTCTAAGCGCCACTCTTTAAGGATCCTCTTTCACACCGACATGAGTCACTGATGATTCAAAATCAGTACGTTCCATTAGGTATGCCCCACTTTTCAACGAACCTCTTTGATGCCAACTTGTGCCATTAGGTGGCTGCCCCTCTTCAGTGCACGTTTCTTACGCCTTCTTGAGCCACTGTTTATGCACCACTGGGAATTTTCCGCTTTCATTGGCCCTCTCTGACAGCTCACAATGGCACTATGGCAATGGCAGAAGAAGTATTTACAATTTCTACATGGCTTGGACGGACTCGCTGAAGTCATTGATCGAGTGTTAGCTAAAAAGGCGAACGATTTCGAATAACCATATTTACATTACCTAAGCGCAATACGAGAGCCTACGCTAACAATCACATTATTCTGCCTTCTTGTAAACATTTTCATGGGAAGAGATCACTGAAATTTAATTGGACCATAATTTTAAAATTCTACGCTGAATAATGTTAAAGATGATCGCTTTTTACCAGCAATGACGACAAAACCAAAATTATGGTGCTTTAGGTGCCAAAATCACTTTCTGGTTATGAGGTACGCCGTGTTGGAAGACTGCGGAAATTTTCACCACCTGAGGTTCTTGAACTTGCACCTAAACCTAAATACATGGGCGCTTTCGGCTCCAATGAAATGTTGCCGTTGTGGTCGGGATTCGATCCCGCGACCTCGTGCTCAGCAGCCCAGCACCATAGCCACTGAGCAAACCAGCAATGACGAAGTTCTCATTCGATATTTGAATAAGTAATATTTCGACTACGAATAATGAGCTTGTGGTGCAGTTATTGGCATCTTTATGAGTTTCGGTATGCACCGTATTTCTTGTTGCTGCAAATAAAAAGTACGCGTTTCGCTGAATGGATCCACCATTAGCCGCGAAAGTTGTAGGGTGCAAGAATAATTTGTGTAAGTTTAGTGAATTCCCTGGCGGATATAAACGAATGGATAATAAAAGATGAAATGAATCGGCAATAAATCTATATAAGTTAAAGTTGTCTGAATGTATATTCAGACAACCGTCACACGCGCGGACTTCGCGGCATCGTCACTGAATGACGCTGCGTGTTCAGTCGGAAGCGCAAGGTTATCAATACGCACACACCCACGTCTCAAACGTAAAACGTCTCTGCGGCGGCATTACAGTGGATCACCGCATTGCGTCAGTGCTAATCGCATTACCGTCAACATTCATCGTGAGATTAGTGCTGCCGGACCTCCTGGTATTGTGCCTTTGAGAAGCAGCTTAACTTTAGCCTGGTCTCTACTCCAATTCCACCCATTGAAACATTGTAATATGCAAAAATGCTTTTTCTGAGGTAACGTCCAGACCATTATTATTATTATTATTATTATTATTATTATTATTATTATTATTATTATTATTATTATTATTATTATTATTATTATTATTATTATTAGTTGAAATTCAGAAAGAAAGTTATGTTGGAATCACTGTGGGTAGCGGAATATTGACTTAGGACATCATCGTTTTTACATAAGTAAGAAGTTTACGAATACCTAACTTTGCACGGAAAACAAATATTGTATAGTCGGAGACAACTTTAGAAAGAAGGGGAGGCCCCGCCCAGATGACCGAAGCGGTGAAGTCACGGGCCGTCCGGCGCATGACGTCGGTCCAGAGTCCATTGGTGATGCTCGTGTGCATCCGCCTCGGAGGAGTAAACGCCCCCTTTTTTTCTAAATTTGTATCCGACTATAGTTCTATAAACTCTATAAGGTAAATAAATTTAAAGCACGCACATTCGATGTACTAGTTAATGTTATGTGATTCTTTCACCACGTTTAGAAGGGTCTTGCAAACGTCCACTCATATTATATTGGTGTTATTAAGAGCCATGTGTCATAAATCAAATGTCTCTGCTTTAGATGTACCGCTAGATTCAATTTACAGAGTTGTTATATCAGCATTCATCGCTGAGTTCGAGATTCAAACTTGACAGTACCATTTTCTGAAAGCTTGCCATATCAAACAAATTTTTATTAAAATATTGCGGCCTAAATAAAAAAAATCTGCTTGCAACAATCACTACAGCCTACAACTCTTTTTCGTTTACACGCAAGAAATCTCGTTAAATTTGTTGGATTGCTTAGCGAGAAAAACGATTTCTTGTTTCCCATGTCCTTACATAGAAGCCCCGGGGCGAGAGCTTCGTCATAAACTGCACGTGGAGATTGTACCCGTGGACGTTCTGTGACGAAGAACAAAGCGGTCGCAAATGATTAAGATACGTGGGGACGCCACCTTAACATTTGGGTGGCTACTCCGAGCGGCGTTGTTGTTTATGACCTGTCTTGCCAAAAACTTATTGTGCATCCACAAGGAAGGCTTGCAATGTTATTCGAATGGTACCAGCTACTGAACATAGCTAGCACAGATAACTTTTTCTCGCACAATGTCCAACAATGTCCAACAATGTCCAACAATTGTGGACACGGGGACAGTAGCCTTGACAAAGCGCTGAACTGCTTTCCGTTTGCTATGCAGGCCCTGCTTGCGTTCCTCATGCCCTGGCTATCGGCCCCGTCATGTGACCTGATATGCCAGCTTCCGTCACCCGTAACCATGGATCATCGCTACGCCTGCGCGATTGACGAGGTGCCTTCATCGCATCTTGCTTTCGCTCCTTTCGTCGACTCATTCTGCCCGGTACAACTCGACCTTAAAGCAACCTTCGGATCGACAGCAACACCATCCTCGGCCCAGTACTTAAGAACCCGGCCCTGCAACAACTGCTTCAGTGGACACGGGGACAGTAGCCTTGACAAAGCGCTGAACTGCTTTCCGTTTGCTATGCAGGTGCGTACAAACCGTCCCTTGTATGCTAAAAAGAGCAATAACGTCTGCTTATTACTGTTCCCGTGTCCACAAGTGTTGAGCGAAATTTGTTGTGAATGTTTCTCTATGACCCTTTTGTTGTTGCGCGCGGGTGATGTTGAGAGCAACCCTGGGCCCAAAACCACCCGCTCGGAAGCCTTTTTAGACATTGAATCTTTACCTACGGACCCCGCTGAACAGATGAAAGTTATTTTTCACTTGCTAAGGGACGTACACACCCGATCGCTGCATAGTTCTAAAACACAAACGGAATTGGCAGCTGACGTTAAAGCTATTAAAACCGGACAGAAATCAATTGAAACCATAATCACAGCGATTCAAAACCGTTTAGATGAGCTAGAGGAAAATTATAAAAGGTTAGATGAACTCAGCCAGGATATTGCCGCCATTCACACTCAAACAGACGAACTTTCTGCACTGGCCACCACTTTGCAATCACGGCAGGATGATCTTGACGACCGGTCACGGCGTAACAATTTAATTTTCTATGGCATCCCCGATTCCGATGAAACCTGGCAGGCGGCTGAGGAAAAACTGACTTCTATCCTTAGTGCGTGCCTAACTGACCCCCTCTCCCCTCACGAAATTGAACGCGCACACCGTTTAGGAAGATTCGCACCTAACAAGTGTCGCCCTATCATTGCAAAATTTTTGAACTTCAAAACTAAAGACCTAATACTCGCCAAACGCAACAGCCTGAAGGAAAGTAACGTCACCATTAGTGAAGATTACTCGGTCGCAACACGTCTAGCACGAAAAAAGTTGCTCGACTTTGCGAAAATCCAACCTGGATCCCCAAACCATAAGTTGCGCCACAACAAGTTAATCATGAACAAGAAATCTTACATGTACGACCCTATCACTGCCACTGTCATTTCCACTGATACGAAAAGCGCACACGCCAGCTCGCCCTCTGCTACTATCTCTACTAATACTTCCTAGGGACGAGTGAGGGGTAGTGGCCAGACATCTTCGGCTTCAGTATCGCTTCTTTTTACTAATATCAGAAGCGTCCTTAACAAGTACAGCTCACTCACATCAGCAATCGATACATGTTCTGCTAAAATAATCGCGCTAACCGAAACATGGCTCACTGCGCATGTCTGCGACGCGGATATATTCGTCAATGCTCACCGCTTCTCATTCTATCGCTGTGATCGTAGCACGCAGAGAGGCGGCGGTGTGCTTCTCGCAATTTCCAATGATATACCATCATCATGTATACACGTGCAGACTGAACTAGAATTAGTATGGTCAGCAATAACACTTAATCATCAAACAGTTGTAATAGGGGTATGCTACCGTCCACCTTCGTCGTCACCAAGCTTTAGTAACGAACTTTATGACGCTGTTAACACCGTTGCAACACGGTTTCCTTCATCACCGCTGTTCCTACTTGGGGATTTTAATCTACCAAACATCACATGGAATACCGACCCCCCTTTAATATCCCCACTCACACCTCAAGCTCGCGACTTTTTAGATGTGTGTTCAGTATTCTCACTCGTGCAGATCTGCGTTCAGGCAACTAGAATAACAGCTTCCACGGCGAATACACTAGATTTAGTCTTTACTAATCAACCCGATATAGTATCGCCTGTAACGTACCTACCAGGAATTAGCGACCACTTACTTCTACAGTTCGATAATAAACTAGACCGTCCGAAAACTAAAAAGAAGAAAAAAATCATACGAGACTACTACAGAGCAAATTATCAGGCCATAAATAATGCACTATCTTCGTTTATTGGCGTTTTCCTTAATGGCTTTGAACAGCGTAGTGTACAAACTAATTGGAACATGTTCACATCTATGGTCAACCATCTCACTGAACAGTACATTCCTCAACGCACCATTACAACTCACACAAACTCTCCCTGGTACAATAATTACATTAAGCGTTTATCAAATAAAAAGAAGCGTCTCTACCGCATTGCAAAGCTTTCACCCACAATTGATCGATGGGCATCGTATACTGCGGCGTCGAACACATATGTGCAAGCGCTCAAAAACGCCAAAAAGCACTTCGAATCGCAGGTTCTCCCTTCAATGCTTACTACTAATGTTAAAAAATTTTGGCGTGCAATTATTCCTTCGACTGACAACAGCCTTGCCTTAACAGACTCTTCCGGTGTTCCAATTCCCGCCGACCTTTCTGCCACCATACTAAACCATACATTTTCAGAAAATTTTACAGCCACTTCCAGCACACATATGCCAAGTATACAGCACCGTAACTATGTAACCATGCCCTCCATAATTGTTGCTCCATCCGGTGTCGTTAAGCTTATTGATGGACTAAGCATTCATTCTGCTCCCGGATACGACTGTATTAACTCGAAATTCTTAAAAAACACTTCATATTATTCTTCCATCATACTATCCAAACTTTTCCAGCAATCCCTTGACCTTTGTACACTACCTAATGAGTGGAAAATAGGCAAAGTGATTCCAGTGCATAAATCCGGCAGCAAAGCATCCCCTAATAATTATCGTCCCATTTCTCTCACCAGTACATGCTGTAAAATGCTCGAACATATTATTTTTACTAACCTGGTTAATTTCCTTGAATTGAACTCATTTTTTACGTCAGCACAGCACGGTTTTCGGAAATCTTACTCCTGTGAAACCCAATTAATATCATTTACACATGCACTACACCATATTCTTGACAAATCATCACTAGCTGATTGTATATTTTTGGATTTTTCAAAAGCATTCGACAAGGTGTGTCACAAACTATTACTTCATAAACTAAAAGCACTTAACATAGACGGTAACCTTATGAAATGGATTGAATGTTTTCTGCTTAACCGCTCGCAATTTGTTTGTGCTAACGACATTAACTCCGATTTTACAGAGGTCCGTTCAGGTGTTCCACAGGGTTCCGTCCTTGGACCCCTACTGTTCCTAATTTACATTAATGATCTTCCCTCGCTTATCAACTCCCATATCCATCTATTCGCTGATGATTGCGTCATCTTCAGAGAAATTACCAATGCTAACGATATTGAATTACTTCAGTCAGACCTTACCACGATAGGAAACTGGTGCAATGAATGGTTAATGGAGCTCAATATTAACAAATGCAAAGTCATGCGTGTTTCTCGGAAATCATCTACAATACCATCATACTACTTTAACAACATGTCGTTGGAATCAGTTTCTACATATAAATATCTTGGTGTTTACATCACTTCTAACCTAAACTGGTCTCTTCATACTGAAAACATAATCAAAAACGCTAATCGCATGCTTGGCTACCTACGTCGCAACTTTTTCAACGTACCTACTAATTTGAAACTTTTGTTATATAAAACATTAATACGACCCAAACTCGAATACGCGACTCCGGTATGGGACCCTGCTCATGAAAACCTAATCACTGACCTCGAGATGGTTCAAAATAACTCTGTACGTTTTATTCTTGCTAACTACAACCGCACAGCGAGTATAACTAACATGAAATCTAATCTTTGCCTCCCATCGCTGGCATCTCGCAGAAAAGTGTCTCGTATTGCCCTCTTCCACAAGTTGTACCATCACCATACTCTACGAGATCACCTCATCCCCCATCCAATTTATGTATCGCGTCGCATTGATCATCAGTACAAAGTGGGTATTTTGTCATGTAATACTAAAAGTTTTTCACAATCATTCCTGCCGCGAACCTCGCGTGACTGGAACCATCTTCCCGTCGAAGTTGTAGGCCTTATTAATTATGAACAGTTCCGTGAAGCCTTAGCTAATATTGTATATACAGGTACCATTTAAACGCTCATGTAACCAACTGTCTTTGTCCTTTTTATGTATTTACCACTCCCTCTCTGTAATGCCCTTGGCCCTGAGGGGTATAATAAATGAAATGAAATGAAATGAAATTATATATAAAAGATTTTGAAAGCTGTGACGCCACACTCACGTTACGAAGCAAAGGCTTGGGCGCAAGTGAAAAAATAAAGCTAGGATCTCCATTTCTTTCCCCAGTTCTCCGCTGTTGCCGCCAAAATAATTGCCAAACAACTTTTAAATAATATTTTTTACGATATTACTTTGCTTAGTGTTGCCCAATACCGTCCTTTTCGGCAACGACCCTCCTAGGTAGAGTGTTTGTCAAACGAAATAAAACAGCTGCTTCAGCTGCTCTTGTGACATAAGCTAGTTCTTAATACAAAGAGCGCTCGTCTCCCCATTTTTCGTAGATAGCGATATCAGGAATGCCTCCGCGGCGTCATAGGGCAGAAAGGGCTCGGCAACAATCGCGCTCCCAGTGGCTTCGCTTCTTTCTGTACATTATGTGTTTCAAATGTGGTAAAGAGAGGTCACTTCGCATTCTCTTGAATTGCGAAGGTGGTGCTCAAAGTAATTCGTGGTTTCAAGTGCGGAGGCTTTCCCAATTTGGCATGTAGTCTTAGAAGCGCAGCGTACAGAAGCAGTGTCACCTTCCGGAGCTGTGCTAGGTAATATTGAAGACAAGGTCTTCTAAGCCGATTTCACGTGGTGCTGGCGCATCTGGGATATGGTAACCTTGTAACCATTTCCAGATGAAAAACGGCCCTTTTGCGCACCCAGAACATCGTAGCGTGTCAGAACAAATAGGAAAACGTAATTAGCGAATACAGTTGCGCTAGTCGGGGTTTATTGTAGACCTGAGACATTAACTAGCGCGAGAAAAACACCGGACGACAGGACGAAAGCGCACTGCCTGTGTGGTTCTTGCTGTTGTCCGATGTTCCTTTCGCTTTAGGTAAAGATCTCTGAAATATGAAAATCTAGGTGTCAACGCGACAGCAACAAAAAAGGAAGACTTAGTCGCAATGTAGGTAAAAGAAAATACGGCGCAGGTGTAATTAGCGCCAATATAGTCGAAATTCACCGCATGGCATATTGCTCCTCTAAAGGGTGCACCGCCGTAGACAGAGTCATGCTGAGGCAAAGCCGCCATACGACATATTTTTATGAATTAGAGCGATCTCGTTTGGGCTAAGTTGGGTTCGCGCGAAGCAATCATATCTGGAAAGCAGCCTCGCCGGTGACTTCATGAAGCGAGAATTAGTCGTAGAGTAGATAAAATTAACAGAACGGGCTTAATTTGCTCCAATACAGTCGAAATTTAAGCACATTGCACCATAGACTACTTTATCTCCCAAACTGGCTTACCTGGCGGTCTCTTGGCAAGATAAATTTAGGATCGACCAAGCGCCCACACTAAGCAGGAAAGGTCGACGTCATTGCGAGTAAAATGAATAAGGTACGAAGTGAGCAAATCATGAACATTGAAAAAGAAACATCAGGAGACAGAATAGCGAGATATCGTCAACCCGAATCAATTATCGAAGCGTTTGAGCCGGCGCGTGCCTACATTAGGCCCGGGTCTATTACGATCAGGTGACCGCGCCTGGCCCGACGCTCCCAATTTCGCCTCTTCGTCAAGAAACCTCAGCGAGAAGCTAAGGGACTCCAGCTTCCCTTGTTCACTGTCCAACATGCATGCACGCTGTCCTCGTACTTACTGGCATCGCCGATATCCGGTGGTGCTCGGGTCTCATCGCGGCAGCCGGTTTGCTTTGATTCGCTTTACTTTCCTCTGAGACTGGCTCACACCCACTATGGGGTATTGGCCAAGAATGGGGTGATTTAAGAAAGAGATCGTCAGAGTCTCAAAAGATCTACCATTGAGAAATTTTGAATAAATAAAGAAATGAATTGCGAAAAAATAATTTAGAATGGAAGGAGGAACTCGTCCTGATTCAATTATATACCCCATGACAGCTGCACTAACATCCCCATGATAATATTCTCGTTCCTGGTCGTGCTTCCTAGGGAAATGGAGCAACCCACCTTGGGGGATCGGCCGTGAATCGCGCGGTGGAGGTACAGTTAGCATTTTTTTAAATAGGTTAGGTTGAAGTGGGGGGGGGGAAGCATGTGCTCGCTGCGGACGCGTTCGCGCCGGCTCCCGCTTTCTCGCCAATTTAAATGTGCCTTTTGCCCAGTTTTGTGCCTTTTCTACTCGGAATCGGATTCTTGAAGTTGTCTTCTACTTAGGGAGACCACATTTCGGCAAGTGCGTGACCTCTGGACTTTTTTACGAGTGATTTCAGCTCTCGCCGCCCCGCTTCGGGCTCTAAGCCTAACGGCGAGTACTGCCGCCGCCATTAACCCACGTCTCGACTCCGACCAAGCCGCCGCCGACCCCAGACGTCCCCGCGCCCACCCCGGCTGTGGTGGCCTCCAGCGATCACAACAAACGAGCCTTCCACCCAACAACGACCCTACAGCGATGGCATACGAAGTCAATGGGCAAGACATGAGCCCGGAAGACTTCACCGCAGACGCAGGGTGGACTATCGTGGCGCCGCGCCCGTCAGTAATCAAGACTGCGTTGAGCCAGCCCAACCTCGTTAACCATCAACGAAAGGGAGGAAATACGAACGGAACTGTCTCATCAGCCAGAAACGCCTTGATCAAAGCAAGCAGGATGCCCGCGCTGCCCCAAGATGACATCAAGATCGTGATTCGCATACGTGGCGGTATCAACATAGCCAAGGTAGGCCAACTTACGGTCACCAAAGCAATTTGCATGGCTGCTTTCATCGAATCTACCGAGCGAAGCGAGGACACGATATGCCCCAATTTGAAGCAGAACATCATGGTGGTCAGCACACCGTCCGAAGCGAACGCAGCAAAATACCTCAGGATCCGTAGCATTTCCATAGGAGAGCAAACGTTTGAAACCACTGCATATAGGACGGCGCCGCACGAAACATGCAAAGGCGTTATAAGAGGGGTTCCGCTCGATGAGACGCAGGACTCCATAAACCGCAAGATCGTCAACCCACGCAACCCGCTCGCTCTGGCGGCAAAGAGAATCAAGGAAACTGGCACGGTCATCATCGCCTTCGACGGCTTTCGAGTCCCGAACTATGTCAGATACGACAACGCCCTGATCAAGTGTTCCCTTTACCGCAAGCAGATCGCCATGTGCCATGTGTGCGGCAGACTCGGCCATCGTGCCGACGTATGCCCCTCGCCTGACGACGCAATTTGCAAAGGCTGTGGACTAGCTAACCCTAACGCAGATCATGTGTGCACCTCGATCAAATGTGCGCTCTGCGAGGGAAATCATGTCACGGCAAGCAAGGAATGCAAGAACCGCTTCCAACTCCCCTACGTCGTCCGAAGAAGACGAGTTGAAAGAAAAATTGCAGCAAACGCAAGCAACAGCACCACGAGATCAGGGCCAATCGCCCTGAGTCAGCACGACTTCCCGCCGCTCAAGGACGCCGAGTGTAGCGCCATCAACCACAACGTGGCCGCCATCGCAGATGCTCGCTTGTCCGGCGAGCGGGGCCGCTCGAGATCGAGGAACCGCGGTCGCCTGTCGTCACGATCGCGAGGACGCTCCAGGAACCCGAGCCAGAGATCCTCGTCAAGGATACGATTCGCCCCCAGCCCACGAGTTGGCGGTGATGACCGGTTGACGTGGGCCCAACGAGTTCAGCAGCACCAACAACAGGAGCTACAAGAACAGCAGCACCAACAGCAGGCCGCCAGCCAGGTGAGTCCGATGGCACGGCAAGAGCAAGTAGAAATAGCAAATACGATTAAAAGACTAGAACACGAAAACAAAGAGTTAAGGCAAACCATCACACAGCTTGTCGAGGAAATCAGACAACTCAAAACGCCACCACCCCCCGACTCTAATCAAACCGAAGTCACATCAGAACCCATGGTAGTGGAAGTACCGGTCGCGGAATCCACGCGCAATCCGCATAAGAGAAAAGCCGTGACAAACACACATCCATCGGGCAGGGACAGCGACATTAGGGAAATCAAGGAACTGCTCAGCGGGCTTGCAACTGCCGTCGCGTCACTAAAGGAAGGGCAAGACAAACTTGCGACGAGAGTAGGGACCCTCAAGGAAGGTTACGACAAGATAACGCTACAGATCAACCACATGATGGAGACGATCAACATCCATGGTGCAAGGCTCAACGTGCTAGAAATGGCAGACCACCCGCCTGTGACGTCACAGCCTGCTATCACCAAGCTACCTCGGGCGTTGTCGCTCGATAGACATAGCAACAACGTGGCCTCACAAAGGCCACCCAACGCCAACAACAAAGATGGCTGTGCAAACTGAAACGTTTCGCCTTTGGCAATGGAATTGTAGGGGCTACGTCCGTAAAAAGGCCCCCCTGCAACAATACATTCGAGCCAAAAAAGACAAACCCCAAGTCATTCTCCTACAAGAGACAAATACCGCTACACCTTCGCTACCCGGCTATGACGTGACCGCAACGACACCGCAACACAAATGTAGAGGTATCGCCACGTTGGTCAGCAACAAGCTAGCCCACACGACACACAACGTTAATCACGACCGCAGCAATTGCGAATTCATTCTCACGGAAGTCTTCCCTAGAGCCAAGAACGCCAAGAGCATATTCATCCTAAACGTTTACAGCAGCCCCAAGCACAGAGCACAAAAATTTAAGCAAATACTCCAGCTCGCCCGCAACCGTGCCGGCGACAACCCCGTGATCGTGGCCGGGGACTTCAACGCCCCTAACACGGCCTGGGGATACGTCGCCAGCAGAGCCAAAGGCAAGGACTTGCTAAACGACGCCGATGAACTTGACCTAACGCTCATCACGAACGCCGAGCACCCCACAAGAACGGGTAACTCGGTCAACCGCGACACAACGCCAGATCTCACTTTCGTCCGCAACGTTCCAAACTATCAGTGGAACAACCTGTTCGAGGATCTCGGCAGCGATCATCACATTGTTGAGACAACAATTGACACCCCATCCAGAGGACCCAGGAAAATGACGTACGTCGACTGGGACAAGTTCCGCGAGTTCAGACACGAACGTCGAACAGGCAAAGAATCAATGGAACAATGGACGTCGCAACTAAAGGCCGACATTAAGGCGGCCACGAAAGAAATAGAGACAGATCTTCCCGTTCATAGCATGGACAGCCGACTGGCCCACATGCTCGAAGCCAAACAATCGCTCACCAGGAGATGGAAAGAACAAAGACACAATCGACGGCTCAGGAAAAGAATTTCTTCCCTCAACCGGCTGATTGCAGAATATTGCACGCAACTATCTAACCAGCAATGGAACGAGGTGTGCGACGCCGCGGACGGCCGCATCAACAGCGGGACGACGTGGCACCTGCTCAAACATCTTTTAGATAGAACCAAAACCAAAGCGGACCAGGGTCGTACGCTGAACAAGATCATGCACGAGGAACTCAAAATTACTACGGAAAATGAGCTCATTGACCGTCTCGCCGACAAGTACCTCCCGCTGGCCAAAAATATTAGAGGCACGACCGCCGATGCATATCGCGGCAAAGCCAACCCAGAGCTTGATCGGGACTTCTCAACCGAAGAGATACGCACGGCCCTTCAGAACCTAAACAGCAAGTCAGCGCCGGGGCCGGATGGCGTAACAAACAAGGCACTAAGAAACCTCGACGAAACCTCAATCGAAACCCTCACAGAGGAAATCAACAACATCTGGAGGAATGGAGCACTACCAGAAGACTGGAAAACGGCCCTTATCGTGCTCATCCCAAAGCCTGGCAAGGCGCCGAACATCAATAACCTCAGACCTATCTCGCTGACGTCTTGCGTCGGCAAGGTAGCCGAGCACGCGGTCCTAAACAGGCTCTCGAAACATCTCGAAGATAAAGATGTCTACCCCGCAGCAATGATCGGCTTTAGACCCGGGCTATCCACCCAAGACGCCATGAAGCTCCTCAAGCATCAGATCATTGACGCAGACACGAGAGACGCGAGAGTAATCCTAGGACTAGACCTCGAAAAGGCATTCGATAATTTATCACATGACTACATACTGGACACGATCTCCAACCTCGACCTCGGGACGAGACTCTACGGTTATACAAAATCATTCCTGAGTGACAGAACGGCCACCCTCCGTCTAGGGGAAATCAAGTCCCAGAAATACAAACTCGGAGGCAGGGGCACCCCGCAAGGTTCTGTCATCTCTCCGACGCTTTTTAACCTTGCGCTAGCCGGCCTAGGCAAGAAATTGGATCAAATCGAGAACGTCAAATACACGATATACGCCGATGACGTAACGCTCTGGGTCCCCGGAGGTAGCCTGGGATCAATTGAAAGCGCTCTGCAGGAAGCGATCGACGTGATCGAGGAATACCTCGCTCCCACTGGCCTGCGATGTTCGCCTGCGAAGTCAGAGCTCCTCGTCTACAAACCATCGAGGAGCGGTCCCAAACCAAAGAACGAAATCAGAGACACACACGTCGTTACTCTAAGAACAAAAGACGGAGGAACCATTCCACACGTCAGCAAAATCAGAGTCCTTGGGATGTTCATTGAGAGCAACGGCTCTAACGCAGCTACAGTGGAGAAGATCGTGACAAAGTCGAATAATGCCTTGAATCTCATACGACGCGTAGCCAACAGACAACACGGCCTTAAGGAAGAAAATCTCCTCAAGCTAACACACGCCTTTGCGCTATGCCACTTCACCTACGAGGCGGCCATGCACAGATGGAAGGTAGCGGAGAAGGACAAACTCAACGTACAACTGAGGAAGCTAGTTAAACAAGCGCTGGGAATCCCCAAGAACACCGAGACAGACCTCCTGCTGCAACTGGGGGTACACAACACACTTGAAGAAATCGCCGAAGCTCAAGAACGGGCTCAATGGACAAGACTCTCTGGAACCAAACAGGGTAGAGAAATCCTAGCCAAACTAGGCCATGACACCACAGTAATCGAGACTCTTTATCAAAGCGTTCCGACGGACACACGCAACTCCTACACGGTTCGCCCACTGCCGCGGAACATGAACCCCACGCACCATCAACCCAGAAGGCTGGCACGCGGATCGTTCATCCTGCGCGAAATACGTGACAAGAAAATCCTAGCCTGTTTCGTTGACGCGGCACAGTACCCAACCAGGAAGGCCTTCGTTGCCACCGCGATCAACAAGCAAGGTCAAGTGAGAAACGCTCTCACAGTCAAGACCCACAAGTCCGAGATAGCAGAACAGGTTGCCATCGCACTCGCGCTCACA
The DNA here is from genome assembly GCF_038994185.2 of Dermacentor albipictus. Lineage (NCBI taxonomy): Eukaryota > Metazoa > Arthropoda > Arachnida > Ixodida > Ixodidae > Dermacentor > Dermacentor albipictus. The sequence goes on from NC_091827.1 coordinate 49,422,420, forward strand.
GACCCGACCACCACCCACGTCTACAGCGATTCACGCTCAGCCGTCAAAGCCTTTCAGAAAGGAACAGTTGCAAGACAAGCCCTACAAATAATCAATCGATCCGCACCGCTGCAGCATCACACCATCTGCTGGTTCCCGGCACACCTCGGAGAGATCGAGGACGCCCCTTGCAATCTCAATGAGATGGCTCACAGGAGCGCGCGAGACCTAACCTTCCGCGACGCCACCTATTCTAGTCGTGACCATCCCAGCGAGAATCGGGACCCTCCCTCCACATATAACGAGATCATAAAGCACTTTTATCTAGACCGCAGAATATACAGCACACCTCACAATAAGCTCACCAGGCCTCAAGCCCTGACGTTCAGAATGCTTCAAACAAACACGTACCCCACGCAGAACAGACTACATCACTACATGCCTGACCTATACAAAACATCACATTGCGAAAATTGCCATAGCACACTAGGCGTACATCACTTGCTCTGGCCGTGTGGTCGGACCCACGCAAACAAGGATCAAGACTCCGCCAGGCTACAAGACGCATTACGCAGCACGGACCTGGCGGAGCAGCTCTGGGCCGTCCAGCGAGCCCACGATGCGGCCAGGGAGTTACAACTCCCGGTCCCAACGTGGGAGTAGCCCGCTCTATGGGACCTTGCGCCCCGTAGCTCGCAGGACCTTTCTATAAAGTTACTCCATCCATCCATCCAAGTGGGGGGGGGGAATAAGTATCTTGCAAATGACATTTAAGGTGTCTACTGTTGCAGGTATGATAGATCAATTAGCTAGATATCTTGTGAATTTTGTGAGAATTTTGTGAGCATAAGTATTTAGGAAAATACTTACATGCAATACGTTTTCTCTCATGGAGAAAGATGCAGATGGCTTCACAAACGTTCCTGTGGCTGTAACCCAGTACTAGCCCGCCAGAAAGAGTTACAGGAACATCACATCATCATCACTTTATTACCTTGAAGACCCCGGTTAGGGGGTATTACATAAGGGGTGGGTTTACAAATCAAGGTTACAGAGAGTGATCTTCATGGTCATTCTCTGTGATCAGCCAAATTATGCAAGGGTCCTTCTCAGAAATTTTTTACGATTATTAATGAAATGCCGGCATGCCAAAAGAAGTGTTCCGGAGATACACTCTCATTGCATAAAGGGCACAAGGGCGATGTAGCCAGACCACACCTGTGGAGGTGAAAGTTCTTTGAGGGGACTCGGCACCGTTGACTTGTAATCATTACTTTATTCTGCTAGAGGAGCAGCATTTGTTGTTACAAGTAAACTGCGATGCGGGAAATCAGATGTTGCTAATAATTATGAGTGCGTGAATTCATTTGTAGTAGTACATTTTTTAATGGCGCCGCAGTGATAAAAGCTGACGAAGGTAAATTGGGGATTATACGACCGTCGTAGGATGCTACAGCGAGGGTTTCTGCATATTCGTTCAAGGCTAGAGAAGAGTTTTTGGGCTTGCTCTTCTACTTCAGCTAAAGCTATGGCCCATGCCCACGGCGGCAGGTTGCCGAAAATGATGTACGAAACTCTTGAAAAGTGGCACGATTGAAACGGAGGGTGAAGAACATCACGTAAGCTTTAATTTAAACGGCGAAATATTAAGGACGGCGTAACAATGAAAGTGGAGGGAAACATGCGTTGCCGCAGTCGGGCGCCGAATCCAAATCGCTCGCACGTATCCCTTTTACGCGAATCTTGCCGTTCTTAGCGATTAAGCTATCGCGACTGCTACCCCTACTATCAACTGTGCTGGGTATTTCTCTATGCGCACAAGATTAAGTAGCGGAGTTTTAACTGGGGGGCAGAGATGGAACACAGCTTGCGGATGCCATAGTCGAAGCAAAGGTTGAAATTCGCACTGACGATTGCCTTCTGGCAGCATGGTAACAGGATAGCTAATTGCTTCTTCAATAATGAATTATATATTAGAATTATAGTTATAGTATATTTTATATAATGAAAGAAATATTTCGATGAACCGCTCCTAGAATGGCATTTCAGAGCTTATAGTGCATAACTGAATTTGCAATGGGTCGCTGGAAGTGGCCCTTCAACCGCGGGCTGCACGTAGTAGGTCAGTGTAACAGCAGCCAACCTATCGGTCGGTTACCTGTATGAAGCTCATTGATTGGTTGAATAGACACTAAAGATGAACGCCTAAATCCGTTTTGACTACAAAATGATTTCGCTGAAAGTCTACATTCTTTTATTTGACGTAAGATGCTCATTACAAGAAAAAATATTTTTTTATATTTAACGACGAAGCACCACCGCCAGGCCGTTAGCATGATGCCATTCATTTTCCTCTATTAGTTGAGTACGCCTGCCGTTGTAGAGCCTAGCAGACGTTGTGAACACGAGCAAAGTTCAATGTTTGAGTCGTTCAGAGTACAATTTAGTCTAAAATTAGTCATACAATGTGATCTATGCTTAGCGATAGAGTACCTACTACGCCCATACAGGGAATGTCCAAAATGCGTGACTTCATAGCAGGCTAGTGCGGTAACTTCAAGACAGTGGCGACGGCCGTGTTCTGTTCGTGGCCGCTATTCGAGACCTTGTCAGAATCCACCATAATATTACATTTCGTGATGGCGGCATTTCGAACCAATCAGAGAGGCCATAGCAGCCATCTGGGCCTGTTCTTGGCCAATGAGAACTGAATGAGACGGTTTTTTGTTTTGCTACTTGTCGTTGGGCCAGTTGGCGTATTCCCGTGTGTAGTAGGATACGACAATGGATTTTCGTTTTGCTACTTGTCGCTGGGCCAGTTGGCGTATCCCTATGTGTAATAGGATACGACAATGGATTTTTGTTTCGCTACTTGGCGCTGGGCCAGTTGGCGTATCCCTGTGTGTAGTAGGATGCGAAACGGCATACGAAACTGTCGCGGTGTTTATTTATTTATTTGCCAACCCATGCACACACGGTACATCGATCATGGCTATGGTCGCGCATCGAGTGACGACGTGGCTAGATTCGTTTTTCTTAGGCCCTACGCACATTGGTGGGAAGGCGTTGAGACCATCGCCGTGTTCTGTTTTATGTTTTTGCAAGGAGAACCTGAGAGGCACCACGACACCACTCTTAAGCAGCGCATCCTGGAGAGAGCCGGACGACTTGCCGCCTGTGTATCTTTTTGCCCATCTTAGAAACTGGTGGATGTCCGGCGATGGGGTTCGAACCTCTGACGTTCCGGGCCACCATATCCCCTCGTTAGCGGTTAACGTGCCGGCGATCTAAGCGGAGACCAACGCTTTTATTTCCGCAGTGTGTTCAAAGAGTAGCTTGGAAATTCGCCAATACCTTACTTTAAAGTTTAATCACACGTAAAACACGTCATTGGTACATCTACAAGTTGACACGCCACCAGTATTGCTCTTATTTCCTATGAAAAATTTGCAACTGGAATCATGCATGCTTCAAGATCTTCCGAATGTTGCGAATACTTTTATACTTCTAAGATTTGAATCGTGATTAAACGTTATAATGCCACTTTTTCAGTAGTCATACGGCCGTGTTTGCAAGTCAACATCACTTTTTTCTTTAATATTTATAGTTACATTCTAGGCTCCCATTTTCTATTGCTTTTCCTGCTTGATTTGCCATACTCGTCTAATTATCACGAGAGATCCGGATTTTAAGCTTCTATTCGGTGTTGTAGCGCGGGCTCCAGAGATAGCGCCACCATGCTGCCTCATAGGAATAACCCTTGCGTGTGTCGTAGCAGCCATAAAGTTTCGCAAGCATTGCGGCTGAGCCGGCCGGTGAACCTGAGGACAGGCCCTAACCCGTCCGCACGCTAGGAGAAAAATGTGGTGGAAATGACGTTGTAAGCTCTCCTTTTTTTCTATTTTATTTTATTTCTTTTGCTGTAGCGGCCATGCTTTCTGGCAACAATGACGGCTGTGTAATGGTTCTGCGCGCTCACGCGTGTTGCTCCGTAGGTTTCGTACCATGACAAAGGCGCCGTGTGGGCAGGTTGGCGTTAGTCTCCGTGTTTTGTGGCGCTGTGTCGTCTGGACCGTGCTCCCCCGGATGTTGAGGCGGTAGAGGAGGAACTAAAGATCGTGAAATGAACGCGCATGCCCTGCTGTACGCAATGTACCGCACCACGGCAATGGCAACGGCCGAAGGAATGTCACCGGGAAATTTTGCTATCTACGGCGGAATCATGCTAATGTGTCATCGCAGGCAGAAACCGATGCGTTTCAGAATCTGAACAATCACGCCTTGCAGCTCAGTGATTCCTGCTTTTGACAGATCATGGTGCATTTGCGGCACGTAGAAAGCATATTATGCAAGATTGAAGTCCTGATTTTAGAACATTCGCGTTCAGTAACAACTTGCTTTTGTGCATATTAAAACACATGTTGCTTAGCCGTTGCTTCTTTCTCGCAGTACTCGCGACAGCACAAAGTCTTTTAAGCAGAGCGTGTTCGACGTGCATGCACACCTGCACAGGTGTGCCACAGTACAGGTGCTGACAGAGCGTTAAGCAGAATGTGTGCATTTTGCTGCCGTCGGCACCGTGCGCCGGCCAGTCGACGCTTCATCCGGGATGAATATCGCCCTGCCGCAGGCGTATGATATCTGTGAGCCTGAGAAGCGCAGGGAAGTGAAGGTTAACGGATGCGCTGCAAGTGTGAGCAAGGCTCCACAGAACGAACGCCCGCGAACACATGAAACGGCTGTTCCATTGTCGCACCCCTTGCAAAAATCCCCTTGGACTGCCTATTGAAAGTCTACAGACTTTTTATAGACGATCTTGTCTTTCTATAGATTAAGACTTTTGTTGATACAAAGTCTACAGACTGTCTATAGACGAAAGTCAATAAAGTTTCTATTGATGTTTGTCTATTCACAGTCTATGGATGGTCTATAGAAAAAAGTCGATATGTTGTTTGTTTCTTTTTTGTCTTTTTCCCCTCTGTAGACTACCTACAGACAAAAGTCAATAGAGGCTCTATTTATTTTTCTGTATTATTTATCTATAAACTTTCTATAGACGAAAGTCAATAAAGTTTCTATTTATGTTTGTCTATTCACAGTCTATGGATGGTCTATAGAAAAAAGTCGATATGTTGTTTGTTTCTTTTTTGTCTTTTTCCCCTCCGTAGACTACCTACAGACAAAAGTCAATAGAGGCTCTATTTATTTTTCTGTATTATTTGGTATGGTATGGTATGGTAAAACTTTATTAATTAAAGTCCTGCAGATCGTGAGTCTTCACGAAGCGGGCCGCTCCCACGTGGGAACCGGAAGGCCGAGCCTCTCGGCCGCATCGTGGGCCTGCTGGACAGCCCAGAGTTGGTCAGCCAGAAGAGGGCTGCGGAGAACCGCCTCCCATCTGGCCGAGCTGTTAGCGATGATAGAGCGTGACCGAGCACACCGCCAGAGCATATGGTCTAACGTGGCTATATCTCCACAATCGTGGCAGGTAGCGTTGGTGTAAGTATGCGGATAGATTTTATTTAAGAGCGATGGATTCGGATAGGTATTCGTTTGTAGTAGACGGAGCGTTAATGCTTGAGCTCTATTGAGGCGCGGATGAGGAACAAAGTAGGTTCTACGGCTGAGATAGTAGTGTTTAGTTATCTCGTTGTAGGTGGAGGGCGTGTCCCTGTTCTCTAGTGAGTCGGCTTCCGATTGGTCGAGGGTAGCGCGGTGGGCAAGTTCACGCGCAGACCCGTGAGCCGACTCATTGAGGTTGGGAGGAGCACCCTTTATCTGACCCTGATGTGCCGGAAACCAATAAATGAAGTGGTGCGTGATTGCCTTGCCCCCAAGAAGTCTGAGGGCCTGTTTGGAAATAGTGCCTTTTTCAAATGCTCTGACTGCAGATCTTGAATCACTATAGATGGCATCCCGTGAGCTATCTAGCAGGGCTAGTGCAATAGCCATTTGTTCAGCTATTTCGGAGTCCCTCGTCCGAACCGAGGCAGCATTGGTGATTCCTTGGCGACCATCAACAGTGACGATGGTGAACGCCTGACGTCCCTTACAAGAAGCGGCATCCACAAAGCTGACCTGTCGCTGATCATTGTGTATTTGCCTAAGGAGGTTGGCCGCCCTTGCCCTCCTTCTACCGCGATTATGATCGGGGTGCATGTTCCTAGGTATTGGCGCGACCGTAATGTTCTCACGAATCGACGGAGGAACGTCAGAGAACTCTTCTGCTACTCTATCGGGGTGATATCCGAGTTCCTGCAAGATAGATCTCCCTGCCTTCGTTGTTGTGAGGCGAGATAGCTGTGCGCGCTCCTGGGCCTCTGCGATCTCTTCAAGAGTGTTATGAATGCCAAGCTGCATTAATCGCTCTGTACAAGTGTATACGGGTAACCCGAGAACCCGTTTGGTAATCTTCCTAAGCTGTGCATTCAGTTTATCCCTCTCTGCCCGTTTCCATCGATGCATGGCTGCCACGTATCTAAAGTGGCACAGAACGAAGGCATGCATTAGTCGAATGAGGTTATCCTCCTTGAGTCCATGATGCCGATTTGATACTCTCCTGACTAAACGAACAGCACTTTCAGTTTTAGTAATTAGCTTGCGTATAGTCTTGCCATTTGTACCCCCTGACTCAACGATCATGCCCAAGACCTTGATTGAATCGACTTTGGGTATACGACAACCGGTTTTTGTACATAAGTTAATATCTTTGTCTTCTAACGATGTCCATCCCTTGGGCCTTGGACCGCGTTTCTTGGGACTATACAACAAAAGTTCCGACTTCAAGGGGGAGCATCTGAGACCGATGGGTTCTAGATAGGTTTCAATAGTGTCTATTGCCTCCTGTAAGGCGCCCTCAACCTGACCGTCATTGCCTCCTGTGCACCATATAGTTATATCGTCAGCATACATAGTGTGTTTGATGCCTTCAATCTCGAGAAGCTTTCTGCTTAGGTCAACCATGGCTATATTGAATAAACAGGGGGAAATGACGGACCCCTGTGGGGTGCCCCTCTCGCCAAGTTCCAGTAATTGGGATTCGAGATCGGCCACCCGGATGGTAGCCTTCCTATCCGAGAGGAACGATCTAACATAGTTATAAAATCTCTCACCCAGATTGAGCCGAGATATCGAGGCTAGGATATGCGAATGTAGAACGCTGTCGAAGGCCTTTTCAAGATCAAGTCCCAAAATGGCTCGAGTGTCGCTAGAGTCGTTGTCTATGATTTGATTCTTAATCAGTTTCATGGTATCTTGTGTGGATAGGCCTGGTCTGAATCCTATCATACTATGGGGGTAAACGTCGTTATTCTCCAGGAACCGGGAGAGTCGATTCAGGACCGCGTGCTCCGCTACCTTACCCACACAGGATGTAAGCGAGATGGGCCTCAAGTTGTCAACGCTAGGTGTTTTTCCAGGTTTGGGTATGAGTACTGCGAGGGCAGTCTTCCAAGGTAACGGGACGGTTCCACTCCTCCAAATTTCATTAATGTCCTCTGTGAGGTATGCGATTGATTTTTCATCCAGATTTCGCAACGCCTTGTTGGAGATGCCATCCGGCCCTGGTGCGGATCTACCATTGAGTCCATGTAGAACACTTCGAATCTCCTCAACGCCAAACTCTGCATCCAGGTAGGAATTGGCCTGGCCCTGGTAATCGAGATGTACAGGAGACCGCCCTGAGCCGACTGGGAGATATTTGTTGGCAAGCGTGCGGATTAGTTCGTCCTCAGAGGTCATTCGTGCAGCCTCATGTATGGTTCTAGCAATGACATGCCTCTGATTGGACTTAGTATTGGTCTCGTTAAGCAGATGCTTAAGCAAGTTCCAAGTTTTACCATTGCGCATTTGGCCGTCTATCGAATTGCAAACCTCGTCCCACTGCTGTTTAGAGAGGGTTGCACAATACTCCTCAATGTGTTTGTTTAACTCAGATATCTTTTTGCGTAGCGTACGATTAAGTCGGTGACACTTCCATCTGTTGAGAATGGACTGTTTGGCTTCTAACAGATGGGCTAGCCTGCTGTCCATTTTCTCAACAGGAAGGTCGGTGCAGACCTTAGAGGTTGCACGCCGAACGTCATCTTGAACCTGAACCATCCATTGCTCTATAGTAGGTCGGGAATCTGAGGGAGGCCTCTCCTCCCGAAGCTTGCGGAATTTATCCCAGTCCGTGTACGAGAATTCGCGCTGTTTTTTACCCACGATAGGAAGCTGGGCCTCACAAATATAGTGGTCACTACCAAGGTTCTCAGCCAAGTTATTCCATTTGGCCTCAGTCACGTTCTTAACGAAGATGAGATCGGGGGTAGAGTCTCTACACGTGGATGTCCCGATTCGGGTAGGAAAGTTAGGGTCAGTGATCAGCGTCAGGTCCAGATCCATGGCATTCTGCCAGAGATGCTTACCCTTATTGGTATCATATTTATAACCCCAGGCATGAAACGGGGCATTAAAGTCCCCTGCGACAATAAGAGGGCTTGAGCCTGCCATGTCTATGGCCTTGCGGAGCAGAGTCTTAAATCTTTGCCTTTTTTCGTTGGGACTACTATATATGTTAAGAACATATATGCTGCCTCGGTTGACCCGACCAGGTATGACCTCTACCATAATATACTCAATATTACTACCAGCCAATTTGAGATCATGTGTCACATGAGTGAGTTTCTTACTAACAAGAGTACATAACCCCCCTCCCTCCCGACTGCACGGCGACCGAGCAAAACCCAGCCATCGAGATGCCAGGCGAGAGGGTTTCCTGTAATAAGATAACCTGGGGCATCTTTTCACAATTGCGTAGATATTGCTGTAGGGGAGCCTTCTTCCTAGAGAAGCCCCTACAGTTCCATTGCCAAATTCGGAATGTCTCAAGGGGCGGAGCCATCTCTTACGAGCTGAACGCCGACTCTAGGTGGGGCTAGAATCGGGGCTACGTTGCTAGCTGTTGGTTCAGAAAGACGTATCGGCGGGTTCGGTGGCGTTACCGGGCCCACCACAAACTCGAGAAAGGATTCCATTTTGGCCAACCGTTGGTTGGTGTTTGCTTCTAAGGTCGTCATCTTGCTTTGCATCTCAGTGATCCTATCACCTAACTGTTTCAGACTTTCGCTGAGAGCGGTTAGCATCTCGCGCACTTCTGATTTAGCTTTACGTGACACGTTCTCCTGATCACAAGCTATTGCCCTCTTCTTCGGTGGTCGTGACCCGTCGCTACCCTCGGCCATCGGGACCTCCAGAATTTCCGCGTTGATGGTAGCGGTGGGTTGCGAGTTCCTAGCGCCCTTAATCTCTGCTATCTCAGCCATTAGCCTATTAATGTTCTCTCTCATGGCCGCGTTCTCGCGCTCTAATCTCGTGATTTTTTCCAAACTATCATCATGCTCTGGCAGCGACCTCGACATCACCTCTGATGGTCCTCCACGGACCCGATCTGCCCAAGTGGGACGGCCCTCCTTGTGGACCACCTGATGCTGATGAGCATGTCCCCGGGCTCTGGATCTCGACCTGGACCGGTTTCTGGACTCGAAGCGAACCATGGAAGCAGATCGTCCCCTGGAGCGACCACGGGAATGGCTCCGGGATAAACTCCAGGAACGGTCACGATCCCTAGACCGCGATCTCGAGTGACGGCGACCTCCCTCGGGGGCTGTATGCTGGGACCGATGCTGGTCGAGCTCCGGGAACTGGAGCTCAGGACCGCGGTAATCCGGGGTAGGGCTTCTCATCCGGCTCCTTTCGGCTCTGGCTCGTTCTTTTCGGCGACGTCGAACGACGTATGGGATCTTAAAGCGTTGTCTGCATTCCTTTCCTGCCGTGAGATGGCCCTCACCGCACAACTTGCATTTAGGCGTGCACTGATGCTGCTCGTCTGGATTCGAGGCTCCACATCCTCTGCATACGGCTTCGCTGGGTGTCGGACAGACGTCGGCACGATGGCCAAGCCGTCCGCAAACGTAGCAGATGTCGATCTGCTTACGATATAAAGTACATCTGACCAATGCATTGTCATACCTGACGTAGTTAGGTACCCGGTATCCGTCAAAGGCAACTATGACGGTGCCGGTGTCCTTAATCCTCTTGGCTGCCAGCGCCAGGGGGTTTCTTGCATTAACAATCTTGCGCTGCAACACCTCTGGCCCGTCACAACGGGCAACGTCTCGTATTACACCTTTGCACGTAGCATGTGGTGTGGTGCGGTATGCCGCTACCTCGTGCAGGCGACCCGCCACCAAAATATTCTTGATTCTCACATATGTGGTTGCGTTCTCCTCTTCGGGAGTACTGACCACGACTATATTCTGTTGATAGTTAGGACAGATCGTGTCGGCTTCACGCTTCGAACCTTCGATGCAAGCAGCGGTGTTGATAGCATCAGCCACCACAGTCGGGCCTATCTTGGATATATTCAGGCCACCCCTCACTCTGATCACAATTTTGATGTCCTCCCTGGGAAGCGGCGGCATTCTTCCACGACGAATAATGCGGCTCTTGACACCAGCTCCAGTCCTGCCATGATTGTTGTGCCCGGGCACCGCGTTAGGCCTGGCTCCATTGCCGGGCCTGTCTATGGACGATTTCGTCAAATGGTGTCTTCGGCCAGCTAATTGCCAGCCGGAATCCTCGAGGAAATCGTCGGGTGGTAGCTCCTCCCCTTGCACTGTATATTCCATAAGAGGTCTCGCTGAGCGGCCAAAAGGCCGAGAGCGGTTTCCTGCCACGAACACTTATGGTCCACCGGCGACGCGGTCGAAGTGAAACGAGCCGTAAAATTTGAAAAAGTCCACTCACTGGCAACAGTCTGGTATCCAGTTGGAGCTCACAACTTCACGAATCCGTCGACGATGAAATTAGGCACCCACAAGCAAAAAATCCGGTCAGAAACTTCCCAAAAAACGGGAGCCGATGCGGACAAAGCATTGCGTGTTCTCTTCTTCTTCTTCTTCTGTATTATTTATCTATAAACTTTCTATAGACGAAAGTCGATAAAGTTTCTATTTATGTTTGTCTATTCACAGTCTATGGATGGTCTATAGAAAAATGTCGATATGGTGTTTGTTTCTTTTTTTGTCTTTTTCCCCTCTGTAGACTACCTACAGACAAAAGTCAATAGAGGCTCTATTTATTTTTCTGTATTATTTATCTATAAACTTTCTATAGACGAAAGTTGATAAGAGTTTTATTTCTTTTTGTCTATCCGCAGTCTATAGATGGTCTACAGAAAAAATTTGATAAGGTGTTTGTTTCTCTTTTTTTCCTTTTTTTTCCTCTAAGGTGTTTGTTTCTTTTCCTCTCTATAGAGTAGGAATAGACGAAAGTCGATACAGCCTGTATTTATTTTTCTTTGGTATTTGTCTATAGACTTTCAATAGGTGAAAGTCGATAACATTTCTATTTCTTTTTGTCTTTACGCAGCCTATAGACAGTTTATATAAAAAAGTCGATAAGGTGTTTCTTTTTGTGTACTTCCTCTCTATAGACTACCTATAGATGAAAGTCGATACAGCCTGGATTTTTTTTTCTCTGTTATTTGTCTATAGACTTTCTAAAGACGAAAGTCCATAAGATTTCTATTTCTTTTTGTCTGTTCGCAGTCTATAGACGGTCCCTAGAAAAAAGCCGATAGAGTTAATTTATTGTTGTTCATTCTTCGTCTTTAGACTGTCTGTAGACGAGAGTCGATAAGATTGTATACTTCTTGTCTATTCCCACTCTACCTAATTCTTCACAAACACGCACCCGCACACAATCACGTACACCGCACCCCCTCCAAATATATATATATATATATATATATATATATATATATACTTGCGCGAGCGTCGGCTCGAGTCACATGGCATGTAATCGCTGTCTTCTTCACGCTCGGACCAACTTTTCTATGGAGCTCGTATTGAGCAACAGAAAGCTGTATCGGGAGTTCCTAATGTTGTACTACAAGTTTATCATTGAGAATATTCATCTAATTAAAATCACTGAGAAGTTAATTAACACTAATTATCTAATCAGGGGAATGCAAAAAAATAATCTGAGTATCTCCAAGCGATGGCAAACAACATTGCCTTGGTTCTCTCCAGCTGCGTAGCATTTGCATATGTTAAAATCTGGCTGAAATTAAGTGAAACATCCTGTATACTTTGCAATTACATTTATTCGCCACGGTTTCCTATCTCACCGCCGATGAAGGCCACAGGGTGGGGCAACACCAAAGGTCAGGTTAACATGTGCGAACAGCCCGTATACCGGTTGTGGTAAGGCGAGAGGTGAAGTAGAAAACAGCCGATACTGTAAAATTCTTTTTGCTTCAGGTTTACATGCCGTCTACAGATGGAGAATAGACAAAAATCGTTTATCTGGGCCCAACCCGTGTACGCTGTAACAAAGCGGAGGTACCGGAGGATATAACGGAGCTGCGTTTGACATAAGCCACTGAAGTTGCATACTGTTGAGATTGCTGTAGAGCCTATTTGTAGACTTTAGTATACACCTCGCGTACACCTCCACATTTGTTGACCGCATGATATGATCCACGTAGTCGCTCTCAGCAATTCGAAGACAGTCTTCACAGTTGCCATAGCATGACTTTTGCGGCAGTAGAATAAAGATAGCAAAACACCGATCCAATTGCGATAATAGGTGGTATGAATGCCAACTTTAGCTACAAGCGGATTGCAAACAGGCATCAAGCAAACAGCACAGAGACTCGTAATGTTTGTAGCTGACAACGCGGACTTTGTGAGTGTGCGATTGACCGATGTCGCGCATGTAGTGTGCGCGTTGTGTGTCGTCCGATTCTGAGATGATTTTCACATTATTTATTTATTTATTTATTTATTTATTTATTTATTTATTTATTTATTTATTTATTTATTATTACCCTCAGGGCTTACAAGAAGCATTATAGAGGGGAGGGGCATTAGAATATCAGTACATATAAAATATATACAAGAAGAAGTGAAGAACAGTTATACCGCAAATAATATACAGCAACAAATACAATAGCGCAACAATAAAGCAACAAACAAGCAAATAAGCAACAATAAAGCACAAAAGTAACAAGGCAAAAATAAACACTTAAAAATCAAGTAACAAGAATATCAAAAACGAAAACATGGAATAATAGCAATGAAAGAAAACAATAGCAATAGGTGACAACGTGATAGTGACGCAGTTTTGAAGTAGGCTTATAATTCGTTTGACAGTGCTCTGCGAAAACGGTCTTCATATCTCGGCTGCATCACTTACATCGCGCGGTTTTTCGTTGACTGATATCCTGCACTATAAACTTATGAAAGTTTGTCGTTCACTTAAAATATGTGTCAAATTCTTTGAGCCCACCGAGTATTTTGCAGGCGGTAATGCCTGCGCGGCCACGCATATGAGTACCTCACTGGCGTACTGATTGCTTTGACCTATCATCAGAGCGGACAATTAGCACTAACAAACGTGCGGCCATCACATTTGGCGGTACGCTTGAAGATATGCTACAAATGCGCTGTATTACTTATCGTAGCAGGCGATAATGCAAGCGCTTGAGGGCCCTTAAAGGCTTTTAGAAACGGCGCATTCATCCATGTGGGCATTCCAGTCTCATACGACAGCCGACAGCGTTTGTAATGCAACCTGCCAGCGCATTTCCTTCGTTCATAGCAACAGGATGAAAAATGGAAAAGAAAAGCAACAAGTTCCGGTGCGCATGGCATGCAGAGAGAGAGAGAGAGAGAGAGAAGGAGACCAAAAAGAAAAAGGAAAAGGCGCCTACACTCCTCGGAGCGCGCACAACCGGCACGCGCAGCCCGTGCGCATGCGCGGAGCTCTAGCGCATGCGCAATGGTGCGCCCTCTGTCCGCGTCAGTTTGAATCACGGAGGAAGGAAGCTGAGGAGAGGCCTGACGTCACTCCTTGTGAAGCTAAAGTGAAGCCGGAAGTTGGTGTTGCTTATGGCGTTGCTCCGACTATCGGGCGAGCTCTCCTCTCTTGTTTACATTTCTCGCGAAACCACGCCACGTTGCGCGCAACCGGGCTGCTCGGACGCGCGCGCTCGGCGGCAATACCAAACATCGTTAGCACGGCGTTAGCAAGGCGTGGCCGCTACAGCAAAGAAATTAAAAGACAGCAAAAAAAAAGGAGAACCTACTACGTCATTTCCTACACACTTTTCTCATAGCGCGCGGAGAGGGCAGGGCCTATCCTCAGTTCGTTCCTCTATGGTTTGAATTATCAACGAGTGCGCCAGGCACGTAAACGCTTGTAGCAATGTGCGGTGTCTGCCTGAGCGTTGGTGCCTGTGTACGCGTGTCTTCTTTGTGGCATCACACCTCAACTACACTGAACGGTAAGCTTTAGCAAAGATGTTTTGCCTCAACAGATCATGATTAGGTAGGCGCATTTCGTAGCGCAAACCGGTTGCATGTAGCGCAGGCGACTCGTGTATAGTGTCGGTTTGTCGTTGACATGATATGATAACGCGCTCTTGTTCTCGCTTTTACGATACGTTACGTTGTACGGCGAGCGATCGCTCAGGCTTGTTGATATTAGCGTTATAGTTGATGTGCGTAAAAAAAGAAGTACCCCGTGGTTTAACTTGGTACTCAGCTGCCACTAAGCGTATTACTTATTTACATTATCGGGTTTTACGTGCCAAAACCACTTTCTGATTATGAGGCACGCCGTAGTGAAGGACTCCGGAAATTTAGACCACCTGGGGTTCTTCAACGTGCACCTAAATCTAAGTACACGGGTGTTTTCGCATTTCGCCCTTATCGAAATGCGGCCGCCGTGGCCGGGATTCGATCCCGCGACCTCGTGCTCAGCAGCCTAACACCAACTAAGCGTATTGTGTGTGTTGAGCAGCCAGTGTGGTAGATCTCATTTTGTGGCGCGTGATCAGGCCGCGATGAATGCTGCGCCGCATGTGTAATGTAATTCTCGTGAGGCGCTTTACGTATGTACCTGAAAATTGTGTTAGCATGACTTTTCAAACAGAGACGTGTAGTTCTATAACTGCTAGCGTACTCAGATGAAGGGCCGTGTTTGCGGGGCATGCTCCAGCAGTGCGTGTGCTGCCGTTTTCGTATAGTTTCATCGTAGCAGTATTTTTAAGCTTCCTCGCAACCAATCTAAATAATTTTGGTTAGTTACCGCAAGCAAAACGCGAGACTTGAAGAAATATCTAGCAGAGATATCTAGATTGACCCTATCTAAATATATGCAACCACAAACGCTTTTCGAGTATGAGACTTGCGATAAGCTCAGTTACTCGCAGCTTGGCAACTTAGGGGAAAAAATTAGAGAACAATAAATTAGTCGCTCCGGGAAGTACCTTTACACGTTTTAAACTGGATGCATTGTGTTTGACGGTAGTTAGGTTTTTTTTGTCCCTTTTATAAACAGTTTAGCAGCAGAAGTTATCTTTCGGGCTATATGAAAAGCGTTACGTGCCTTCCCATGCTTCGGCGTTACGCAGTTTACGTGCTGTTAATCACTAGGCAGCTGCTGGTGCAGATTCGCAGAGTGCCAGTCGTGCATGGTATGAAGCCCATGTCGTGCGTAATAAGTGTTCCGGTTTTCATTACTGTTGCATTTAGTGCCGTCGTCTTGGACAGACTGCATAATTTATGCGCTCTACAAAAAAAAAAACCAGACTATCCATTTGGTGGTGTTTTCTTAGTAGATAACGCACAGATTATTCAAATAGTTTAGTGGACATTGCACTTGCTCTACCCTTATCAACACACCTAAGAGCTCGTAATATGTTTTAGCTGGTAACCAACCTTATCAATACGTCTCCATTCATGTGCATTCTACTGAAAGTGTGGCAAATGTATACATCTCGAAGTATGACAAAAGAGACATTGCAGACTGTTCTAACCGGAAATAAATTGCAATTCTTATCGTGATTGTTCATAACTGCAGTCACTATGCTGAGCATATTCGTTCGGCACGGGCATATTGCATGAACACCTGAAAAATGTGCACAGTCCATCCGGGTATCTTTGTTCCAACAATTACTATTATAAGAATCGTCTGGGACTTTCGTATTTCTTTTATTTTTGTAAGTACACTGTGTGTCACATGAACGTGTCTTCAAAAGAAACGCACCGTTGCTGGCACCGGCGACCTTTACGGTTGTCTAACTGCTTATCATACTGTAATATACGAAAATGTAATAATGGTACTAATTCATATTGCCATGTAGTATTTAATCAGAGGTAAGCAAAGTTAACTAGAGGCAAAAGTGATGAGAGCCAATTGTAGAGAAAACTACTATTGAACCGTAAAAATAACTCACCGAATAGTTTTCCCTCACCTTCATGCATTTGCTTTACTTGTGTGTCTCAGTGTCATTGTCTTCTGTGCTGTACTCGTGTGGCCATTAATTACGAACTTGCCCAAGCGCTTGTCAGCTTTATTAAACAATATATTCAAGCCAGTTCGATTTAATACTGCATGTCAACCAAGACCTCAAGGAGCACAACGCAAGAGACTGAAATAGTGGCCGCGTCGCGGTAAAAGCTTGTCCTCCCTGCATGGAGGGAGCCTAACCAATTCTGCAGGCATTTTCAATAAAGCCGTTCTCTGTCTCTCTCTGTCAAGTGTATGATGTGTTATTCGTTTTATATAAATATTATGGACTGGCAGTACTTGGCAAGCAATAAATCACAATATTTTTTTATTGCACTTAAGCTGCAGGCGTCATAGATTGAGAGAAAAGTTTAATAAAATAGCTAGTGATGGCTTGGAAAAAGATCGTGATCGTGGCTTGAAGACCGTGATCGTGAAAATGACCACATAGGTTTGCTGTCTTGTTATATTTCATACAAAGTTTCCAGAGAATCGCTCTGGTAAATATATCTTTTAAAACGTTTCACCTCATAAAAGTTCAGGGAAATTTGCCCATCTACCGAAAAAAAAGAAAGTCAACGATAATACCATGGCATTTCTTACTGAATTTATTTTTTTTGCGTTAACTAAAAGTCCTTAAACTCGAAACCCTAGAAAACATTTTCATCTTTCAAAGGCCCTAAATAATTTACTGTAATAGAATTCATGCTAACTGTAGTATCAGTTCTGTTTCCTAGGAGGTGCATGTCTGTCGTGCGATGACACAAAGTGCTCGCGTGGTATTTCGGGTGCTCATGTAGTATTGGCCTCGAGCTCCACCACTGGAAAAGCTGGCGCCACCGTCGGCGTGACGTGCTAGGAGGGATCACGTGGACATAGCGGCCGCGTCGGCTGCTTCGGGCGCGCCGAAGCGAGCTGAAAAAGAGTTTAAATTCCCTCGTACGCTGCGGTTTTCATTTAGTGGCGAAATTTTCCCGCTTCGAGTGTCTCCTTTACAACGCTTGAAAGCACTACAATAGGTAGTGGCTGCCTTTGAAGGCGCGCAACATGGTAGGCTACTGCTCGGTGCCGCAGGGCCGGACGCACGTGACGGAGTCCGGTGTCGGCCTTATTCACACGTAGCCGCAGGACAAGAAGCTGTGTGAAGCTTGGCTCGCGAAACATAAAACCGGCAGTCATCGGCTACAACTCGGGTATGCAGCAAGCACAGACGCGAGGAAGATTTCTGCTACGGCGCCCGGTCTGCGATGTTCTCAAAACGCGCACTGAGACGCTCGCCTGAGTCCGCTGCCCGAATAATGTCATGACGGTTTGGTCTATGAACTTGTCGATACTATAGAGACTGTAAAGTTCAGTGGAGTGGAAAGGCAGCGGTGAGAAGCACATTTAAAGAATGCATAGCATATAGTCATGTTTGTGTTATGAATTAATGCACTGGATTACAAAAAAGGAGCAGCGGGAAATTGCACGCTGAGAACGCCGATAAACATACAGTGCGACGCAACTCGAAAAATAGTATTGAAAGGTCAAAGAATTTAGAAGAAAAAAAAAGATTGCATCGTCGCGACGGCACATCACAGTCCCCAGGCGTCGAAGTCTCTACAATGAAATTATTTTTGAACAGCTCTGATAGCGCCCACGCAACAATGGTTGCCTGTATACTGTCAAATGCTCGTATTCTGCGGCCTAAAGCTCATGGCAGGGTGCGAAAACGCGCGCGCGGAGAAAGCAAAACTGCGCGGACAAGCACGCAGACGCGCAGTCGGTCGCTGCGAATCTGCGCGATCGCTGCATTGAGGCTTCATTCTATTACGCTCCATTTAGTTATACAAACACTATAAGAACATATTTCACATAGTTTGCTCTCGGCGTTTACCTACCTTTCACGCAAGAAGCCGGTTCGGGAGACTCCATCGCGGCGACCGCGCCCAGTGGCGTTCACTGTACGTATTCGGTAAAGAAATAGCGGCTGTAAACGATTGTGTGCTTTCAGCTTGCCCAAGATTATTATTTAGACAGTAAGAAACTTCTCTCGTTTCGAAAGTACTTACAGAAATGTCCGGGAGAGCTCGCGCGTGGTGTTTTCAGTGAGCGCTGACAGCAAAACCTATGAGGAGCGCGTCACGTGATCCCTCATACTACGGCATCGAGGCGCTTCCGATAGAGGGCGACTCCGTAACTCCTCGCCGCCAATACATAACTTGGAAACCTGTTAGCATGCCCAAGAGGCCTCATTACCTGTAAGAAACTAAGTGATCATATCAATACAATCAATCCATCTGCCTTATGTTGAAGTTAGAGCCAAAGACCCATTCATTTAAGACTAGGAGCAAGAGGTTTATATGTGTGTAAAGCAAAATAAATTACAATCTTTGGCATGATACTGTGAATACTCCAGTCACGTCTTCTGAGCATATCCCTCTGCACGGGCATACTAAACTCCCAGCCAAAAAAATGTACAGACAGTCCAACTGGGTAACGTTTCAGCAATAAATAGCGAGATCATTTGAGAGAACCACATTATTGCATCATATATGAACTTGTCATAAAAGGGAACATACTATTGCTGGCATGAGCAGCGGTTGTGACTGTATTATTGTTCACCATACCATGAAATAAAACATTGTATAACGGTACTGATTTGTATTCACAAGCAGCCATCAGTCATAGTTAAACCACATGAATTATTATCTTATATGATTTGAGCAAATATATTAAGCTGCCTAATGAACATACAAAGAATACAAACTTGGTAATTTTGTCTCATATTGCTGCATCTACTTATTTGCAGCATACGCCTTCATCACCTTTGCGTGTAATGGCACAAAGGTCAAGGCCAGCCTGGCGACCATGCTTGCCACGGGGAAAAAGTAAATATTTAGTCTCTTTCCATAATAGCAAAATACATGTATTTTAAGAAATTCATCTATTCGCGCAATAAAAACAGTTATTTCATTGCCGGTGCATTTGTTTTCTTTCTTGTACTGCACGATTCAGCACTCAATTTTTTCTGTTTATTCAACATATATGAGAGTACAGCTGGTTCAGGAGCACTATTAATCTACCAGCAATAATGCGTAAGTTTAGAATAAAAGCAACAGGGGCACATGCATAACACATTCAAAATGTTATTGCTACCACATGTAAACAAAAATGTAAACTAAATTGTAGATAGCATATAGCTATGGACTTATGGCCTTACACACTCTTCGTAGGCTTGTCTATAAAATGTGTGTGTCTATTGAATAATGAAAATTCATGTTTGTTGAAAAATGTCTGCAGAATATTTTAGAAGTGTATAGGATTATATAGTTCTGTTTATAGACTCAAGTCTAAAGAATGTCGATACGCTATCTATAGACATTTCGTGGACTTACTCTACAAAAGTAGAACTACGCAACCCGATGCTTTTGTCTATAAACATTCTGCAGACATTTGTGTCAAACAAATTTTCATTATTCTATAGAGTCTATAGACTCAGACTCTTTATAGACTAGTCTATAAAAAGTGCATGGCCATAAGTCAATAGACTGGTGTACAGGAATAGTCTATAGATAATCTATAGCCACTGGTCTATAGACATTCTATAGACTTCAGTCTACAAAAGTACAACTGTAAGCCTTTACACTTGTCCGTAGACATTCTGCAGACAACTGTCTACAAACATGAATTTTAATTATTCCATAGACACTCTATAGACTCACACTATAGACTCATACTTTTTATAGGCTAGTCTATGATAAGTATGGCCATGAGTCTATAGAGTGTCTAGAGACAGTGTATAGACACTCTATAGACTCAGACTTTTTATAGACTAGTCTACAAAAAGTGTATGGCCATAAGTTTATGGAAAGCCTATAGACTCAGAGACTTTTTATAGACTAGTTTATAAAAATCGTATGGCCATAAGTGTATACACAGTCTATAGACTCAAACTTTTTATAGATACGTATATAAAAATATGGCGATAAGCCAATAGACTGTCTAGAGACAGTGTATAGACAGTCTATAGACTCAGACATTTTATAGACTAGTCTATAAAAAGTGTATGGCCATAAGTTTATGGAAAGTCTATAAACTCAGAGACTTTTTATAGACTAGTTTATAAGAAGCGTATGGCCATAAGTCTATTGACAGTCTATAGACTCAAACTTCTTATAGACAAGTCTTTAAAAGTATATTGCCATAAGTCTATGGACTGTCTATCGACTCGTCTATTGAAATGTCTGTAGCCAGTCTATAGACTTCATAGACAAATGTCTATAGGCTGTCTATGGACTTTCTATAAAAAATTTTGTAAGGGACTTAGGCTAGATCTACGCGCGTCCTGTTCTGCACCATGCGCCGGCTATCGTAAAGCTTCACTTACCATGGGAAGAAGGCACCTCAGGCCGCAGTCAATGAATCTAAACGCCTAGTCAGAAATAACATTCCGCCTACCCGCCGGGGCGCTGTAGTAGTGATGCGCGGCCACCCGGAATTTGTTCAATAAAGCCCGATAATTCCTGAAGTCACAGCGAGAATACTTGTTTGTGCTAAAAGTCCAAACGGATCGCAAATGGTTCGGTGTGTGCAGTGCGTTCCTTCAATGCATTGAGAATGCGTACATTTTTTTCGTATTGCCAGATGTCTTGCTCACAAGTCCTTGTGAGAGCCCCAGGAAACCCAAGCGCAGAAAATCAAGTTGACGGGAGCGATAAAGGTGATCGTTTTTAAAAACACGGAACAAGTGGAAAGCAATCGGTACCTGCTTGATAAAGTATGTGTATTTTTATAAAAGCCAGCAAAAGCGGCCCATTCGACCTCGCAGCTAAATTTGCGAAGTTCCTTATGAACTTCTTTCAACAAGACTTCGGCAACGGCAGTGCCATGAGACATCGCGAGAACAGCCTTTTTCTTTGGTATCGCTGCGGGGTGGGCGCGTCCGAGCGGCCCGTTTGCGCGAGAAATGTAAACAAGAGAACTGGCCCGATATGATGGCAGAGCAACGCCAACATCCGGCTTCACTTCCAAAGAGTGCTGTCAGGGCCCCTGTTCAGTTTTCCTTCCTCCATGGGAAGAACGATGGCTAATTATTACACGGATTTTCCTAAATATATTCTTGTTGTCTTCTATATCCTGTATTCTGTTGTCTATGTTCTCGTCATCGTTTTCCGGGAATACTGTATTAGAAAGCCAACTTGCGCCGATTATGCGCATGCATCTTTAGTCTTACTGGACCTCCTACGTTATATATAAAACATGTTCTGCAAAACTCCGTTCAATAACTGCCAATAGAAGGTATTGTACCTAGCTACAATAACGTCCAACCCCATTAGCACGAATAGCAATATATATATATATATATATATATATATATATATATATATATATATATATATATGTACTAACCATCATTTTCATGGTTCATAAAAGATCGCAGCGATGAACCTCCCTCTAGTACTTATTGTTGGAAACTCAATGATAGCAATGAAATTGGCGAGACGAAGTTTCTCTGTAAAGACCACGTTGTTCATGATGATGCTCATGTTGATGTGCCAAGGTGAGTCTTCCTTCAGAAGCTCTCGCATTGACATATTGACATTAACAGTCAAGGAAGATAGGACCAGTCGGTTACAAACGTCGTGGGACATGCCTTTCCTCTGGCTCAAATTAGGACAGGTCGAATTTTGAATCTCAAGTGGTATTTGTAGCCCAACGATACATGGCCACCAGTCGATCTGCACATCTTGTCAGTGCGCACAGCTTTTAAATTAATCAAATTACAATTACATTATTTAGAACCTGTTCACAGGGTTCGCGCACTCAAGCGAGGCATCATTTTGTTCACGTTTGCTGCTGATTTTCGACAAAACCATATAAGCAGTGCTAATACAGTTTATCTCCCTGACTTGTGCAATCGTCCTGAACTAATTCCCGTGGGTTTGCTTTTTGAACGCTATACGTGTGCCACCCCCCCCCTTCTTGAATCCGCTTTCAGCCCACACATACACACGCACACAGGAGGTACAATAAACCAAGTGATGTAAAGCTAGCATAAGGGTTCTTTTGTTAAAACAAACCGGATGTCGCACTAATGCGTCCGGAAAGACCTTGTTTCTTCGATGTCAACCACTCTTGAGTCGTGTTTCTTTCTTAGAACTGAGGTGAAACAGCGCAAAAAAGACGTGGACACAAGGAAAAAAATACCGCAGACAAGCGCTGACTGCCAACTGGAAGTTTATATGAATATCACCGGACATTTATAGCTTGATCATCGGAAGCATGCGCATATCATTCACAAAAACATCTGCAAATCATCATTTTATACTTTCTTCAAAAAATGTTATTTCTTTTCCCGAAAAGGCAAGAGAGGGAGTGCTTACACATTTATCGCCTTCCTTTCTTGCATGAAAGGCCTCCACTATTTCCCTTTCCTTCTTGCGCTTGTTTTTCCCTATGAATTTTGTCTTTTCAACTATGGGGGTGCATTGACACTTGTTACAGTGTCCAGCTTAATGACTCCCATAGCAATTCTTTAGCTTAGTGCTGTGCTGACGTAAATGACTGTAACAAGTGTCAATGCACCCCCATATTTGAAGAGACTAAATTCATAGGGAAAGGAAAGAGCATGAAGGAAAGGGAAATAGTGGAGACCTTTAATATAAGAAAGGAAGGCGATAAATGTGTAAGCACTCCCTCTCTTGCCTTGTCGGGAAAAGAAATAACATTTTTGGAAGAAAGTATACAATGATGATTTGCAGATGTTTTTGTGAATATGTGCGCATGCCTATGCTGATGAAGCTATAAATGTCCGGTGGTTTTCAAATAAACTTCCAGTTGGCAGTCAGCGCTTGTCTGTGGTATTTGTTTCCTTGTGCACTCGTCTTTCTCGTGCTGTTTCACCTCAGTTCTAAGTATGAACCAACTAGCTCTAATCAAGATATTACTACTGTTTCTTCCCTTCTCATGTCGGAAACACTTCTGGGTTTTACCGAAACTTTCCTTTTGATCTCACCATTCGAACACTATGTGTTCTACACTTTCAGGAAAAAACTTGCAAAACTAGTAGCGAAAGTGCAGCGAAAAATACCATCTTTATGTACGTTAAATAATAAAGTGCAAGAAACAAGCAGACAAACCGAAATGTTCTATTCGGTTGCCTCGCGACGGTATGAGATTTCAGGCGTGGGCTTCTCGCCTTGTCCAGCAACAAAGCGAGCTCTAGTGGTGACGGACAACTTGCAGCCGCCACCCCGGTGAGCGAACGAAAATGCCGCCTCACGTCAGCAGCTCGCTTCTTATGGCTTTCAGTCGAGGGAACTTTCCCTCGCCACAGCTGCCGCCGTAATCGTCCATGTCCACCCGATAGGCCATTATGCCCCCGAATTTGTCTGGAAGGGCAAATACCTTCCGAGAGCCGATCTGGGGGAAGGATCGAATATGAAGCCAAGTTAGCGCGATTGGCGTGAAATTAGTGCTAAACAGTCGATCTTTGCTATAAAAACGCAATCACAGCGAAAGGACCTGTGTAACGGAGGGTCCTGCATTTCCTGGCCGTATTCTTATCTTTATGATTCAGTTATGTATATTGAACGGCACTACAAAAAAATAATGTTAAAGGAGGATCACTACAGCGAATTTCTCTGTACTAGACAGCAAAATGGCGTCCCATATGAGCGCACGTAACTACGCAGACACTGCCCTACCATGGCCGCCTACTATATTCGGTGTGCCTAGGAAGCTCCCGTCGACAGCACCACGGGGATCACGCGGGAGGGCCGCTACTCCGCTGTAGCTGGGCTAGCTTGGTTTTGCAACAAATAGTGCTGCGAACCTCGATGCCAGGATGTAGTCAGGCGAGAGCGTTTTTCCAAAGAAATTTGCCACTAGAAAATTAGCCACTTTCCCTCTGTATTTCTTGAATTCACCTTTCAGCGCCTGGGAAAACTCCTATTGAAATATGCAGGCATTGCCCCAGACACATTCGTACCTACTGAAACAAGGAAAGTTAACAAGTACGCGACTTGGATAACACGTAGTATAATTTACCTCCAGGGCAAAAAAAAAACAACCTAAGAAGCCCCACCCACGCACGAGAGTTGTTACTGAAATAACAAACAAACTGACGTGCGCTGTAAGAGACTCAACAGATTTGTATTTTAATTCAACGTTGCCCAACTTGAAAAAGAACATGCCAGATAAGTTTACGGGATACCTATGTTGTAATAAGAAGTCTGTCACTAAAAGCTTAGTTGATGATACCGTCGGTAAAGAGTCGAATAGAATCGCACTAGCCTTTCGCCATTGTTCTCATAGTCTATCTTCTCGTGCAATAAATTCAGGGCTAACTTTGAATTCTGCTGTTTTTCAACCGCGTAAGTGAAATCTCATCTTTTATAATGTTGTTGTGTCTGTTGTATTAAATTTAAAATCCAATACATCCTCTAGCCCCGACAGCATTCCGAACGTCTTTAGGCGCTACGCTGAAACTGTTGCAAATTCTTATTTGTACTGTGCAGAAACGCAGCCACTGCAAAATTATGCAATAATATGCAAAATTTTCCGAAGATTGGAAGATATGCCAAGTCGTTCCATTTTCTAAGAACGGCTATCGCCTATTGCTGAAAAACTATCTTGAGGTAACGGTCAAATTACTGCTTTCTTTTTGTACTTAAGCAAATCGCTTGATTGGGTAATTCATGAAAAACATACAAACTTACGACGCACAAATCTTCCAACTATCATAATTTTTTGAATTACTGGCTATTTGGTTAATCATGAACGGTATGTTTTAGTCGATGGGAACAACGCAGGCTGTTTACCGCTTGCACTAGGTGTTTCACAAGGCAGTGGGCTGGGGCCACTGCTCTTTTCCGTAATTATGAGCTCTTTAATATTGCCAATCCTGGAACACGATTAGAGTGTCCTAAATGGTTCAGTTGTATTTCGCGCAATTGTGTGTAAGATCAGAGAAAAGTTCATGTAAGCTTCAATAAGATGTTTATCTGCTACAAAGATTGGGACATCGCTGGCAACACACATTTTCCTGCTTACATTTGCATAATGTGCAAAAATATGCATTGGAGCACTTCTAAATGATGGGGCCAATACCGAAAAATAAATTTCACAGTTGTCACCGTACCAACTCGCTTTCTTACAATCCTTGACCTCGTAATAACCAGACAAGTGGAAAATAGGAACAATTATGCACTTCAAAGTATAATTGATCTTAGAATGCTGCATTGTGAATTTTCTTCATCAAATCAAGTTTCCGAAGCAAAAAAAAAGCATATTTGGTTATTCGCCCGCTAAGTCTGAAATGATAAGCAACGAAATGTTATCCTTTGCGGTAGTCTTTTCGTGTTCATCTCATCTGAGCGGAATATATAAACACTGGGGAATTCTTCGAGACAAACTTACCTCATTAAAGCACAAATAGTTACCGAAAGTTGCAATCACATCATCTATACAAAACACCTGGTTAACCTGGAACGTTAAACATTGCATATACAGTGCTTATACTCAAAAGCCAAACTTATGGGGATCTGATTTATCTTGGAAACTGTACCGTGAGCACGCAGAGCTTTGTGAAAATGAAATTCAAATAGCTTAAAAAAGGTTCTACAATCACGAAATTTCCACCCTTCTACGATGTAACCCCCCAAAATTTTGGAAACTCAATAAACCAAGCTACTGTTCACAGATATCTATACTGATTAATAAGAATCGATAGTTTCTTCCCCCGGCATTGATAGCTGAGAAACTCAAAGTTTTTTTTTTCAGCTGCATACTTACTGATGAACTTCCCCTTTCTTTTGGCGTAACATGGATAACATAACCACCAACCTTCAGGGCATATCACTAGCTATAAATCGATTGCCATTTAACTCTTCACCAGGTCCTCATGGCATAAGCCCAAAACATCTAAAATTAACTCACCCTTCCGTGTGCCACACTTTGGCCGCTTCATTCCAGCAGTCTGTCGACTCCGGGCTTGTGCCAGATGACTGGCAGATCGCTCACGTTTTTCACGTAACAAAATCCGGTGACCCTTCACTAGCTTCGAATTACAGACCTATTTCGCTAACTAACATCGCTTGCAAGCTCTACAGCATATCTTATCATCAGCAGTTATGAAACTCCAAACGAAGCAAGATTTTTCCCCCCCATTATCAGCATGGCTTTCAGAAAGGACGTTCTTCCCAAAGGGCATGGTTCGAACTAAGTACTGATCTCCATATGGCGATACATTATTCATCGGAAATACGCGCCGAGTTAATAGATTTGAAAAGAGCTTTTGATAAAGTTTCACATACCCGCTTATTTAAAAAAAAATTCACACGTGAACATAAACACGATAACTATGAAGTGGATCGAAAGCTTTTTAACGAACCGCTCACAGAAAGTGTCTGGAAATCAACCCCTAACTCAATTCGCCCAAGTCAAACCTTGGGTGCTCCAGGCAAACGCACTTCGACCGATGGTATTTCTAATATACGTGAACAACCTAAACGCTAACTTATGCTCTACCGCAGGATTGTTTGCAGATCACTGCGCGATATAAACAGCGGTCACTAATACCGCGGATGTCGACACTTTCCAGGATGGTATGAACAAAATCAATAATTGATGCGAAAATGTCGCAAATGGAAATAAATGTTTTAAAAAGAAAAGCCATTGTGTTTACTAACTCAAACATCGCTGTCGAAATAGGTTACACTATATAAACCCTGCCTAACGAAGTGGTGCCTAATGTTAAACATTTAAGAATTATTTGACATGTACTTCGTGGAATGGCCATAAAGATAATGCGGTTAGAAAAGCATCTCGCGTACTTAAGTTCATTTGGCGCAACCTACACTCTGGTAACACCGATACGAAACTGTTAGCTTGCACTACGTTAACATTAGTACGTTCGAAAATAGTACGCATCCATAGTATGGAGACCTCGCCACTAATACCTAATCAACAAGCTGGAATCGTATAAGAAGAAAGCCGCTCGTTTCAAAGCAAGGAAGCAGTCTTGAACATTTAGCCTAATGGAAAACGTTCGAGAGTGTATGTCTTCTGTCGGTATCATGTGTTTTCTCATCAGACACCGACGTTGCAATGCAGTTTATTTTACTGACAGGCTGACTTAGATAGCCGGGGACGCGGGGCTAGTGAAGTCGTTTTGCTGCAGCTTTTTTTCCTTTACCCCAACCACTCATACGAATCTCCATGTATGTGGTAGATAAATGAATTTGAAATTAAAAATTAAGACATCCCTCAAATTATCTTCCCTTGCAAATCGCAGGCGCCAGGCACTGTTGTCTTTCTTGCAAAATATTTATCACAGTAATTAACCCTTCACCACCGGCTACATTACGTATGCTTGTCGCCTTTTTCCTCGACTAGACCTTACCTTTAATGTTCAGCCTTTACATGCACGGACCAACTTTTTTTCTACTCGCCACTTTTCTTAGCGATTAAGGAGCCATTCATATGAACATTATTGATTTTTGTTTCCTGATTCGGTCACTTTGAAATTCAGTTCACTTGTGTCATGTTAATGTTTTATTTCCTTTTCCTGAAATTTAAATTTCTGATACCCTCTTCGGTTGAGTGTACTGTTCCAAGTCACTGGAAACTGCAGACCGTATTATAGGTTTTTTGGTCATTGTAATTCTTGCTCCCTTGTTTTAAATTCACTGTAATGTGTATAGGATCGAATATTGCGACGTTTGCCTCATTGTGCATTTGCTGACACTTTCATGTCAGCTTTAGAGATTCATTTTCTTGTATCGTGCTTCCTCTACCTCCTTTTTCTGCCGTTATGCAATTATTCGCAATGAGTTACAGTGACTTTTGTTTTGTTATCATTTCCTCCTTATGTAGTGTCCCCACCTGGAATTAAGGGAAACTGAATAAATAAATAAATAAATAAATAAATAAATAAATAAATAAATAAATAAATAAATAAGCACATTGCCGTAACATTCACTAACAACTTTTCTTGAAAACTGCACCTTGACGACGTATATTGTTATGCCTTTCCGAGAACAAGGTTTTCTGCAATACAAGCTTAGAAATTCCCTTTGAAATGTTGAGCTACTCAATAACCTAACATTTATCCAGCCAAAGGCAGAACATACTTTGCACTGCATGGGGCCGGTAGTTTAAAGATAACGTTATCAATCTTGACAGTGTCCAAAGAAAGTCTGCACTTTATAAAGGTGAATCACTTTTTTTTGCGAACTATGGACGTTTTCAGTGTCTGTCTACTTAGAATTGTACGCCCGCCAGCTTGGCAGTGCCTACAAACTTGGGCTGCTGAGTACATGCTCATGTCCGTCTTCCTGGAGTGGTTGCGTCATCCGACTCTAGGCATCCGATACTCGCATCCACCGAGCCAGCTGACCCGCTTAAGAACATCCGGGTATGTCAGCTGCGGAACAACGTGTGTTTGCATCTGTACGCACAGCGATCCAAAAGTAAGTTTCCCACAACTGTGCACGCCAACCGGCTCTGGGCGCTCAAAAAGAAGCTCTTGGAAGACCGCAGCTTCGGCGAGAAATGTGTCAACTGGGACAAAGCGCTCGTCAGAGGGTTAGTTGAGCAGCTTGAGGATGGCGTACTACTGGAGTACTACTTATTCGCTGAGGAGGGCGAACGTTCGCAATAATCAAGCGGGTAATAAAGCAAGCGCAGGTTCTTTCTAACCATGAGCGTGAATTCACACATGAGCGCCTGCTCGAAGTAATGGAGATTGTCAAAGAGACGGTCGAGGTGCTCTGCCGCAGGGTATATGGCGGTAGCCAAGTGCCTGCAAAATAGTTGGCGCAATTTGGATTCTTGCGTTGAATGGGATTTTAATGAAGTTCATTTCATCTGCGTAAAGTAGTTAAGCTATAGTGACTACAGCAGGGAAAATTTCGAGTACACGTGGTTTGAAACTTTAGAAAATATTGCCAAAAACTTGGCACCCTCTTAGAAAAGAGAAAAAAAAATCACCGAAGAATATGATACTCCCTAATGCGAAATTGTAGTGCCGCTAGGTTTTCAATTTCGCGATACATTGCGTGGCGCGGTGAAACATCCTGTGAATTGGAGCGATGTGCGGCGCGAGTAACGTGCTAAATTGGAGATGCGAGAGCTAGCGCATAGATGACGCGTGGGGCGCAATTCGCAGTAGCCGCCGCTGACAGGCCATCCAGAAGACGCGTGCTACTCTGGCGCCATCTCTTAGCTAACATCGCTGCACTACGGTTTTAGTATTATAGCAATTATGTGGACACTCGAGGCGCATTTCGGCCGTCGCCATCGCCATGAGGTTCCTCTGAAGTCCAAGAGTTATGAAATCGCCGCAGCCTCCCTATGCGGTATGTGCGAGTGAAAGCGGGCGAGGGTAAGCCGGCAAACGCGGCCCAATGGACTCGATCTAACCGGCAAGTTGAGCCACTCGGTTGGGATTCGTGGTAAATATGTAACGGCGCAACATAAGACAAGGACAAAAGAAGACGTAAAATGACCAGCGCCATGTCGTCGTTTTATACCTTCTTTTGTCCTTGTCTTGTGTTGAGCTCTAACAAACTTCTTATGGACACGATCTAGCGTGCGCTAGCGAGGAAGGCGGGCCGAAAGCGTGCCCTCCCCTGTCGCGTGCAAAAGATGAGGGTCGGGGGGGGGGGCGGAGGGGGCTTATTTTCGGGCAGTTGCTACGTACAGTGCGGTAGCGCGGGCGCTGCATCTCGAAAGCGATCTTCGATGTGGTCAAATTGTGCGTCCTTAGAGGTTTATCTGCAAAGGGATCTGCGATGTTTACAGAATGCGCGTAGTGCCGGTAGGTTCCTATGCGCTGTGCTTTCGACGTTTCGTTCGCGCTGTAATGAGAGATCAGCAAGGTGAAATCGATCGCAGCGGTTGCAGCAATTCCGCAGTCCAGGGGCCCTATAACGTAAAACTATTTCAATATGTTTTTATTCCAAACTCCTGACGTCAGATTTGCGGAACCGCCGACGCAAGCACCGGCGGTCACCCAAAAGGTTGCCTGTACAGACCAATGAGACACTCTCCTCGTTCATAGGAGGTCACATTTGTATGCTTGAAAAACGAATACCATTGCCTACACTAAGCGGCTTGTCGTATCTAATTGGCTGACAAGAGGCGAGGAGAACGCTCAAGTGGAAAGGGATCCGCTGGGGCAGAGCCAGTGCATTGAAAATCGATAACCGGATGAAGAGGGTGCTGCCGAGGTCCGCGATCTGTCGGCTCTCCCTTTCTTGGCTTGTGGTGGCTGGTCGAAAATCGCGACGGCATGCAACGGAAGGTTAAGAATGACGTTAAAACTGACCCTCAGCAAAGAAGAGTAGGCAGAATGAGGTGTTAAACGTGCCGAAAGTGCTCTAAAACGTTACACGGCCACGCAAGAAGTTTTATTGTACGCAAATATACTCATGCTCTCCGGCAGGTGCAAGTAGCCAGCGTCTCGGCGATCGGCGGCAACCATCTTTTATTCCTTTGCGAACGGGGCAGCCTGCGGCTATTCCGAAGAAAATTCAATTTTTTTCGGCATATTAATGCATCTTTATCGCGTACACGTCACTTTGACGCGGTGAGTTTGTGCGGTTTTGTGACGTCACGTGACAGGCAGGTGTAGTGGGTGCAGCCCGAAAACGTTTTACCAATGGCCGAGGGCAAATGGCATAGAGGGGTCGAATCAGAAATATCTGTCTTTCTTTTTTTCTGTTAAATCATGCATAATCAGTGTGTACATATCATATTTGATGAGGATCTTTTGCGGTTTTCGTGACGCCGCGTGACAGACAGGTGAAGTGGGGGTGGTCGAAAAAAGTTTTTAACCAATCGTGGAGGACTGATAGCAGAATTGGAATCGAAAAGTTTAGAATAGTTTTACGTTATAGCGCCCCAGTATTTCGACCGCGAGTATCAGCGCTAAAAGAGTGAGGTTTGTTCATGTTTGCTTGGGCCCGCGTGACACCGTGCTTGTTGTTTTGTGAAAACACGCTGGCGGGCTAGTTGGTTGGATCGATGGATAGATGGAAAGCTTTATTGGGTCCTGCAAGGCTATAGGGTGACCCATAGGACGGCTAATCCCACGCCGGGACCGGAGGACGGAGCATCGCGGCCGCGCTGCGGGCTCGGTGGACTGCCCAAAGCTGGTCAACCAGATCCGGACTGCGAATGGCAGCCTCGAACTTGGCCAGGTCCTGAGTGTAATCGGCTTTGGTGGTTCGGTCGCACGTCCAGAGTATCTACGATATCTATGATATCTATGATAGCATGTGTAAGTGTGATTGAACGAAGACGTAGAAGCAGACACACATAGACAGCGTTGTTTCTGTCTGTTGTGTATGTCTGGGAAAAGGCATCCATCTAACGTATTCAGCTCGTCAACAGCAAAACCCGCGGTGTGCGCCATTTACTTTTTAAAGTTCGTGCCCGTAATCCTAAACGTACTGTGTGATCTCACTCACTGGAATTTCAAATCTCACAGCGTAGTGAGTTACTTCAACCATATTGAACTCCAGCACGGGGGGTTGGACCACACGCTCACATCTCACTTCGGTTATACAACGCGCCTGACAAAACCGTCTCCTCGGGCATACCAGAAATGATCCGCTTTCCAATACAGCTCGTGTCCCGCGATACATCGCTGCTGCCGCAACTGCGAACTCCAGACACGCCAAGAAACGCACACCTGCTGCAAGCGCGCAAACTCTCGTTGCCATTTCTTTCTACGTCCTCGTTCAGTCACGCTTACACATTCTATCATTGATAATTAAATAGAAGTGCATGTTTACAATATTATATGGCCAATAAAAAACAACTATCCTTTCTTTGTAGAGCTAACTACTAATTTTCTGTCGCAGACGGTGCGCCGCTTTTCGTGCGAAACTGCGTATTTTTCTAATGCTTTCGCCATACCATCCTCCATTTTCCGTCTTATGGTACAGCTGCACTTTCTTCTCCGCTTTCCTCCTCTCGTATTGCAGACCCCCCTGTGCTCCGCTTTCGCTTTCATCTTTCACTACGCTCGCTCGCTCGGCTACGGCGACGGTCTCCGCAGAAGGGGGTGCCTTAATAGTTGCGCTTTGAGACGAACGAATTTGGCACAAAGGTGCCAAATTCTTCACTGAAAATGTTCAATGATGATTACGACCCTTCCTACTGTGAAATTTGAGTGCTGCTTACACGTGTTTTTATTTCGCCATACACTGGCTGGCGCTGACAATCTGTCTATTGCGCCATGCTTGTAATTGAGCGATGTGTAGCGTGGCTGCCTCGCTAATCGGTTTATCGCGAGAGGCATAGCTTTGGTGACGCGTGGGCGCGATTCACAGTAGCCCCGTCAAACAGATCCCTGTTACTAGAGTTTTGTTTTCGTACATGGTATCGTTCGACGCGCTCACCGCGTGCCATCGCTGAACACACCACGCGTGCTACTGTGGCACCATCTTGTAGCCATTGTAACCGCAAAGCGGCACTACGCATTTCTCTTCCAGCTTTCGGTCATACCTTCCTCCTCCGCTTTCCTCCTCACGCTCTCTTCGCTTTTCATCCCCTGCTATTTGTTCCCTCTTTCCTTATTTGCTCAGTTACGTCGACGACGCTGGAGCCGGAGCACTCCGACGCTCAACGCAGACACGGGCGCTTAAGAGTAGTGCTCTGGAACAGGACATCACAGCTCTGCCAACTTGCGTCCAATGGAGCAATAAAAACGGACTAACTTGATATTGTCACGCTGTGGTAACGGTGAAGAACACAGAAGTGAAAACTGATTCACAAAACTGACTGTTATTTGGGCAAATCTGTGCACAGCAAAACAAGTGGACCTCGACGCACAACGATATCGGCGTGCAGAGTGTGTGATCGCGGAAAATCAGTTCTGCGGGTCAAGCGTGTCGGCTTTTATACACGACTATTTGAATGTTCCATCGTAATCGCTGGTGCCCGTGCGCTCTTCCGAAAGTACCACACAATTCGTGTCGCACATACAATTTGATTAGACAAAGTTCGGCGAGAATGTCCACAACAATAGAATCAACGATATCATTTGCGTAACGTATAAATCATGTTGGCGCGTCTTACCATGATCAGTGACATGTTAGTTGGCGGGTGAAGCACAGTCTCAATAAAAAAGGTCCTACCGCCATCTCATTGGCAGTAATCAGAGCGGGGTTAAAATGCATCAATTTTCTTCACACTACACTTATCCTTAGGTGCGGTATTCAGAATTAGCATATTTTTTATTCATTGTTGAGTGAATGAGTTGCAAACTTCATGGCTTCGTGCTTGAAGTTTTTCAGTTTTCATCACTTTTTTTCAAAGGACGCAATATATTAAATAAAAAGAAAGGTTCTCAATATCCATTTTATTTGCGTTTTTTCTTTTATATGCAGCATACCTTATACATTTTTGTGGTTGGCGAGAAAAACGATTGCTCTGTTCTTATGTATTTAGATGGGAGCCCCCCATTTATGAGCGTCCTCTAAGTCTTTCTTACGATTACACGGCGCCAGTTTGTATATATTTCAGTCATTCGTGAGGCATCATTTTTTTGGTGGGCAATGGCAGCAGTGTCAGAAGTATTCATAGTCACCGTAGCGTTGCCTGCCGTGTATGAAGGGCTACACTGAACATCTCCGTTGCCGGAAAGAGGAGGTGACCAGAAATACTGAACACGTATTCGCTCGCCGGCCGATTTTTTCAAAGAATGTAATGCTTGCTATAGGTTAGCCGTCGGTTGTCAAGACATCAGATATGCCAGCTACACAAATGCTAGCCTCACCTTCTCCGTTACATTCTGGGTGGTATCGAACACTGCCAGAAACTGGGTGTTCGTGTTCGCCACGCACGAGGAGCCGATGTCCCGGGCGTCCTGGGTAATTTTGCTGTGTTTGCATACCTGGAAAAAGCAACCCACGAATTCAAGAAGAACAACATTGATACTCTCTGTATGAAAATAACTGGTCTTCATGAAACATGAAACATGTACAAGCGTAATAAATGCGTTAGATCTATTTTATTTTTCGTATTGTTCTTAGCGCTAAAGGAGGTTCGGTAGGTGTAGTGCTCCTGCCATCGACGAGATTGGAGCTCGTGTTTGTCTAGGCCCGTCTTGAATGCTGTTCGTGCTCGATGTCGTGAACCGATTCCTTGAAAACGTTTCGAGGAGGCACTACGACCCAGCGACCTGTCGCGGTAGCTCACTGAATGTTGATTTCGCTCTGCTGAGTTTCTGGTCGCAAGCTCGCTCCCGGTCACAGAAGAAGCCGCATTTTGAAAGGGGCGAAAAGCGAGACACGCTCGTTCATTCGTTTCACACTTCTATCTGTCGTACATCTATCTATCTATCTGCCTTACTTCTATCTTCTATCTTCTATCTGTCGTACATATCTATCTGCCGTTGATATGTACGACATATCAACGACAGCCTGTCGGTGTTAGCGCTACACCAGGTGTGCTAAAGAAGTGTTTTAGTAGCGAAAAAGATGTGCATAGAACAAGACACTGCATTTATACTACTCGACAACGGCGGCTGTTGGCCTCGATGCGATGTGCGATATTACACAGACAAACTAATATAATTATTTTTGTTTTATGAGGTTAATTACACGAAATCATGCAGCCTATTGAACTACGTGTGTGTGTGTTTCCGTTCTCTAAATCCTTTGTGTTGTTCTTGAGTTGTTTGCCGCATTGCGGAAGTTCACGATCTTTGCTCAAAGTAAGCAGGGCGTGAGCCGCTATTTCGGACACCTACGCCAACTGGAGGCACGTTTCCATGGTTTCGATACTCGTCCACGCGAACGAGCGAGCCAGCGGCTGAATGATAGCGTTGAAAGGCCATGGTCTCGCGACACGCAGCGGGCACATAACAAGGCGTGAAATTGTATAGGCGTTACTTTTATTGTTAAATCATCGAGGCGTTTTGATTTATTGTGCAAACGGCTGCCTCTTCGAGCAATCCAGTTGGATGTTTAAACTTGGACGATCTGCAACAGGTAATTATTATTTTTTTCTAAATTAGGCATATTCTTAAGAGCGCCTTGCATGCCGTTTGGTTGGCGACTATTGACTTTCCCTTTCCACTCACCATCCCGTATTCCATGATGACGCCTTTTTGAGCGCGGGTGTTTCTATTGCGGGCGTCAGTCCACGTCTTCGGCATATGGTACGTCCGCGCGAACATGGCGAACGATAGCAGGGCGTAGCGCCGGCCGCTCTCGGTCAGTTCTTGCAGACGCTGCTGTACCTTACTGCCCAGTAACGGCTGGCGCAGAAAAAAAATCGAAACAAAAAAGAGCGTGAGAGAACCTAAATAAATGAAAACAACACGTACACATTCTACTCGCGTTGCGGGTGCAGCGCTAGCTGTGACTCTTACAAGTCATTGCTTATTACTACTATTATTATTACTATGGCAGTGGGTGGCGAAGCTGTCACCGAATACTCATCGCCAAGTTTGTCTTGGCAGGTGCTGCTGCGGTCGCTTTGAAATAACCTTGAACAAGCTTCTGCTGCTGCGCAATTCTTCGTCCCAGGCCTAGCCAGATCGTTCAGCTGGAAAGTTCGAGCGATGTTTGTGATAGCCCGCTGAGCTGCTGTCCAAAGTAGCCGGTGCTAGCTTCGACATCGCACCGAACCATGGCGCCTTGATCTTTCATCGGAACATAAAAGACGCTCCCGAATCAACAGTGCTTCGCAGTTGGTGGCGACGCTGTCACCGAATATTCATTGCCACTTTTCTCTTGGCGTGTTGGCGATTAATTTTAAGAGCAGTTGTTTGCCAGTGCTGCCGATGGACTACTGTCAAGTTATGTTGGACCTTGTACTGATGCTATAAGTATATCGTGCTTTATTGTGTTGAACACTGTGCTGACCGATATTTAAATGCGTACCGATATTTAAATGCGAAGATGCTTCGGAGCCAGAGAACCATCGCCCCATCTCTGGTCTTCCTATCTTAGCGCAACTGTTGGAAAGGGACGTGTTTTAAACGATTGAGGGGTTTGTTTTAAAATATGACATTTTATCATCTTCCCATTATGGCTACGGTTCTAGTAGAAGCACGCAGGCGCTTTTTGAAGATCTGTCTATCTACATTAAACATTTGAACTTAACCAGGTAGCCTGTGAGCTTTTTTTTAGATATATCTAAGACTTTCGATTCGGCAACCCGCAGTATTCTATGTGCTAAACTACCCAATTACGGGTTTCGGGGATATTTCCATTAATTTATACAAAACTACTTGGTACATTGGTCTCAGATTGAATGTATTGGCGACCAAAACACGTTTTTGCGGTTTCCTAATGAAGGGGTTCCACAGGGTTTCGTTTTGTCTCGGCTTCTTTTCAATTCGGACGTTTGCGACTTGGCACAGGTAATTAGATGTGCGATTTTCCAGTATGCAGATGATACGTTGCTTGTTTCTATGCACATGCAGAACGAAGCAGCTGTCGTACTTCAAAGCGACATAAAAAATGTGATGAACTGGGTTGGAAAAAACCGTATACAAGTCAGTGCTCGGAAAACTCGATTAGTATGTTTGAGAAATTCGTTTAAGGCTCTTGTAACAAGTGAACATGCCTTCCTTCACGGTTCTGATTGCTTAGTCTGTGTTTGTGCCCGAGTACAACATGTAGATAGTGTCAAAAGTATACTTTGATACTGACATATCATGTAATATTCAAATGGCTCGTATTTGCATGCGATTACGTAATGTTGCATGTGTCCTTTACCGTATAAGGAGTTATGCGCCTACCAAGATTAAAAAAGTGATAGTGCATGCCGTAGCCTACTCGCATCTAAGGTACGACATTTGCCGTTTTTCTTTATTGCAGCGGATTTTGGAAACATAAAATTGAGCGCCTATTAAGCTTAGTAAAAAGTGTTGCGTACAACCAAACCACGGATAACTTATTTCGAGATTTACAAATGCCGATTTCGAGTCTTTGTTTCGTTCGACAATTCTGATTCATTATTTCTGGTGAAATGCTTTCCGAGAACCTCTCCGTAAAAGTGTTGCTTTGCGTAGACATCCCATACATGTAGTTCCTTGGAGAATAACGCGCTAAGGAAAAGGGCAAAGAAGGTACTACATCCGCCACCTGTTTAATAACCAGTGCTCTACTGAATCAGACAAATTTGTCGGCTTTACAAAAGACCGTAGAGGCAATGATATAATTATTTTCACATGTACAAAGTCTATTGTGTAGTAGTGTGATCTTTGTGAAAATTAATGTGAGACTGTTTCCGGTGTTACCTCAATTTCTTTTCTTTTTTGTTCTCGATAGGTTGTAGCTTTGTTTACATATTGTGCCATGTTTACTAAGTTTTAATGTTTGTGGTTTGCTATGTGTTTTCATTTGAACATTAGATGTTGTTTACAGGGCAAGTTTAACTGAGGAACCTGTGATAGGTTCTTTATATTTTTATTTGCGAATCAGATTAAAGCATAAGCATAACTTGGGGCAGCACACCTGCTTATACGGCAATGAAATACCCCGCTTCTGAATTATTGCGATTCTGCTGTTATGATGGGCAGCATGTTACAATGCTCATAACTGCAGGGAGGAATACAAAGGCAGGGCACACAGGTAACCAGAAACCAGCAAAAAAGCAAATGGAATGGCGTGAAAAAGGAAAGCAAATGCTTATCGCACGATATGAACACCGGTTTAAGGACCCAAGTGAACGCGTTCCTGCTACTCCTAAATGTATCCTTATTGCCGGGCATTGCTGGAAATCTGCAAATTTTTAGGTCTTGCTTATTTGTGCCGTAGTTTGACGTTGAGTTTGTCTGTAAAAAGGTTATATAATGCAATGCCGTGGATGGCAGGTTTCTGCCATTCAAGCCCACAGGAGGCTTCGGCAGACCTAGCAAAATTATATGCACAAATTGATTATTTGTAATATAGGTTATTATTATTATTATTATTATTATTATTATTATTATTATTATTATTATTATTATTATTATTATTATTATTATTATTATTATTATTATTATTATTATTATTATTATTATTATTATTATTAATATTATTCCGGATTATTAACGGGACACTGATGAGAACAACTATTTTACTGTAGTCTACAATAAAAATTTATGTTGATGATTGGGTGACAGTGAGGACGGAAACGAAGAGAAACATGCTCATTTTGTCACCAATATTTGTGTCAATTTTCCTGCAACATAACCCAGTCATTAATGTTTTGATGGCCCACAGCTAGTGTACCTCTGTTCAGGAACCTGTCAAGAGGCAAGGTTGAGTAATGGAAAAAGTTACGTGTCCTGACACGCTGTGACATGATTGCTTTATCTGACTACAAATGTAAAGTTTATTATAGGACAATATGATGCATAGGTACAATTCATGCGAGCCACAGATCTGCTTTAGGGCCAGCACAAGCCACATAGTGTTGCCCACACACGTTATACTTCTTAGCAAGCTACAATGGTGCTCATGGTCATGGTCATGGTGCATTACAAAATCCCTCAGCTGCATAAATAAAGGAAAAGGGTGCAAATAAACGAGCGTTATCATCAAGTGATACAAATACAAACTAGTCGTTTTCGCATCTGTGCATGGGTGCTGCCTACTTGAGATTACGCAGACCTTGTGTCACAGTTCTGCTTTCTTGGCAGCAGATGTGTTGTGAAAGGTATCCATGACATGAGCCGCAGAACTTTTACTGCGGCTCAGGATAGAATTTTATCCTCATCCACCATTGGTTGTCACGTTTAACATTACAGTAGACTCGACATTTCGAACTCGAGGGGACGCCAGAATTTGGCTTAAATTATCAGAAATATGAATTATCAGATTAAAGCATAAGCATAACTTGGGGCAGCACACCTGCTTATACGGCAATGAAATACCCCGCTTCTGAATTATTGCGATTCTGCTGTTATGATGGGCAGCATGTTACAATGCTCATAACTGCAGGGAGGAATACAAAAGCAGGGGACGCAGGTTACCAGAAACCAGCAAGAAAGCAAATGGAATGGCGTGAAAAGGGAGAGCAAATGCTGATCGCACGACATGAACACCGGTTTAAGGACCCAAGTGAACGCGTTCCTGCTACTCCTAAATGTATCCTTATTGCCGGGCATTGCTGGAAATCTGCCAATTTTTAGGTCTTGCTTATTTTTGCCGTATTTCAGTATTGCTGACATCCGTGATGTCCAGGTGATACACACTGCCGAATCCGCATCTAACCTTTAAGATAAGCATGCAATATCATGAGCTCGCAAAGTGTTTTAAGAACCGGAACAAAGTTGTGCAATGACTTTTCTATGACCTCTGCTAATACACACTGTACACCTCCTAAGAATGACATTAGCTTGTTTATTACATTTCATGCTCATTCCTTTGATGACGCTTACTGCTTGCTTAGCAATGGCCACACTTAAGGCCTCAGCGCATGCTTTCTCACTACCAACTGCAGGTGCAGCAGTCCTGAAGCTCAATTCCATGAAAAGGCTGTGCCCTTATGTGTGCACAGACTTCCTTTAAAAGAAAATAGTGAATGTCTGCACACCTGCGATCATGTTTGGATTGTGCCGCCTTCCAAACTTGCTCTCCTCAGTTATGCTAATATTTCTCATGCCGCACACTACAAAAATTTTTGTGCAGTGAATACACATATGGTATTACGGCATAATTTAAAGTGAAATTTTGAGTTTTAGCATGTGCACTATGCTGACACAGCTAAAAATTTCCGCTTGATTTTCTTACATGATGCTTTGGTGTGTAAATCAATTTCTTTCATTTGTGCTTCTGTCGCCTAGAGCCCAAAGTTTGTCACCTACTGTTCGCAGCATAGCAAAAGTTTCACAGTTTGGCAGTCAAAGGCTGAACAGGCATGTCATCGGAAACCAGCCACTGAGAGGCTACTGTTGAGAGTGTGTCTTCCAATTAGTTCTCATACTTGCATTTGTTCTCTCATTGCTTGCCGAAAGCTATGGCTTTCATAATGCTGCACACAGTTCGTGAAAGTGAGTATGGAGCGTTATCACATGAGGTGCCGCTGATTTGTACAGATTGTATGTCTGTTCAATTGGAAGTCACCTTCTTGAGCTGCATCGACACCTGTATATCAGATTATTTTTCTGTTCGTAAGATTCACGCGCGCACTTGCTGTTTAACATGCTCCGGCTGAGCCCTCTCAAAAAACGCCACCATCTCCACCTTTGATCAGCTTAGGTCCTTAGCCACTGCCGCCAAGTGTTCCCACTCCATCTCTGCAACTCTTGATAATCGGTCTTTGAGCTGATGAATTCCTGGCAAGGCTTGCCAATGACATGGATCGGACACTTGTTTTGAACTTGCTCGTTATTGACACGTGTGATGTTCGCGTGTTGCTAAGTAGCGAAATGTGTTCTTCGTGCTTGTTTAGCTAGCGCTGAAAAGTTTCGTTAAATGACGCAATCAGTGCCAATAATAAATGCAATAGCCAGTGAATTATACGAATGACTCAATGCAACAGCTCATGCCACTATTTTACTCAAATTTATGCACTGTTCGCCTCATACTGCTGAGTGCTTGTAGCCTCTGCCTCTGGGGGCACAAGCCATTGCATTTGAAGGTATAGGCCATTCGTTATGATAGCTTTTTGTCTACGTTACACCATGAAGAAATCTCGTGATCCTAGCCACATACAGGTTAGCTGTAGATTAATGAAAATGGGGCAGGCCACGTTAGTGTACGTTCGCTACTAAAAATTCGCTTACCAGTGACAGCGTGAAGTAAGGTGTTAGCAACACATTGTCGGGGTTCGGTGAAACAGGGTACAGCCGACGAAGGTTTCCGGCTCTTTCCGTGTGTACTTTGATAACAATGAGCGTTATATTTGGGAAATCTCTGGAAGGAAAAACAAGGAAAGAAACATGGTGGCGACACAAATATAAGAGCGACAAGACGCTTCATATATATTCTTAGCGAGGTTTGCCCGCCGGCAACTTTGCGAATGTTTGTTATGAAGATAACAGGACATGGCAGGAGAAACGCGTGCAGATCGAGGGGGAAAAGGGGTTCCCTTTTAGCTTACGGCTTCATGCTGAAGTGAGAACTAAAAATTACATTTCTGATTTTATACTGAAACGGAGAGCTACGTATGACTAGTAACAACTGCGCACACGTATGGCATGTAAATGACACCCGATTAGGCGACTTTAACTCGCCCCGATTGCAGTCTTCAGTTACTGCGTGTTGCGGTTAGGGTGGCGTTGAAGGCGTGCAATCCACCAAGCCCATCGACCACGGCGTGAAGTTGTAGAAAATGCAGGAAAAACGGTTTATTACGATTTGTCATCTCGTGTTGAAATCCTTCCTCTATAGCTGCAGGAATAAAGACGTATGACCTCGTGATACACAATTCGGCTGGAGAAACCGAGATTTGCTTTAAAAGAT
The DNA here is from genome assembly GCF_038994185.2 of Dermacentor albipictus. Taxonomy (NCBI): domain Eukaryota; kingdom Metazoa; phylum Arthropoda; class Arachnida; order Ixodida; family Ixodidae; genus Dermacentor; species Dermacentor albipictus. The sequence continues at coordinate 49,464,143 of NC_091827.1, forward strand.
TTAGGCTGGACGTCTGGATTCCGAGGACGCGTAAATGTAGTGCTGCGGCTTATTACCGTCTCAGTTTATTTTCCTTCCGCGGACAGAACAATGTCCATAGTACCTTGCATAGAAAGGGCCTTGAATTTCGGCAGTGTTGAAGCCTCCTGGCACGCCATTCGAGGCTTTATTGGTGAGCTGCATACTCGCAAAGTTCACGTTCTAACCTTACAGCGTCGGTCTATACAATCTCCGACATTTCCCGCCGACGAAAGGCCACGGGGAGCTCTAGCCACGCCCTCCTAGGGTTAACTACCATGCACATAAAAAATCACGTAAGAACGCGGTCGTGGGAACAGCAACCGACAATACACAAGTTGGCACTGCTAAGCATGCATCATGCGGAGGTTGTAGGTTCGAATTGCAGCAGTGGCATGCTATCAGTTTGTCATTTAGGCTTTAATTAATCAAAAAGGATGAAAGGCGCTGTTCACGCAAGTGGTCGCGGAGTCGGAGAAGGCGAAAGCTCGTCGAAGCAGGGGGCAATGCCGTTTTTGTATATGCCGTCTCTTCTAAAATGCTGCCGCCACAGCCGTGTAACGAACCCACGACCTCGAGTTCCCAACTGGTTTAGGTGACGACTCCCATCAGGCAGTTTATACTCACTTGGTGGCTAATTTGGCTTTTTCCAGGATAAGTGTACCTAGTTTTCCATTCGAGAGCCCTATTCCCAAGGCGCAGTGGTGGCCATCTGTAGTTTGGAAATCTCCCACAATCTGGACGAAGTGGCGGTCGAAAAAAGGGTGAAATGAGGCTTCATCCTCTCGTTCTCAATATTATTTTTCTTTAGCGCTTGTTTCATATTCTACGTATAGCGTGACGTACCTAACTGGCCCAGCATACATTTTACTCACGGGTACTATTTTCTAAAAAGAGTTCTACTCCTCAAGTTATTTCCTTCAATGCGTGACATAATCTATTAGCGGCACAAGCAATCAACATCGAGTACCATGCGCCCGCTACACATTTTCTTTGCGTACTTTTCTTTAACCGACCGAATCCGACAGGCCAGTTATTATTCTTTCCTGAAGGTCTCGCGGCAACTATGTTCAGCCAACAAGCTTTACTTTTTATACCGCATATAGTTCACAGAGCATGAGCACGTGGGATTCGGCTGACATTAACTGCTTTCGCGGCGTTTGTCGGCATAATACTTTGCCGATCGAATGAACGCTGGAGGATGTTCACTCTACAACTACGTGATTGCAACGCGGAAAGCTGGCGAAGGGCCCATTAGGACTCTCTCAAGTGCAGCTGCTAGCCTTAAGATTGATATTACTGTACTACTGCTCAGATTCCATTGACTTCTTCAGCCCCACCGGATGTCCTAAAGCGAATCATTAGGGAACGCAAACAGTGAATGTCGTTAACTAGAGCCATTGGGACTCCTGCATTTTAACCTTCCCGGAATAGACTGGAACAACTGCTCACATGACGGCCATGATGTCGCAAGTTCAGAGTCACTGCTAGATGTATCGTTTACGTTTTCACTGAACCAAACGGTAACTGATAAGACCCGTATCACTTTAACATCATCACGGTTAGTTGACTTAGTTCTTATAAGTAGTACAGTTAGAAGTGTATATATATACGCACTGACGTACTTTCTACGTCTTTGCGTTTCTGCGCTCAGGCTCTTTTATAAGCAAGCGGAATGGGTATGCCAACATCAGAGGTATTGTAGCACCGGCCATGGATTGCCATGGGTGTAAGCTGGCCGACTTTGCAATGCAGTCGTACAACCTCGTAAACCTTAGTCTACTTTTACGGCGTATACACCGTGCTGTACGGTCCTCCAGATTCTAGATATATAAATTTAGTTGGCCCAATATGAAAATAGGCATTCTGACGTGGACATGAATACACCATCTTCTGTAAAACTACTCAGTTCACCTCGGCTGGGCTGACGATTCGAATAATGAGCGCCTGCGGTGCGCAGTGCTGTGCGGCAGAGCTGTCTTTTGTGGGTTCGCTACTTTTTTATTTAACGAATAGAAATAGTTTCTTGCAGTACTGACCTTTTTTTTCGGCCATCATAGTGGAATGTGCCGCAATGCTAATAATCAATCTTAGTGCTTTCCTCCTTGTAAAGGGTTAGGTTAGGTTAGGTTCTTACGTAATATGCGTGATATAAATAAAAGTGAATAAACACAAATTGTAAGCGTGGGACTAGAGAAACAAAGCAACTTTATTCTGGTAAAGAAACTGAACCGTGCACCAACATATAAGTACATCGGTGCCCACATTTAATGCAACCTATTTTGGAGTACTCACATTTAATATGCCATTAAGAACACTTAGTGCATTCCATATGCTATTCTACGTGATCTGCAAGTTATGGAATATTGTATATACCGCATTCGGTCTACTTTAGGCGATTACGCTTTACAGTTAAACTGTTTGCATAGCTCGGTCTCCCAATGGGCCTGTCGCGTTCGCAGGCAAAAACAGTAGGCAGAGCTGGGTTGCAGAGCGTGCAGAGCTGAGTTGCTTGTAACACCACTAGATGACTCTCACTTCCTCGCAACCCACCACTGCGTTCCAAAAGGGGACGCTCATAACATCCATCCACCCATCCCCGGCAGCGGCGGCGCCGGTAGTGCGGGGGATAGAAAGAATTACTGCCCAAGCACTCCGTGCGGCGGCGGTGTTATTCACTGAGTTAATCCCTACGGTCCATCAAACGACGGCTTTCGAGGCTGCCACTCCTCGGTACGCAGGTGCTGCTTGTGCTCGGCTGCACGAACATCTTCTTTTGCCCTGGTTGCAGCATCCGTACGGCGCAGACCAGCTCGTTACCGCTTCTTCTCGCGGTGCTCCAGATCGAAAGCTGCCTGCTCCTCAGGAGTACATGTGTCGCGTGGCCAATCCATTAAGCAGCCGGAGAGAAACTGCTGCGCGCGCGCTCGACTGCGATGGAAAGCAACAGCGTCAATACTGGCTCAGCCAATCGCGCGGTTCATTTCTGTTTCGAGCGTGCGCATGGGGTTGCCAGGAGGAGTTTTCGCCGTACAGGCGACAGAGCGACGGACAGATGAACCTGCTAGGCAGATACATATACGCTGTAAGAAAAGAAACAGAAAGCTCGTGTTCGAGCATTGCGGTTGCCGCAAGAAATTTCCGATAAGGATTACGGTTGGATAAGCTACACTCACCAGAAAGCCTAAACTGCCGGGAGTGATTAACAACACTTTCCTATTTAAAAGAAGAACACACCTCGAAACTGATTTGTGTTCTAATATGCCATGAAAAGGCTGTGAAGATTCCTGAAGAAAAGTGTGCTCAAGAAGCACGACTGAAGCGAGGTAAAGTGCGAACCTCTATTCTTTGTTTCACTGCGTCGATGCACTTGCTAGCTGCGCAAGTGATGTCGCAGGCCGGTAAAACACGTTAGTCGAACACAAATTTCGCCATGTGAATAATTCCAGGCTATGTCTCAACGACCAATCGTTTAAGTTCTCGTTTAGGACTTCGCAGTCAGACTACCTTTACAGCGTGCATTGGAGACCAATCTCTTTTTTTCACAAAGTAGTGTCCGAACTGCAGGTGTCGGCCTATGATTGCTAGTGAAGATTTACCGTAACCACCAGGAACTGCCGATCACAGAAGCGCGAGCACCAAGACGAAGAAAAGCAAGTCACTGTTTCGCCCAAAAGGCGGCGCATTGCTAGCGATAGTAAGTTAATTGCCACTTACACCAAATGAAGACTCACGCTTTATCAGCCATACATATTGAAACAAACACTCGCTTACTAAGAAAAAAAATCTAATATCACGTGCGCACAGATAAACTTGACAATATCTCACTCGTTGAAAGCGTGTAGTCGCCGTGACAACGTTGGCACAATTAATAGCGTTGGCAGCGGGGGAAAAACGCTTCTCGCTAATTGGATATCACGTGAGCTTAATGGCGAAGCGGGGATGAAGCCAGAACCATCTCGACTGACCATTTGCCTCCGGACCCGCCGCAGATTACCTCGAAGATCAACGTGCGGGTCACGTGTATGCCGGAAATGCACTCAGGCGCGCGGACAGCTGCAGACATCCACAGTTAGGCTGAATAATGATCTAAGAGTATTGGCGGCACTCGACTATTCCGAAAATGCCGTGTCTCGAACGATGCAGGCGGAGGGTAAAACAGTGTTCTGTGGCTGGAAATCAGTGGTAAAGAATCTAGCGATGTCGATAAAGACGCGTAGTGAAGTTTTCACGTGCTTGCGACGAGCGTCGAAAACGGCGACAAGATGAATGTTTTCTCAGGCAAACGCCTTTATTTTATTGTGAAACGATACCAAATCGAAAGCCGGATCGGACGTTTCGAAACGTGGACTTAGCTTGTTCAAGGTGGCATATGTTTGTTTGTTTGTTTGTTTGTTTATTTGTTTATTGACAAAACAACGCTCAAGAGCGGTTTGTCTTGGTGGCAAGGCAAAAGGCGTCATTAAAAGCCATCTGACTAGGCCTTTGACACCAGGGAGCACGTGGACATGACATTTCCAGGGCCGCCTATACAATCCTTGTATATGCCTCCTTGAGGAAGAGAAGTCCACTTCTCGAAACGTTGGCTCCGGCTTTCACCTTGTTCGCGTTTTGCTCATCGTCTGGAATGTCCATCTGCCTTCTGCCCCGTGGTTTCCCTGCTTGTTTTTTCATGGCGATGCTGTGTACCTCTAGCCCTTGGGTGCATCCCCCGATTGCGTTTCCCGAGGGGGTACCCCAGCCGGCTTACTTCTGTGTGGGCGACAGTAATGTGTGAGCCCTGATACAAGGTACAAGTCGTCACATTGTTCAGCACGGGTGCACGAGGGTGCACGAGCTGGCCAGTTTGCCTTACGCCATAAACGCAGGAAAGAAATTATTAAATTTGGAGCATTTGAATTAACCTCTTCCCGAACGCTTGCTTAGCTTCCGTTGATTCTAAGGTGCGCATTGCATCTGCACTATTATGTTAAAAATTTTCTAACTTTCCGAAATTCGGCCTTCATCCTAGAATCAAGGCCAGCCTAGGTGCCTGTGCATTCGGTTTGACGCTTCTTCGTAGTAAACGTTAGTTCGCCGCATCGTGATGGGAGCTGTACCATGACCCAATTTCCTCGAAATGGTGCAGAATACCTCTGTCGTATTCATTTTGTCTTATCGGTCATATCGCTTGTATAACGCAAACAAAATTACGTCCTTCTCTAGCAAGCCTCGAAAATCGCCGTAGAATATCTCGCTTAGGGATCTGTGTTACCTGCGCGAGCGATTCGAGATAGCCATATTTAAATTCATATGTGCCCAAATATCGATCGACATTAATCACCTTTCCATATCACTCGTCCTTATGGAATGTGATAATGCATCTGTGAAAATATTAGTTACTATTGCATAATTTGATTATTAAATATTATACATGTTTTTCCCTGTTTCTCGTAATTCTTTGTTCTGTTCAATCAAGAATATTTCCCATTTGTGTATAAGCCTCACATTTCCCTACCCTCAATTATTATTAAATTACTATTACCAACAATGTGGGACCATTCCTTCTATAATAATACACCTTGATAGTTTATTAAAGAGTGAAAATGAATATAGTGGCCATGTATACGTATGCTTACCCTCAAGTACTGAAGTGGGCCATCTTTGAGTTTGTCGTAGTCCTCTATATTATCTACATTGAGCATGCCGAAGTGCACGAAGTTGTCGTTGAAGAGTTTGGTCATGGCGCTCTCAATATCCTGCTGTTTGTTGCGTACCAATTCACCGATGGTTCTGCGCAATAAATAAATGAATAAATAAATAAATAAATAAATAAATACACAAATAAATAAATAAATCAATCAAATAAAAAAAATAAATAAATAAAACAACGACAACACCGACACTTCCTTAAGCTAAAGCAGAGGTTCGAAGATCATGCGACCGACACAGATCCCAGGGTATTCGAGAACGCTTTTTTCACTCGGGCTCCACTTCGGCTGAAGAAAGTGCATGGTGGCGCCGCCACTCAACAGCAGTGTCAATGTTCGTCATCAGCGGCTTAAATAATACGCCTTAATATTGGCAGCAAGCTTTACTAGCGAGTGATGTCTGTTCGGTCTGCATTGTTTGCAGAAAATGGTGCGTTGACCCGCTCGGTCAAGCATGCCATAAGATAAATGGTCTTCTGCACCAGTTATGTACAGTCTGAAATGAACTGGAATAAATCGATGGATGCAAGAAACAAACTAATGTGAAGAGGAGTCCATGATATTCTGCCGCACCAGTATTGGACAGACTTGGCGAGAACTCGCGTGCACTTTTGCGTACAGTCCCCGCATTAAAGGTATATAATTTAGAAACAATGCTTTATTAGCCTTAAGAGAGAGCGTTGTCCGTTGTCCCCGAGATATGGCTATCACAAGACCTCTCCGAACCATCTATGCTACACCCGTTATCGACTTCCTAATGCTAGACGTCGTTTTACATCACCGTGCCCCTCGTCAGCTTTTCAAAGATCTGCGTCTGGTGTAAAGTTAGCGAAGCTTTACTTCTTTCTTGTGCCACCATACAAAAGCTTACGACTGCGTACCACACTCATAACAACGGTTTTTTCGAACGCTTGAATCGCACCATCACTGATATCTTGTGAATTTATCTTTCATCTGATAATCGTGACTAGGACACTATGTTACCTTTTCCTGCCTATGCGTATAGACCCTCAGGCCCTGACACCCACGGCTACTCTCATTTGAATCTTCTCTCCCGACAGAAAGCAATGGAGCCTTTTGCAACCTTGTTCCAGTCCCTTCAGAACTGTCGGGTGAATACGCTTCCGACGCCATTGCTACAGCAGAAGAGAAACGTCCGATTGCGCCCATCCATCTGTGCGCTGTGAACGCGCCGAAAGTTGTACAACTCCAACCACCGGGACGCCCACGTCAGTGCATGTAAACTTGACCCTTTCTGGTCCCCTTCTCAGCTCGTTGGCTTCACTCAAAAACAACTATCGCGGTAAATCGGCGCTTACCATGTCCTGCCCAGCAGTCCGTACCACGACAAGTGACAGACGTTACTTTCGGGATGGGCCCCGTTCGATGATACCACGCCCTCTGCTTCCTCACACATGATGTACATTTCCGCCTAAAGCTATACCCCTCACCTACGAACCTGTCTTAGACGCCTCGTCGACGCTTTTTCGGTCCGAGTCAATGTCATGTGACTGCAGTCAATATGACAAGGATTACATTAGTGACGGTGTAGAAGGAAACGAGGATTATAGAGATTTTCCTTCCACCACCTTGGCTGTGTTCGAGCTCGGTGAACAGAGATTTTAAATCTATTTTTATTTATACCGTTACCTGTTGCAGTTTAACCAAGAACATCTATACTAAAACAAGAAGAAAACATGCATCTCTTTTGGCACACGCTATACAGGGTGTTTTTCTTTAGGTGCAGTAAATGTTTTTGAAGATTGCCGAGGTTGATAGCCCAATTCTAACTTTTATTGTGAATTCCGCAATAGGACGGCCAGTACTTCTACGAGAACCAAAATGTTCTAAATATTAATTTTCAATGTGTCCCACAAAATGCATTGGCGTTCCAGTTACTTTTTCACGAAGGCGCTGTTTGCTTCTTTGAAGCAGAAAATTACCTGGAACATGAATGCATTTCGCCAGACGTTTTCAAAATTCTTAACTCGAAAAAGGTGCTTCCTTGACAATTCGTCCCAAGTGGGTACGCCATGTGAGCTTAGCGGCGATAAATCGTAGGTCGACATACGTGGCGTAGAGCGATTCAGTGAAATGTTAATTAGTCTACGTTAATTATTTCTCGTAGAAGCGATGGCCTCTTCATCAAATGGTTTAGACCAAACGTGAGAATTGTGTTACGTGCCATAGGCCTATATAAGAAAATTTGGCGCGGCTAAAAGAAACGCCCTGTATATGATGACAGCCTAGATTAAGAAAAAGCCGCATCACAAGGGCGAAATAGATGTAAAAAAAAAACAAACGAAAACTACAGCTTTCAGCGATACGTTCGGCTTTCAACTCATCTACTGCGACAAACTTATTTGCTCCTCTGTGGCGACCATTCTCTTCCTTTCGTTGCCAGTGTTTTCCGAAAAAGGGGCGGATGCCAGTGACACCGGAGTGGAATATGTTAGGATAAATGTGCGGTATAGCAAAACTAGGCGCATGCCTAGCCGCTATAAAACAATGTGATTTCCCCAGCTATCATATATCGGCTTATTACGTATTGAGGACTCTCTTATATGCTGCTGCTCTTTTCTTTAACTGACAGGCATCAACAGCTCACGCACTGTCATACGCTCGTAGTGAGAAAGCGAAAAAGTAAGGACTGGCGGGCAGGCTTCGCTGCTACAGTACAGGTTATACATAAAGTGAAAATACGCTACACCTTCAAATAGGCCATGATGTCGTGTCTTAGTCTTATACTGACGCATATCCCACTATGGCCTATAAGCTTGTACTCGATGCACGACTCTCCGCTTGTCCTGAACGAGTTCGTTCTTCTTCACGTATCACAGTTTCGCTGCCCTCCCTCACGGAGTTATTAGGTCACGTTACATTGAGCAGTGATAGATTCCTCATATTGCTGGCGGGCGTTTCTGTTCGTCACAGAAGCAAAGGAGATGGAGAGGCACGGACGAGCTCACCCCGGATACATCGAAGTTCCAAACGTTGTCTTCGAGTATGTCGCTGCGGCGGACCGGACCACCTTGAAGGCGGTGTCACTGTACAATGGTTCTATCTTGTTGGTCTTGTCGTTCAAGAAGACGTCCGTGTAGAATATGCTGTCGCATGTTCCATCGGGGGGCACCATATCCTTGATCACGGCCTGGTGCCCGACCGTGCAAGACAACACGGGCGGTTTTACTGCGAAACGCAAAAGCCCACTGTATACACTGTATCACTTTAATTGGCCATTTCGAGAACATTCGTTACCATAATCTGCACAGTGCTTATTGAGCTTTATTGAGTGTGGCCAGGTGTATAAACGAAGTAAGCGTTCAGAGCTTGTTGGCATGCTTTGCTGCGTTATAGCAGCGTGTTGGTATAGACATAATCACTGCGATAGCACCGAAATAACTGCCGATTAGGTTGTGGTAATGAATCTGGTGTTAAATATTAGTACCCTCGCGATGCTGCTAACTTAACCTCAATGAAATTAAGCGACTCTCTTGAATTAGCTTTTCGAAAAAGCTGCTCAATAATCTGCACTTGTGTGTTGCGGTGAAGTTCAACATGTGGCTGAAAGTTGCATGAATGACGTCTAGGCATGAAGGTTGCTGTTTCTACATTTCTTGAATTACCCAGAATATGTTTATATGTTTTAGGCCAACAAGGAAAACCCGTATTTTTCTTCGTCAAATGTAGCAAACAGAAGTCGCGCATAATCAGAACCCAATGAACTAAACCCCAATTGACTTTTCTTCGGGACGAGCCTGTGAATATGTACTATTTGGCAGCTTTGAGCCCCCCAATACGAAGAATAAAAGATTTCAAGGAATTTTCATATACGGTAACCCGCACGTGCGCGTTACTTCGCATCATAAACGTAGCACTTTAACTCTGGTAAACGAGTTTAATAGGAGCACTCTGGTGGAGGTTATTAGCAGTTATTAAGGGTTATATTAAGAGTTGTTAGGACCACATAGATGGGCACGCCGAGTTGTCCAGCTTTCAACCTTTGATGTTGTTATTGAACAACACTGAATTTCACATAAACATGATTTTGGTGTTGATCATCTCTTTCTTGTAGTAAGCTTGTGTACTACCGATAAGGTTAAGCCATATATAGAACCCAATGTGCTTTAGCTCGCCCGATAAGCTTGCGGTATACTTTCGAAATAATTGACTTGAACACCAGTCAGCATTTTCCGCAATATCGTCGCGCAGATGATTAAGGAAAAACTGATGATTACAGCTCAAGGTGAGCCTGGGCACATCAAACAGAGCAAAGCGTCCTAGATAGTGAAAGAAACGACACAAGCACCATTCTCAACTAATTGGAGATTGCAACAGAGCAGAACACATGCACGCCCAAAAAATAGCTTGTACAAGCGCATAATGCCTCGATTGAATAAAGCATAGAATCCGTGTGCCTCTTGAAGTGAATTCTGGAAACTGGTAGCAGCCTTAACTTATTTGATTAGAGCTTTTAAAGAACCGAAATATGGAAGAATAAAAGCAAGTCACGAAAGCAACATAACCTAACGCAGATTCCCACACCAGTCACTCCAGCGTGATGTCCAATGTCGAAGTGCTGGCGGGTACAGAAGCCTCAACTCCAACATGAAGTTTGCTCCAAGAAAAACGGTATCTGCTCAAAGGCGTACCTGTTTCCTCCACTTCATATCTTAATGAGAACCAATCTTCTTTGTAAAATTCGCAAATTTAAGTCTCGCACTGAAGTTATCGAGAATTCCACTTGCCCACAACACAATTATGTAGAGGAAGCATACAAAAGTCATTGCTTGTACGCATGAGGCGCAATTTCGAAGTTTGTTGATGAATCTAGAATGTGCATGCACATCGCATTGAGAAGCATTTCTATTGTTTTATTATTATTATTATTATTATTATTATTATTATTATTATTATTATTATTATTATTATTATTATTATTATTATTATTATTATTATTATTATTATTATTATTATTATTATTATTATTATTATAAGCCTTAAGGATCAAAATGTTGCGTAACTTGTATATATTTTATCAACTTACTCGTGGACTTCACCCCAAAGCGCATTGTTTTTCTATATCGGGACTTCGTCTCCTTTTCATAGTTTTAATATTTTTGAAACTGGGCTCTGCAGTGAAAGTTCATCTTCGGGCCTTTTTTTCTGCCCACTACGACGTCTTCCACAGTGACCGGGCCTTCTGTGAGTTGGAACAAAAAGGTGGTGGCGTATTGACTATCACTGACAATCCAGCGAGGCGCTCCCGGCGAGACAACATAGAAAGTTTGCAGGTGTCGATTTGTTTAGAAATCCGCCTAACGCGCGGCGTGAAGTTGTTCATTGTATCCCTCTGTGTATCGACGAAGAGTCCCCTGTTCCTTTTGGTGAGATCATCTATTGTATTGAAAGTGTATTATCTTTCCATAGCGCGAGTGGAGTAACCATTAACCGTAATTTTAGTATGGCCTGAATTGACTAAAGCAACCGTTGATGTTCTTATTACAAATGCCAAGTGCCACCTGCTATTGGGCTTTCAAGCCTTCTGCTACTTTACGCAGCATATTTCTATCACCAATTTCTCTGGTTACGTCTTAGACCAGTACTTGGTAAATTCTCAAGTTAAACAAAGATATCTCGTTCTGACATTTCATCCGTGCATCCTGTCCCGATATGTTTTGTTGGTTACTAAGAATAACTGCCTCTGTCTTAGCCCTCAGGCAGAGCTCCTCCAGTGGCATAATTGAATCTTTTCGGTTTGCTTTCAAGAGGCGTGGTTATGCTGATACAGACAAAACCAAGGTACAGGACCAAGCAGGTCAGGTAAAAGACCTATTTTGAACACGAGCCGAAATTATCCAGTACAAGGTCGCTCACTATAAATATCCCTTCTGGTTTTTGTCTAAGCATAAAACTGGCCTAAAGTACAATCATGGCGTGCACACAAAATCCAGAAATCCTGTGCCTAATGGGTGAAGTGAAGAATTCCGCTTTATTTTGCAGGCCCTCAGAAAACGCCTATACAAGACGGATCACGACTCATATATAATATTCTTGGAGAAAAACACCATGTGACCACATGGTGGAACATTCGAAGTATAGCGCCCGATTTATTTTGTCCATGGCACATCTATGACTTTTGAGCTTGCCTTTCGCATGTTACTATCTTTTACTGTGAAGATCTCGTTGATTTCGGATCATCATGAATTTATCTCTGGCCGCTCCGCTACGACAATCTCCTAAGTGCCCTGACGCAAAACTCCACACGGGTACTTTAGAGAGGGCAAGGTGAAACTATTTACTGTGACTTCAAGAAAGTTTTCGATGTAGTTTGCCACTCATTGTTTCTAATCGAGTTTCCGCACTGTGTTATTGACTCGTAGTCGGCAAAGCTCTCGCACAGTGATTGTCTCGATAAACGATGTCTTGTTAACGACAATGGTCAACCGTCTCCTTTATGCATGGTCTAGCGAGCTGGTACATGTTACAGGGAGGGGGTTTTCGCGAGATTCATCACAGTCTGCATGGAGCTAGAACCAGATCGACCATCAGAGTGGATCCGGCAGGGAACGCTAGATGATGTGCAACCCAATAACGGAAACTTAATATACCTTAAAACTTATTGTGCGCAACAAACAGGGACGAAGAATAGAAGAAACACAAGGACGAGCGCTTCTATTCTTCTATTCTTCGTCCCTGTTTGTTGCCCGCAATAAATTTTAAGATGAATTTGTTCCAACTAGGCCAACTCGCAGTCTTGCTTAATACACCACCACAGGTGAGCGATGCGCTCCAAGTCAAATGCAAAAAACGTTCGGTGTGCGTGCTCCTGTACGCAAGGGCTGAGATGATTTGTCTTCACGTAGCGTCTCGCTGGCCTTCTTATACCATCCACTATACGAACACTCTCATTTCCACTTACTCCACGATAGCGGGCCCTGTGAGGACACGACATGTCTGCTCACACAGACGGATTCGGGATAAACCATTCACTGACGAGGAGGGGTAAACGTAGGGCGAAAGAGTGTAGGATTTGCACTGGTGCATAATCCCGTCGCACGTCGTTGGTCACGTCGTGCCGGGGACGTTTGGCTTCCGTTGCATTCTTGGCCGAACAAAGTGAACAGTAGCAATGAAAACTAGCGGCGTCCCTCAAGGGTCTGTATGAGGTCTACTATTTTTGGAAATGTTTAATAATGACGTTCTTTCCATTATTGACAAGTCTTCCTTTCTTCTACATGACAATGACCTGAAGATTTGCAAGCAAATTCCTACGGTTTACGACTGTCGCATCGTGCAGCCTCACCACATTTCTCTTTGTAAACGGTGCAATGATAATAGCCAAACTTTCAATGCTCCCAAAATTTATGTGATGACTTTCGTTCGCCAAACAGCAAGAATTTTTTTTTATTTCGTAAGTTCTACATCATAGTTGTCAGAGCCCAAAAACGAGTTCCTTGTGACTTTGTATGTACCATTTACAAAGAGACAGACGACAAGCTGTCCAGAGACAAATATCTTTGGCGGAGCCCTGAGAGCTATGAACATGCTTGAGAACTGTCCTTTGACGGTGACCCAGCGTTCCTGATCTGGCAGGTAGTCCTGAGGAATGGCATTAAAGATGCACGAACTTTGGTTTCTCAGCGTTTTGGCAGAAATACGTCAAGAAAGAAGAAAAAAATTAGGCGCCTTACTTAGGTCACAGTAAACAGAGTCAAGTTCACTCCTGTCTCCGGACTGCGGGACCGCGATAAACCCATGTAGTACATTAGGTTGATCACTGCGCTGCATGCGAATAATGGGTGCAGGACAGACTCGAAGATTGTCTAGCGAAAGAATAGGAGAGATATCATTGTGTAGGTTTGTACGTCTGTTTTCAAACCATACTTGTGGATGAGAGTGAGACGACAGTTTTGCCATTGCATACGAAATATTAGTGCCTTGAGGCAGGTGTTATATATGGAAGTTAGGAATAAACTACGCCAATGTCTGAATGAAATAAATAAAGCCATGACATATTGACAGGTTGAAATATAGTCGAGGTAAAGGCAAAAAGTAAAGATGCGTTTGAGCAAAGGCACGTTTGTTCTAATGATAGAAAACTGAAATATGCATTATTGTTCCACATGACCTCCCTGTACATCAATGCACCTTGGCCAATGTTTCACATGTTTTTTTTTATTCCATCGGGAAAAAAAAAACAAGTCCATGAAGAGAAGTTACAACGCAATTCATGTTTGGATTTCGTTTCTCTAGAACCTATATTAAAAATAACAATAATAATTTATTAATTTTACTGTTGTACTAGCGCACTTACCCGGAGGAAGTGTGGTAGTTGGAGGAGGACGGGGTGGCGGAGGTGGGGGTGTAGGTGCGGGCGGCAGAGATGGGGGAGGAGGTGGGGGTGGAGGTGGAGGAGGAGGGGGTGATGGGGAAGGAGGTGGGGGTGGCGTTGTTGATGATGGTTTCGGTGATGCTGGCATTGTTGAGGATGGTGTCGTTGTGCCTGGTTTTGGTGATGTAGGGCTGGCGACGCCAGGGTCAAGTTCAGTGTCTGTGACAAGATAATGCGGCGTCATGAGAGGTTAAATCCTGTCACGTTTTTCCGTTACGGCTATCAATTATTACAATCAATCAATCAGTCATTCGATCAAATGGTTAGTCATACAACGCTTAGAACCACATGAATGTGTATGAGGCGTGTACGTAAGTATTTACATGTCATTAAATATTTGTACTAAAATATGCTCCGGTAATTTTGTAGTTCAACGATTATTTCGTTTACTCTTCAACCTTCCTAGAAGTTGAATGACTTCTTTATGTAACCTTATACATGCAACCAATTACCGTTTTGATGAAACAACCTACAACAGATGATGCTGTCGCGAGTTCTTAAATTTGGCAGGGACCTGAAATAAATGAGTGGTTTTGCGGGCCACAGATGCGCGCCGCAGTGGAGGACTCCAGAAATTTCGACCAGCTTGGGTTTTTTAGCGTTCACCTAAATCTAAGTGCACGGGTGTTTTCGCATTTCACCACATCTGAATGCGGACGCTGTGGCTGGCATTCGATCCCGCTACCTCATGCTCTGCAGCCAAGCACCATTGTCCCTTCGGCAGGAATAACAGTGTCCAAAGGGGGCAATATTTGCACATTGATTGCCCCCTTCCTGCGATCAGCGTCCAGTAGCTACGCCTGGGTCAACTAAACATTGCATGGGCATCTCTCGTGGAAGTGAAATTTTTGAGCTATTCTAATATATAGTAAGTTTATCTCTCTCTCTTTCTCCTGAAAGCGATTTTAGGTGGCCTTACCTAGCGGTAAGAGCTGCCACTCAATGATTAGTAACCGGAAAATGGATTTAAGAAGACACGGAAAAGAAGGCGACACACACGCTCTACCTTGCAACTACCTTATTTCCGAAATTTGGGGAAGATATAGAGTACAGTTGACACACGAAAATACGGCTACAGCTGCAACCACGCGCCCGTCCGTTTTGGCCGCTTAATCACAACTGCTGGTTTCTCTTAATGCACACGCCAAGAAGTATTTTGCGTTTTAGAGCGCAGTTCCTAGGCGCCTGTTCTTGCGCTGAGCTTCGGCGTCGGTGCCGTAGGTGGAGTAACCGAGAGAACGAGCACAGCGAAAGCCACGTGGGTGCTAGCGATTACATTGAAACCTTCGACGAGTCAAGTATGAAAGCCGACACGCGTGGCCCATAGATCGGATTTCCGATGATCGCCGACCCTGCTAGCCGCTGTCGTTGTGCTGGAGTGTTACGTGTATTGCTGAACAATTTCGCCCAATCAAGAGGGACATTTGTAACTCACAGTTTCGACACCCCCGTTCTTTGCTGTCATTTCCATGCGTGAGTATATTACGAAAAAGTGTCAGCCAGTTATTTCTGAGCAATGAGCTACGCGACCGCTGGAAGTTCTTCGTCTGCCGCAGCTGATAAACGAGATGCCCGAGCACAGGGTAGCGCCACCACCACGAGGACCCTGTCGTTCTGAATCAATATATTAGGAACAACATGTCGCTAATTCAAAGCACGCAAACAGCCTCCCTCGAAATTCGCATTAGACAGTATCGTAGTCGTCTCTGAATTTTTTTTCACTCAGCGTCAGAGACCCCATGCTTCGGCATGTGTCATCCATTTTTTCTATATTTGGTGCTCCGACTGTCACTCTTGTCACCTGGTCACAGGAAGAACTGTAGTACTATCGAAATTGGGTACGCATCCGCAATCCCGTCAATGTAATCCTGAATGCATGGAAATGGCTGCCTTTCAATTTACAACATCGGCCTTTTAATATTTCTTTTAGGCACCTACGAGTTTAAACAATGTATACTTTACCACATGACAGAGGCACAGAGTACACTGCGCTGCCCGTGAAAACAAAACGCGTTCGTAGCGGTGTAGAACAAGTGCCTTCCGAAATGATACTGATTTGAAGATATGCGCCATCAAACTACATGGCGGGTTAAATTTCTCTAACAAAAGGGTCTATTGCACTGAAGGGAAAGTAACCGGAACGCCCATTCATTCCGTCACATGCTTTAGGAAATGTCTGGTAACTGCTGTCATTCTGGCAGTTATTTTCAAGTGGATGAGTCTAGAAAACTCCGTCTACCATTCGTAAATTATAATATGTTGCATAAATTTATCAATTAGGTAGCAAATAATAATTTTCCTAAGTAGTGTTATATGTGTTTAGATATCTCTTGCTAGTGATGTCTGCCTCTTCGTATAACCTAGTTCACCGACAATAATTATGCCATCTGCCACAGCCAACGTTTAAACAATCCACGACAACTTAAATATGATGACCCTGCATACCTTACTCATTAATACGAATAGCATTATGCTGGTTAAATAATATGCAGCTGTATGTCGAAAAACACCACTAATTTTCACAACTTTTCAAGGAAGATGAACAGTTACTGGAGTGCATTACGAACGCTTCCCTTCCAAGGGAACGGAAGCATTGCAGGGGGCGGCAGAAAGTTAGGCGGGCGGATGAGATTAAGAAGTTTGCATGGACGGCATGTCCACAATTAGTACATGACCGGGGTTGTTGGAGAAGTATGGGAGAGGCCTTTGCCCTGTAGTGGCCGTAACCAGGCTGATGATAATAGTTGCGAACAGTAAGTGACACCGGCAGGAGGTGCATCACATGTTGGCGGGTAAATTCAATTCGAGCTACTACGTAGCGCTGACCCCCCTTCGATTGTTGGCCCCAAAGAATCTCCACTTGGCGATTTTTCTATTCTCGACTGGCGCTATCACGAGCGCCTTTCCCTAGCTCCGGTAACGAAGAAGTGCTTCGCTTCATACACGACACAGTTCCGAGCGTCGCGGAGTTTAGTGACTAAATCTCATGCGCGACGTATATTCTTGAGATAAAACGCAGCCCTTATCAACCGCCCGCTCATTATTCGGAGTTTCGCTGTTGCTGCGAATGTCCCCGCATACCAACAGACAGAGGGAGAGAGAGAGAGAGAGAGAGAGAGAGACGATTACCAATTAAAAATTTGAAAGACAGTTCTCATTGAAGATTAGTAAGGTGTGAAGGGCTGCACAGGATGCAATTCAAGAGGAGCGCCAGCTCGATCTATTTGCTGCATTTGTGTAATGGTAATAAAGTCGGCAGAAAAGTAACCGTAAAGTAATCGATTGCTTTTTTGTATTGACCCAATTTATTTTTGTGGGGCAGTAATTGGTAACCGTATTTGATTTGCTTGTTAAGAGGAGTAGTATTTACGATCCGTTAAATTTCTTTTTTTTTCTATAACGAGTAGGAGTGTGCAGCAAGAGATCCCACAGCACGAGGCCGTAAGACGACGTACTGTTACAATATGCAAAACCTGATTTAAAGAATACGGCGCAATATTACCTAGTATATGAGATAACGTTACATTAAAACAATTACACAGTTAATGCCAGTAAAAGTAGTACAAATGTTATAACGGTTACAAGGGTAGAACAGTGAAAAATAGCGGCATAGTTTTGAACACGGGACTTTCAAGGCGTTTGTGAATAAGACGAAAGTTCTTGTTTTTAATGTGATCAAACTCACAATTGCCTAGTACAAGGCTTGTGCAGAAAATTGAGATTTCCATAGCGAATCGAATAATCATTGCTTTTTGAATCGTGTTCAATGCATATTCGATTTCTATCCCATTCCAGAATTCTTTGGTCGAGCTTCTCGAATACCCGTTTCGTTCCAGTACTGTAAAGTAGAGGAACAGTTCTTGCTGCCTGCGTGTTGGAAATGTAGATTCGTTTGAAGGAAACTTTAGCGGGAGTGCTGCAGATGTTGCTAAGATGGTTCAGTTGTTGAACAAGCACGTACGGGCGGTCACGTGTGAATAATTGTTTCCAGCCGTTGAGTAGGCCTGTGTAGCCTTTCGGAGCCCAGGAATGCGGCGTCAATATTTAGATGAAGCAGTATGTCTAGTTCAATGTAAATCTCATCATGTTTGGATATGCTAAATAACAGTTCGGCAGTGTAGTATTGCCCTTCGTACTTTCCCCGAGCAGTTCACGCTACTACGTGGTTCTCGGACGCGCTGTTCCATTTTTTTTTCTTCTGCGCCGTCGTTGTGCCGCAACCATCATCGACTTTGCTTTGTTTAAAATTTTTGTTTTGTGCATAGATGTCATACTGCACTCGTTGTTTCGGATGTACAAGCTTGTAACTAGGTGATACATCATGTTTAAAACCTTGTTAGGGGTAAATATTGATTTGTACTGGGCTTTTGTTGCTGAACGGACTCCTTGGAGCTCACGATGTAATTTTTTAGATATTCTGAATGTTTGACATTCAATTTGCATGCGAAAGATCACTTTCTCGAACATTTGTAATCGGTTTGATATAAAAATTTGGTTACACAATTGCCCCTGCAAAATACGTAATAGGATTGTGTTAGGGAAGTTAGCAGCGTCAAAGGTCGCGCTGCGTTAGCCGCATTTAGTGCGTGCTGAAGCTAAAGTAAATTTAGAAGCAAACTTGCTTGGGTTGAAATGTATTGTACAGCCGTTACGACGGCACCGAAGGGGAAGCTTTGGTTAAGTGTTCTGCAAAGGAGGTTTCCAAGCTAAAACGGGGTTTGAGCTTTACGCGTCTGCTTTGACGGTCGTACCTGCCAAGAGGAACTCATCTGACGTTTTCCTTGACGTATAGAAGCTCTAATTTTCACACTTAGTGTTAACGCTGGAGTGTGTGCTTATGCGGGCTCAGACCTGTTAACGCTGCTTCCGTGGTCGGAGGTAGTGCGGGAGGCGTGCGGGGGACAAAAACGATGTCACCGCCGCGACCGTGGCTGCCACCGCTGCCTTCGGCATCCCCGCCGGTCGTCTCCACTGAAATTAAAACAAGCGATAGAGGAGATCATATCGATTGGCACGGTGTTTTACGGACCACTGAGGATTATTATAACCACCAGGGGTTCCTTAACGCGTCTCCGAAATTCACAACATGAGCGTTGTCGCATTTGAGATCGTCGATATCCGGCCGGAAATCGAACGCGCAGCCTCGTCGTACTCGCACAACATACATGCACACGCGCGAACACACGCCTATAATCCTTGCATCAGCTGCCAGTGAAACGCGCGCCGTAAGATGTAAGGTTTCATAAAAAAAAGAGGTTTAGGCTCATCATAAATTTTTAGGGTTTCTCGTGAAAGTAAAGATGAGGATTTGTAGTGGTTTAGCTGTCATTGAGCGTCCTGCGTCAAGAGCATGCCAAAATGCATCCAGGTTGAACAGATTCACTGAATTTCAATGAAACAGGCACTTAGAACAAACTTAAGAAAAATTAGTTGGGCTCATTTGTCTACTATGTTTAGTTATCACTTTACGTAAATGTAGGGAGACATATATACTCTGTTTAACCGTGTTCGCCTTAAAAAAGGATCGCCACATAGCCATGCTCACAATCTCATTAATTGACCAGTCACCAACTTTACAATAGTGCAGAAATTAGAACTAGTCCTAATTTCAGCACTACGGAAACTAGTGCAAATTTATGCACTCGAACACAGAAAAAGAAAAAAAGCGAGCGCGGAGTGCAGGGGGAAATGAAAAACGCGAGGAGTAAAGCGGAGAGGAGGGTGCACTGACGAAGAGGCGAAAGGGTGAGGTGGAAAGCGGAGGGCTGGCGAGGACGAGGACAAGGCATGGCGGCCAGCGCTGAAAAAAAGCACTGGTGTTGGCTTCGGCCACGCTGCGCATGCGCTACTTCGCTTGCAGTGCCACCGCCACCACTAAAGAATGCGCTCACCGCGAGCCACGCCGTCCAGTGTTTATGCTTTGTTTCGGACAGTGAGCAACGCAAGTGGTGAAAATGCTTTGTTTGCTGCTGCTGCTGAATGAGCTGCCCGAGAAGATAGCGCCACCGCCGAGAGCATCGTCTCATTCAGAATCAAATTCGTTGCCATAATACATCGCGAATTCAAAAGACAAACAGCTACGCTCAAAATTCGCGATAGGGAGTATCGTCTTCATCTGTGAACTGTTCATTGCATGGTTTGTGATTCTCACATCATTATCATTTGTGAGGGAAGGTATACGCATATCCATTAAATAGCCTCATGTTCCCAATCATATAGCAGATTTGTTTTCAAATGTGCTTGGCGCATGCATTTCTTGTTTCAAATTGGAAATCTTGCGATGACCCACCCTTAGTTGTGATTGACAACTTGTTCAACAAGTTGTCAACTGCGTTTTAACTGACCTCAACAGGATTATGACTTTCCGCGGAATTTTGAAGAAACGTTGTAAGATGCCCAAATCAATGTTATTATAGCCTAATATAGCCGTCTACCCTAAAACATGACCCAAAATAAGTTGCAAAGTGTGCGTTGTATCTGCATAATTTTTGTATTTCAATTCAATTGGTGCATTTTTGAAGCATGCTAAAGCATGCGTTCACGAATGAAATAAATAAATGGAAGAACTAACTACTACCATTCGATCGAATGAGAAAAAGTGGTTACACTCACCATCTGAACTTCCATAAAATCCAATAAAATAGATGAATCCGATTAGAAGCAGGAGTAGCACAAGTGCGATTACTATGTACCCCACCTTCGAATCATCCTTTCCCTCGCCGCCACCACCTCTGCGGGAAAGAGAAACGAAATATTTCAGACACTTCTCCCTGTGAAGGCGACTGGTCAGTGAGCAGTCATGACAAATGGCATCACAAAACGAAACACGCACACTCAGGCTTACAATGTTTAGAATAGTTTGATTGAAGAACATTGATTTCTGCTTTGTGATAACTATAGCAAGCACCGACAGGTTCCACCGTAACCATTTTATCGATATTCTTGCACGATGTTAGCCCAGTGCACGCGAGATTAAATGTGTTTGTACTCTCGATTGGTGCGGCAGGACGCTCCAAATTCCATAAAGGTTTGCTGATACGAAGGGTTGTCGCGCCTACGTGGTTGGGCCGATTTTGCAGATAGTTCAGTTTACATGTCAGAGACAGCACAAACAGGCGCACCAAACCACAAACCCGGAAAATGAATCTGTCCTGAAGTACCGTTGATTGTTTTACTGCGAGGTTCCATAGATAGCAGAGGCGTTGCTACAGGTTTTCTGTTGTAAGGTTTCTCCCTGATTCGAAGCTCTCGGCTGGTGAGTGGTGATGGTCGTCGGTTTGCTTTTTTTTTGCTGATAACGATGGTGACGACACAGAAAATTCCGACCAACGTACCACTAAGAGCTTTTGCTTTATAAGTCTAAACGCGTAGCCTTAAAGACAGGTCACGACGGGTTTCTCTATCCTGAATTGAGCCGGTGCAGACTCTTCCTGCTACATATTGTCACGAAAAGACAAAGTAAGATGTGCCTGGCGTCGGCGAGGCAGACCGTTGTACAAGATGGCGTACAATAAATTCAAGCCGGCGTCCTCAGCTTCTACTTCTTCTGCCCCAGCGCCCGTCTCCAGCTAAGCGCGCGTTCCAGTCCCAACTTCTTTTTCAGCGCTGGTTCGTGACCCCTAGTGGCATTATTCCCCCGCCAAAAGAAAGGCATCGACCCGATGCTTACCAAACTAGAAAACCTAGCGGCATTATTCCCCCGCCAAAAGAAAGGCATCGGCCCGATGCTTACTAAACTAGAAAGAGGAAGTGTGGAAGTCTTATGAGACCGGATTGGCGTCGCCTTAACGCTGGATATACGGTTTGAGGCGAATGACATGCACTATCTCCGAGTGATGCTGTCGACGTCGAGACGACGCGGCACCGTCGGGAATGACCTCATAGTTCACTTCACTAACGCGGCGTATCACTTTGTAGGGTCCAAAGTATCTACTAAGGAGCTTCTCAGACAACCCCTGGCGACGGACTGGAGTCCACACCCAGACTTGGTCACCTGGCTGGTACTCCACTTGCCGATGTCGAAGGTTGTAGGGTCGTGCGTCTGTTCTTTGCTGCTTCGCGATGTGTATGCGCGCAAGTTGACGAGCTTCCTCTGCGTGTTGAGTAAGTTGCTCGGCGTCGGCAGTAAGTGATGCGCTGGTGTCGTGCGGGAGCATAGCGTCTAGCGTGGTCTGGACCTCGCGCCCGTACACAAGACGGAACGGTGTAAATCGTGTGGTTTCCTGAATGGCGGTGTTGTACGCGAACGTAACGTACGGCAGGACTTGATCCCATGTTTTATGCTGGACGTCCACATACATAGACAGCATGTCAGCTATGGTTTTGTTGAGCCGCTCCGTCAGTCCATTGGTCTACGGATGATAGGCAGTCGCCTTGCGATGTTGTGTACAGCTCAGCTCGAATATGTCCTCTATCAGTTGGTCTGTAAAGGCAGTGCCTCTGTCGGTGATGACATGTGATGGCGCACCATGTCTGAGGACTATGTGATCGATAAAGAACTGGGCAACTTCGTAGGCCGTGGCACGCTGTACAGCTTTCGTCTCGGCGTAGCATGTTAGATAGTCCGTGGCGACTATAATCCACTTGTTTCCGCTGGCTGACAAGGGAAAGGGTCCCGGAAGATCCATGCCGATTTGATCAAACGGCGCGCTAGGTGGCGCGATGGGTTGGAGTAACCGCCCGGGCTTCAAAGACGGTGACTTCCTGCGTTGACACTCACGGCAGCTTTGCACGTATCGCTTCACCGTGGCAGAAAGTCTGGGCCAGTAGTACGTCTGGCGTACTCTTGCAAGAGTGCGTGAAAATCCCAAGTGTCCAGACGTGGGCTCATCATGGCAGGCTAAGAGAATGTCATTACGAAGGGCGGCAGGTACGACCAATAGATATTCTTTGTCGCTGGCACTCGAGTTTTTCTTGTAGAGGACACCATTGCGCAGGCAGAAGGTCGAAAGACTGCGAGAAATGTGTCGTGGGATTGTAGCATTTTTGCCTTCTAGGTGATCGATGACAGGGCGCATTTCGGCGTCCTCGCACTGCCGTATGATCAAGTCAGATTTGGTGAGGGCCCCAAAGAATGCGCCGTCTTCGTCCATGTCCTCATCACGAGTTTTGATGGGAGCGCGCGACAACGCGTCAGCATCTTCGTGTTTGCGCCCCGATTTGTATACGATGGTAACATCGAACTCCTGCAGACGGAGACTCCATCGAGCAAGTCGCCCGGATGGGTCTCGTAAGTTGGCTAACCAACACAGGGAATGGTGGTCTGTCACCACCTTGATAGGGCGACCGTAGAGATAAGGCCGAAATTTCATGATGGCCCACACAACCGCTAGACACTCTTTCTCGGAGGTGGAGTAGTTGATTTCGGCGCGTGAAAGTGTGCGACTGGCGTAAGCGATGACTCGCTCGACGCCTTCCTGGTGTTGAACGAGTACAGCGCCAACACCGATGTTACTTGCATCGGTATGCACCTCGGTGTCAGCATCCTCGTCAAAGTGAGCGAGGACAGGTGATTTCTGCAGGCGTTGTCGTAACTCGGTGAAAGCTGCGTCCTGCTCATCCGTCCAAACGAAGGGTGTGTCTTCTCTCGTGAGGCGTATGAGTGGTTCGGCGATGCGCGAGAAATTAGCGATGAAGCGACGATAGTACGCACACAGACCGAGAAAGCGGCGTACTGCTTTCTTGTCACGAGGAGTCGGAAAAGCAGCAACAGCAGATGTTTTGTCTGGGTCAGGCTGGACGCCATCGGCGTTCACGACATGCCCGAGAAACTTCAGCTCTTCGTAACCGAAGTGACACTTTTCTGGCTTTAGTGTGAGATTAGCGGAGCGGAGCGCCTCAAGTACCGCCTCTAAGCGCTTCAGATGCTCTTCGAAGGTCGCCGAAAACACAACGATGTCATCTAAGTATACTAAACAAGTGTGCCACTTCAGACCCGTCAGAACCGTGTTCATCATTCTCTGGAATGTGGCCGGTGCAGAGCACAGCCCGAATGGAAGTACTTTAAATTCGTACAGACCATCCGGGGTAACAAAGGCAGTTTTTTCGCGATCTCGTTCGTCAACTTCGATTTGCCAATACCCGCTCTTCAGATCTATGGATGAAAAATACCTGGTTCGCCGCAGTCGATCTAACGAATCATCGATCCGCGGGAGCGGATAAACGTCTTTTTTTGTGACGTTATTCAACTTTCTATAGTCAACGCAGAACCTAAGCGTTCCGTCTTTCTTTTTGACGAGGACCACCGGCGATGACCAAGGGCTTTGGGACGGTTGTATGACGTCATCGTTAAGCATTTCTTTCACTTGTGCATTAATAACGTTGCGCTCTTTCGCCGATACGCGATAAGGCAGTTGTCGTATGGGACGAGAATCGTCATACGTGATTATTCGGTGCCTCGTGATGGGCGTCTGGCGTACCTTAGAGGAAGATGCGAAGCACTCCTTGAACCGAAGGAGCAACTTGCGCAGCGCTTTCTGCTTTTCCTCCGAAAGGTCTGAATTGATGTCGATATTGCTGAGTGTCTGAGCTGGGTTCTCCTTCGTCATAGACGTGAAGCATTCAGCAACGTCGTCTATGGGCTCAGCGAAAGCGATAGTAGTACAACGAAATAGGTGCCGATGTTCCTGGCTGAAATTCGTCACGAGGAGCGCCGAAAGTCCATCTCGAAGCACAATGAGACTGCGGGCTGCACATACACCATGAGTAAGCATAAGAGAGGAATTGCCCTCTGCAACAGCTTCGCCGTCAGGCAGATCGTCGCATACGACCATTACCAGGACACTTGCGCGTGGTGGTACAGTTACACTGTCGGCGTAAACTCGAAGCGCGTTACGTCGGCAATTGTCGCGGCTGTTCGCTGCTCTCTCTGTCGAAAACGTCACTGTGCGTGCCCGGAGGTCTATAACGGCACCATACTCTCGCAGAAAGTCAACGCCCAAGATGAGGTCCCGAGAACAATCGCGGAGTATAAGGCAGCTGGCTGGAAACGTGGACCCACGAATCTGTACTCTGACCGTGCACACGCCCAACGGTGTTACGATGTGCCCGCCAGCAGTACGAATTTGCGTTCCAGACCAAGGCGTGATGACTTTTCTAAGTTCCTTCGCTAGTTTTCCGCACAAGATTGAGTAATCGGCCCCCGTGTCCAATAACGCACTAACGTGGCGGCCGTCGAGCACCACAGGTATGTCGAGCGAGAGTCTGTCGCTGAGTTCGGCTGCAGTCGTCGCTGAATCGCGCTGAATAGACCGTGCTCGCGTCGATGGGAGGTCTTCGGAAGGGCGATTATCAGCGGCCTCGCCCCCGAAGGTCGCTGTTCTTAGTTTTCCCGGTGAGGGCTTGGCCATCGTCCTTGCACTGCCATTGGAGGGCTTCTAGCAGCTGGGGAAGATCGCCTGGGGGACGGCGAGCGCGACTGCCGCCGCGGGAACAGTGGCATACGCTGCTGTTTCAGGTAGTCTTCAATCGCCCTAGGCCTTTCGCCATATCTGGGCCTTGGTGAATCCGCGGCAAAGCCTTGCAGTCCGAGGCGGCGGTATGGGCACTCGCGGTATACGTGACCGGCTTCTCCACAATGATAGCACAGAGGCCTTCTGTCCGGGGTACGCCAGACGTCAGACTTCCTTTCGAGCGGGCGCCGATCCTCCATACGTTGGATCGGTTGCACTGCTGGGAGCGGCGGGCCGTATGACGCGGCGTAAGACGTGGTGGGGTCGAAATGGGTCGGAGCGGGGACAGGGACTCGCCTCAAAACTTCCGCATACGACGGCCGCTGCAACTGTGCTGTCACATGTGGTGCATTGCTGCTTGGAACGAGACGTTGGATCGCTTGCTCCACTTCGTTCCTCACAAGGGCAGAAATGGAACTTAGCGAGGGCTGAGGCGGGCAGGTGAGCCGTTGAAGCTCATCACGCACCACAGAGCGGATAAGGTCTCGGAGAACGTCCACGTTTCCAAAGGCCATCGTGTCCGTCAGTGAAGCAGCATTCGCGTGCCTGTCAGACGGAGCTGAGCGCTGGTCCGAAGGTGAAGTTGCGTTCAGTTGCCTTTCATAGAAAGCTGAACGCTGGTGTAACATCTTTTCCATCGTGGTGGCTTCGGTTAGGAATTCAGCCACGGTCTTCGGCGGGCTTCGAACAAGGCCAGCAAATAGCTGTTCCTTAACTCCCCGCATTAGATGGCGCAGCTTCTTTTCCTCGGACATGGTTGGGTCCACCCGACGGAAGAGGCGCGTCATATCCTCGACGTACGACGTCACGCTCTCGTTCGGCAGATGAATGCGGGATTGGAGCGCCCGTTCGGCTCGTTCGCGGCGATCAGCATTGGTGTAAGTCTCTAGCAAGGCACAACGGAACTCGAACCACGATTTGATGAACCCTTCTCGGTTCTCGTACCAAATGCGGGCACCGTCCTCCAAGCTGAAATAGACGTTCCTTAACTTCGCCGCGTCACTCCATTCGTTTATTTCGGCAACGCGCTCAAATTGGGCTAGCCAGTCTTCTACATCCTCGAAGATATCCCCGTGGAACACTTTCGGCACTCGGAGATTCTGCAGCAGATACTGAGTTGCCGTTGTGGCCGTACCTTGCCTAGTGGTCGGTAGGGACGTCGATGTTCCTTCCATACCGGTGTGTGCGGGCGTCGATGTTGATGCGGAGAGAGGATCAAGCTCCGGAGGCAATCCTCGGATTCTCCTGCTTGCCCGGTGAACAGGGGTGTCCACTAGGATAGGGCTGGTACTCCTGCTACCAGGAGGGGTTTGTGGCATCGGATGAACCGTACCCCGCACCTCCACCAGTTTTGTCACGAAAAGACAAAGTAAGATGTGCCTGGCGTCGGCGAGGCAGACCGTTGTACAAGATGGCGTACAATAAATTCAAGCCGGCGTCCTCAGCTTCTACTTCTTCTGCCCCAGCGCCCGTCTCCAGCTGAGCGCGCGTTCCAGTCTCAACTTCTTTTTCAGCGTTGGTTCGTGACCCC
The DNA here is from genome assembly GCF_038994185.2 of Dermacentor albipictus. NCBI lineage: Eukaryota > Metazoa > Arthropoda > Arachnida > Ixodida > Ixodidae > Dermacentor > Dermacentor albipictus. The sequence goes on from NC_091827.1 coordinate 49,491,227, forward strand.
TAGTGGCAATATGTATGAATGCTGCAAAATGGGAAAGGGAAAAATTCAAGTCCTCTTGTACTACGCTGAGCTGCTATCCATGCCTTCGTAAGGTGAAAGCCTGAAGTAGCTGATACCTGTGGTGATCTGGAAATCACGGAGTGCCGTCTAGAAACCCATGTGAGCTCGCCTCGGACACACGAGTGCTTATGCAACTGGTCGCACCCTCATCGTCGGCTTCTTCGACAGCTGGCTCTCATGCCGCTCATCATACAAAACAAAGGCAATTTTAATTGTGATAGAAGTGACTTATGCACTCGTATCCACTATCCTCTGTGGCCGTCGAACCCTCGAGCTCATGGGGAAGGCGATCCCACGGCGCTTCGTAATAAGTCGAGGTTATATAACTAGGTCACTGTTAATAAGAGGTAATGAAGCCACTCGGGCCCGAGACCTGTGGTGGGAGAAAAAAAAGTAACAAGATGTAAGAAAGCATCCGAGCGTAAATGTCGAGTAATTTTATGAAGGTCTCTTGTGTGGCCAGGCTTTTGCCTTCATATTGTTTGGCGTATGCTACAGTGACTGTTTATTAATGTGAAGATCGTTACATGAAAATGCTATATGTTTTGAAGAGAAGGCCTTCTTAGGCGACTTCAAGCGGGTTTGCCCTGCCTGGAATTTCAGTATCTACATCTGAACTCTCGATGATAAAAAATTGTCCCTTCGCTCCTCGAGAGAGCCGCAGAGAGCCGAGCTATGAAAATTTGGGTCTCAGCAAGCCATGCAGCTAGAATCGGTCGCGCCGTGGGTAAAATAGCCGGTACGTGTGTTCTTTGTCAATGTCGCCGAGAAGTACCCACTATGCACGACAGACTTCACCGTGTCCGGGATGCGCGCGCCTGTCCTCTTGGTAAAAAAAACAAAAGCAAAAGCAAGAATGAAAACATGGAAAGAAATGGTAGTCAACCGAAGTAAACGCCAAAAAAAAATGTCTGCGTGCATGCGCGTAAAGAAAAAAGGGAATGATAGGACTCCACAGGAATAACGGAAACCAAGGGGTCCGGCAAAAATTAAGGTCTGATAACAGAATGTACAAAACAATGCGAGTAATGAAAAAACATATCATGCAACTGTGCAACGTTGGATCTTCTTAATTATACCGCGATTTCTGCAAGTATACATACAGTACACCATGCACAACGGCTCGGCCTTTCTTTGACGTCGGCTTTGGTTAGCACGCCTTTCTATTTTCAGTATGCTGCCTAGGGAATGGGCGCTAGGGAATGCCCGTTTGTTCGTGCATGGGCTGGCACCGCCGCTTGACGAGCGGCTGCGAGAAGGCGTCGCTCGGTCTCTACAATAAATGCGTTACGGCTGCTCGGCGCCTATTGAACGCTTCGTCGCCGAGCAACGCCAATGATAGCATTACTCGTCACGTCCTGGCTTCAACCCTGTCAGTGTTCTTCTTTGACAAGGTATATAGCACTTGTAGAGAGACGTGTTGTGGTTTAGGCAGCAGTGTAATATGTCCATATACAGCCTTGGAAACTTGCGCGTTTAGTTAACATTTAAAGTGCAGCAAAAGAAAAGCTTTCACTTTAAAAGAAAGTATCGGCAGAGACACATAACACTGTTTACGTGTGGGAATGCGAAATATTCTACCGAGTGTATACCTCGGAACATCATGAACGCGCTCGATTGATGCACTAGTGACGTGGTTCCCCCTCCTCGCCATTTGCTGCACCTCACAATCACACTGGTGAAGGCAGTAGGCCACACCTTTACTCAGCTAGATGGCTGTGATGTGACGTTTGGAGTGACGCACGCAATAGGGACACCTTTAGTCTTCCACAACCATGGAGCCGTCGCAAGTCGGTGAAGCATGCTCGTCTCACACCCCGGATGCCCTGGTTCAGTTCCAACCCAGACCGAAACGTGCGAATTTTTACTTCCTTTAAAGGAACCTCCCTACGGATTTCGGCGTTAATCAGAGAATTTTTTTCGCTTGTTTTTACTCTTGCGCCGTCGGCCATTTTCGATATCATCTTTCTATCACTCAGATTCAGAAGTATTTTTGCGTGGTGGTGCATATGATGTTTTGGCATTAAAAAAATAAATGTTTCACTAATATGCAAGACATTGTATTTCATGAAACAGCCGCCTACGTCTTAGTATTTATCCAAGTTGGCATAGTATGACAAGAGTGTATGACGAGCATGCATGATCGGTCATGTAATGACTATCATGACACGTTTGACATGTGCGTCATCAGACAGGTGCCTACGTCTTGATGATCTCATGTTTGTCTCGTTAAGTTGTTATGTACCGGAATTTGTATAGCGTAATAGTTCTGCGGAAACTCGCGAGGAGGAGACAAGCAATTAATAAAGGGAAATTGACACATCCACGCAATCATAGCGACTCCTACAAAGTTCGACTTCGCATTGCGAACTGCTAGCCTCCTGGTGAGCTCAGATGGTAGAGGGGCTGCCCGGAAGGGCGATGGTGCCGGGTTGGAGTCCTGGACCAGGAGGAATTTTTCAACGGCGAGGCTTTCCGTTCGAGGAACCTGTATCGGTTTCCTTTGTAGCGACTGCTAAGGTTAGGTGGATGTCTCATCTTCCTTTATTAATCAAAATTGGCATAGTATGGCGGGAATGTATGACGAGCATAAATGAAAGGTCATCCCATGAATGTCATGACGTGTGTCATGTAGCTCTCATCAAACAGCCGCCTACTTCTTGCTATATACCAGAATTGTCATAGAATGACAAGCGTGTAGGATGAACATAAACGATAGTAATCACTTGAATGTCACGACATGTGTCATGTAGGTTAGGAAACCCCCGCCTACGTCTCGGTGGCCTCATTGTGCCTTTGATAACTTGGTAGGCTCCCCACGCACTGCTTCACGGAACACAGATACCCACACGGCGTGGGTTTTGCCGGCATTTTTCGCTCTTTCACCGTCCGCCATTTAGGGTGTAATCTTTCGCTCACGCAGACGCCAACAGATTTTCGCCCAGTGGGGCATGTAATACTTTCACATCAAAAAATAAATATTTGATTGATCCGCAAGAAATTTTTGACATTAGTTACCCGAAAGTGTTAGAAACAACTATCTCACGCTTTAATCATCATCATCAAATTTTTATGTCGCACACACATATGCCACATGCAGCGCTGACTTTAGCTTGGATCATTTTGTAATACTAATTACTACTTTAATGAATATGACGCAACATGTGAGAATGCGGTTTTCGATTTCCTATGCTCGAATACGCATGTAGTCTAGAAGCCACGTAATTATGAGCCGGCAGCTGCACTCGCAGTCAAAGCGAACACCAGCGTACTTGTAAGAATGATAATTCAGCTGCGTTAGTAAAACCTATTCGGTTTTACAACTGGTGGATGATCCCAGTTATTAGCTTGTTAATAACGTGTACTTTACGGTTATAAGCTGTCGCTAGTAGCAGGTGGCTTTTCTTTTGTTTTCATTTTTTACGGACAGTGCGTTAACGGACAACACGCACAACACGTAAATGGACAACACGTAAACAGACACAGTAATAAAGAACAAATGCTGTTCGTAAAATTTATGCTCACACACCTCGTCCAATCTCACGGAAGCCGCATGTTAGTAAGTACTGTGATTTTCTTTATTTAAACCGGCGCCACTGCTTTGGTGCAGGCAACAAACGAAAGAAAAATTTAAAGAAGGTAAAAGCAAGCAAGGTATCGCTTACTCGTTCACGCCTTGAAAGAGAGACAGAGAAAAGGATTTTAGCTAGCTTGGTGCAGCATACGCTTGCGACTAGAAAAAAACAAGTGTCCTTGTAAAAAAAATAAAGAAATGCCATGGTTATGTCTCCGCGTTGATTGTGGTTGACGAATATGCTGAGCGAGTGATTTTATTCGGAGCGAATAATTATTGCCGATCTAGGGGAGATTTCTTTTATCAAAATAAAACAAAGCAAAAGAGATTTGATTGAAAAGGAAATGGCTAGTAGACGAGCAAAAAGATAAATGCTGCTTTGCTACCCTAACTGAATAGACTCAAATTATGAAATAGAGACCATGCACTTAAAAACTATCCAGAGTCCATGACACAGGTTACGTTAAGCAATACTAAAGTAATTTCTGCGGGTATGTGGACTTTAGGAATTGTCAATCTGCCTTGGTCACACGCTGCTGTGAAGGCAGGATTGGGAGAGCGACCATTTCAAAAGTGCTTGGTCACCAGCGCATGCTATTCCGACTGCGACCAATGGTGTAGGTACGTCATATCGTGAAAAATAAGAAATATTGCGCGCTCGGAAACTAACTTCTCTCAGAAGTCATTACATGCACATGCTACATTGCCCCTTTCGCATAGCGGTTTTCTTTTTGATTGAAACTACACATTGCACCACAAGAGGCCCTCTGATCATCTATTACGTTTTAGGACTGGCACCTTTCTGACTTCTGGAATTTTGTCTGCTTGAATCATAAATTATACACAAAATACTCGTCAAGCCAAAAAGAACTATTACGTTTTACGTTATAGTCGAAGGCTTTCAGCTGCGCCTTTAATTATTCACCAAAGTTATTAGAAAGCGTTTCCTGAGTTTTCTGTAGCAAACTCTACAGTGCAGACAGAGTGTGAGAGGGGTTGAGTGTACCCCACCTGCACCGCAGAAAGTATTATATGTGATGTGCAAATCTACTTGCGACTTTCCTCGAAGTACGAAATTACAAGATCAGGCATGTACATCACACGCCATGGTTGCTTAGTGGCTTTGAAGTCAAATCTAATCCCGGCCACGGCGTCCGCAGTTTGATAGAAGCGAATCGCAAAAATCACCCGTGTACTTACGTTAGGGTGAACGTTAGCGAACCCCAGGTGCTAAAAATTATTCCGGCATGCCCCACTGCAGCATGCCTTATAATGAGATCATTTTTTAGGCACATGATCCCTCAGAATTCATTTTTTTCTCATGCCCATTGCCTCCACTTTATGAATAATTGCAAAGTACTATCCTCGTTTCACATAGTTTCGGGGCGTATATACATATTTTTTCATCATTTTACAATTCATCGGGACCTTTTGACAATTTTCTTGGACCAAGTGCACTGTGCAGTTAAAGCAAGTGTACATCGTAAATAAAGAGGGAGGCGGGGCGCGCATTGACTTGCTACCTCCCCCCCCCCATGAAAATAAGAAAAATTGCACCATTAAATGGAGCATAGCCGGAGCATGGAAAAGCCTTATGCAAAAGAACTCACCACTCATGAATGAAATCTCTGAAATTAAAAAAAAACAAAGACATAAAACAATCAATGTGAAGTAAACATATTGTATGGTAGCAACGGGAGTGCCGTAAACATTTCTACGCTGCTTCCAAGCTATAGTCTACATTTTCATACTAAACCCAAAGCTCTCGTGCTTAGATATGCTAGTCTTGTGATACACACACGCGCCTCCTTCAAGCGACACAAGGTGTTAGCAATCTTGTCATGCCCTTGCGCAATTTGAAGCCCTTACCTACGCAATAGTGGGTGTTTCAGCAGACTCTCTCAGAAAGAAATTTTAGCTGCCTGTGGTAGATCCGATTCTAGTCCATGAGCTGGTCTACTCGAAGAAGCGGGCATTACTTGTAGCAAAAGCTGAAATGCATAATCTGCTAATTGCCAAGAATTCACCAATAGCGTTGTAAGCAATTCGCTTTTGCGCATACCTAATTTATAGCGCATAGCAATTTCTGCGCAATGTAATTGCGCATAGCAATGACAGTAATAATTCGCCGTACTTACCTGACTGGGACACTTCGGAAATCATTGATTCTTCTAGAACACAAAGAGAACAGGTGACAGGTTAGACAACTTTAGACCAGATTTAGAAAGCGGATTTAAAGGTGAAACATGTGGAACGATTCTTCTTGCCCACTTGGCGAGGTACAACTGCAGCCGCTGTTGTCACCTTTCTTTAGGCCTGCAGTTTCTGTATCACGAACCAGGCTTTTGAATACGGTAGGCAGTATATGTATACATATATCTTCTTCTTTTTTTTCTTTTTTTGGGGTTTTACGTGCCAAAACCACTTTCTGATTATGAGGCACGCCGTAGTGGAGGACTCCGGAAATTTGGACCACCTGGGGTTCTTTAACGTGCACCTAAATCTAAGCACACGGGTGTTTTCGCATTTCGCCCCCATCGAAATGCGGCCGCCGTGGCCGGGATTCGATCCCGCGACCTCGTGCTCAGCAGCCCAACACCATAGCTACTGAGCTATATATATATATATATATATATATATATATATATATATATATATATATATACACATACATACACAGATAGATATACAAACATTGCTCGCGTATGGCACAACAATCTTCTACATGCGGAAGCATTACTTGATAAGCCAGTGATTACTTGCACAAGGAATCACGTTGAATTAGTCTGAAATTATTAGAATTTTAATAGTCGACCTGTTGGCTATAAGCATTGTAGCGTGCCTTGCAATTTGGAAACTCTTAGTACTAAAGAACAACCGAAATGGAGCAAAATTAGCAACAGACAAGTGAGACAAGTGGTGCCAATTATGTGGTAAAAATAAGCTGCTCTTCCACAATATCTTTTTTTGGCGAATGACACTTTTTTTGCATTAAAGCACGAAAAACAATAGTCAGGTCAATGTATTTCGTCGCATATTTTTTAAACGCATATGTTGAAACAGGTGTCATCATCAGAATTCCTTCCAGTTGTCTATGCCTTGTCAAGTCACCTGTTATGCATAAAACAATTAGGTAAAAAGCTAAATTGTGTTGTCTAGCAGTACAGGCATTTGCAGTTGTGCAAGAAATGTCCATTTCTTCAATTAATCCAGCTTATGAAGTATATTTCTGCTGCATATCGCAAACAATTGTAAAGTATTTTTACTTCCCTCGAAAAAGGAAAAGATTGGTATGTGATCTCCAAGGTGCACAACAAAACATTCAGCTGCCAGGAAACGCTTAAATCTCTGTGTCGTATGCATTTCTTTGCAGTCTATTAAAGTTCCGCACCGAATGGACAAGTCAAAGCCATCGCATTACAGGATATGTTTACGCTACTACAAAGACCAATGTGTGAGATAACGTGAGGCTAAAAACATACTCTGCGTATAGTTCACTACGGTAGATGTATATATTACATTGTCTAGTTTATTATTTCAAGGAAAGTGTTTTTTGTGTCTTCGTCGCATTTTGCGTGTTCTATCTATCCGATTTGTCAAGTGATTGTGCGACTTGGTAAGCCACACTGAGTATGTGACCGAATAGACAACTTGGTCGAACAACTACGCGGAACATGGCATGTGACACGGGGGGTGTGTGTCCATTCTCGGGGAATGACCCAGGATGGGTATCTGGCACTACGCATGCACCCGAACATACAAACAGAAGAGATAGGAAACAAAGAATCTTGCAACAGAACATTGAGGAAGTAGGCTACGCAGAAGGCGGCACTTTTCTGCAATCTGTTACACGCGTGAGATTGCGTTACCTTTGACTAAACACTGCGCTGCTTTTGCACCGATACCATTCAGTTTGCGTAGATATATATTCCAGTGACATCATTCAGTACACTTCTAACATTAGCGTTACGTTTGCATAAGACTCATTTTACCACACCAAGCAGCATCTCAGAGACCTTCGTGTAGCAGCAATGGTTCGCACATAAACACAGGATCCACTTTTTTTGTTGTTGTTGTTGTGAAGGCATTTTTTTCAGCGAAAAATGGCGTGACAGGCGGCTGCTACGCGGAGACTGCTGCTACCTAAAACAACACTGGGAGCGGTTATTGCACCTGTAGTGGAGCAGGGCTAAGCAGGTACCGGCCAGCTGGTCTCTAGTATCCCTAGTTCGAATGAGATGCCTTTTTCACTAGTGCTATTTAATTCCGAGAGATCATTTAACTTGCAGGAATACTCTTATCATTTCGATCCATTGAAACTCATAACTGATTATGGAATTGTGTCTTTTTGTTCTCAGAGAGAGCCCGAAGGCTGTAGGCAGAATCCACTGCGTCCCTAGTTCATGGTTTGCATAGACAGATCTCTACGCGCTGAATTCCAGGCTGGAACTCACTCTAAGACTGTAAGCTCAGCATTTGCAGCTCTTGTGGTGAGGGAAGCGTGAAGGCAAACATGTTGGACTCTTACCCATGGCGAATTGTGGAGAGCGTCAAGCGCTGCTGGAAGCTACTGTTCGGCGACCGTTGTCTTCTTTTGTCTCGTGTCCCAGACAGTGACGCGTACCCACTATCGGGGATTGGCCAAGAAGCAGGCGCTTTTACGTAAGGTTAGAAGTATAGAGAAACTAGATTAAAATAGTGGAGCGTGGGGCGATAGGACTGTAATTTAAACTTGCAATGAAAATATTGTTAAGAATTTTGATAAGATAATTTAACGTAAAGAAATGAAATAATAGAAACTATGGATAAATGTAGAAAATCAGCAAGGTACTCTTTTCGTCTCTCTAATAATATTGCAAACTGCAAGAAAAGCATCCCTATGGCTGTATCCCAGTGAAGTCGCCCCGAAAGAAAGAATAATAAAGAAAAATAATGTTCCATAGCTTCAGGTCCACTGCAAAAAGAACTAAGAGGCGACATTGCGAGACCGGACCTGTGTAAGTAAAAATTTAGAGGACGTATACGACATCTCAATTTTGTAAAAGATACTTCCAATTGAATTGAAGGACACCAATAAATATGACATGGGAAGCCAAGATGGTGGAATTCAGAACACGGTGTTAGCATGGATATTGCAGAATTTTGACATATAGTGAAATTTCTGTACCTAGCCGCGTTGACATAAGCTGATGTCGACAAAACAGATATGATAGGGCCGTTCAGGGATGCTCGCGCGAGTGAATTGGTCTTTTCATGCAAGTGCAACCCATGATGTCCCGTTACCCAAAGCAAACATACCTTTTGTAAGTACGGAGGTACCATCGAACGAAATGTTCTTTGAATTGCTGAATTTAAAGATGCAGTTAGTGCTGTGCATACAGATAGCGAGTCGGTCCCGATAACAGCTAATGGGTCTTTTGGAGGGAGTTTTCGCAGTGCTAATATATTCTGTAATAATTCTGCCTGAAATATAGGTGTGAAGTCGGGAAGGCGAAGGGAGTAGGACCATATAAGAGATTCAGAGAAGATCCCCACTCCTGCCTTCTCATTGCAAACAGAAGCGTCAGTAGCTATTACGCTATGGTCCGCGGCCAGCCATGCAAACAAGAAAAAAAGAAGGCGCGGCTTGACGCAGAGAGACATTAGAGTTTTAGAATGTCCGGTATTCCGAAATACGCAATGGCGTTGGCGCAAATACCGGCTTCAAGACCCTGGTAGCAACACCTTGTGAGGCGTCCACTAACCACATTCTCTTATGGACAAGTTTTCGTCAATAATGAGTGCACTTGTTCGAAAAAAAAGACATTTACTAAGGCAACGTGCCCACGGTTACGCGATTGTTGAGTATTTACACTAGCAGCGAAAGAGAACACACTTAGTTACTGCAATAATAGATCAATATCTGCAATAATCTGTGTTTCTCTGGTTTAGCTTTGCTTCACCAGGCGGCACCACCAACCGGCATCATACACCGTGCTTGGTTCACCTTAATGTTGAGGACAATGGCATGCTTACAGACTAACTAGCTGCTCCACGTCTAGACCTGGCGCAAGATAAAATTGTCTAAACATGCATGAAACATGAAACATGAAAAAGGAGAAGCACTTGACCTGTGTGGGGGCGTCGTGCTGATCGGCGTGTGTAACGCGAATTGAAGGAGACGGAACTGAGCTGTCCACGGTGGCCTGCGCCCGCGGAGATGTTGTTGCCGTAGGAGACGCACGGGAAGTAGACCACTACCGAGGAGGATAGAAGAGCACAACGAGAAGAAAGGACGATGCAGCGAAAGAGGGCCACCTCGCCGATCATCATCGACGTATAACCGATGCACAGAGTGCCGCTGATGATCGTCTGCCTAGTGGTCTTCGATTTGCCCTACACTGTAAAATAATTTACACCCCTAAGGGTTTTTTTCGGTGTCTATAACTAACCCCCTAGCACCCTTGAAAAAGCTGGGTTTTATAGGGAATTACACCCTTGTGATGGTTATTCTATATTCCAATAACACCCTATCCCTTGAGGGTGTTTTGAACAACATATTACCCTTCGACCCATGGGGTGTAAGGGTGCGATCAGGAATATATTACCCCTTCACCTATCGGGTGTAATGAGCAATATAATAGCCCTTGAAGTACGGCATGTGGAAGCGGGTACATATGCACTTCATTGTTTGTTTCTAAGTCTACAGTTAGGCTAGCACACAGAAATGTTATGTATGGTGTGCATACAATAGGTAATGTGTTTACAAACGCACTGCATAGCAACTTTGAGAGAAAACACATTATCACTTGTGAGTGTTGTGCGTGAAATGGTCCCATTTATCACAGATACAGAGTGACTGCATGGAGGGTCATTTATTCTAGCCTCCTGTACAATATTTTGAGCTTGCACTATGCCTTGTGGTGACAAGTCTTGCGGCCGTTCTACATTGAAGAACAGTCTCATTCAAACCAAAGTTCCAGGGCACAGGCGAGGATGATGATGCCTTTTTGTAGCTCCATTCCAATGTCCTAAGGCGAGCCATCATAGATGAAGCCATTTCTTCATTGATCACTGTAGCCATCTGCTTCTTTTCTACCTGCAAAATGATTTGTTGCAATTTAATGTCAGGAAAAGTACACGAAACATGACTAGCAGCGCTTCCCTGCATCATTCACTTTAATATTTCGAGATCACATGAAGAGCAGGTTAAAGAAAACAAGCACAGATAGTGCTTACTTCCAGGAAATCGTTATTTCGAAAGAATAAGGCATTTAATCTGCCACATCATGAATGTAGGAGAGACAGGCTACACAACTATATGAGGGCAATTCAGAAATTATTGCCTCCAAGCCCACTACTTTGCCAATATTACAGCAAACATTTTGAACTTTTTATCATTGATGCACTTATGCGTAAGCTATCGAATGTCGCTTGCCTCGCCTTCCTATCTCTTCTCGTTCCAGAGTAATCGAGCAATTCATGGCATCCAGTGGTGACGTCCAGTTGAAACAACAGGCTGTAATTGAATTTCTGACTGTGGAAGGTTGTGCGCATATCAACATTCATGGCCATTTGACTGCAGTTTACAGGAATGCCTGTGTTGACATCAGCACTGTGCAGAGGTGGGCAAGGACTGTGAAAGACCAAAATCCTACCACATCAAATCTCCCGGATCAGCACCGAAATGGATGGCCCACAATGGCTTCTAATGAGGGTCATGAACATCAGCGGATGAGTTGACTCGTTGCAATCGCAGGATCAAGCAACACCAGATTGCAACACTCGCCATTTCCATTGCCTCAGTGAACCACATCATTAAAGACCTGCATTACAAGAAGACTTGCGCTTGTTGGGTGTCACGGTAACTGACGACTGACATGAAAAAGTCGAAGCATAGCCAACAAGTTCAATTCTTGTAACCCAGGAGGTTTTTAATTATGTGGTTCACTGAACCAATGGAAATAGCGAGTGTTGCTGCAATCTGGTGTTGCTTGATCCTACGATTGACCCGATTCAACTCGTATGCCTGATGTTGATGATCCTCATAAGAAGCCATTGTGGGCTGTCCAGTTCGGTGCTGATCCTGGACATTTGATGCGGCTGGATTTTGATGTTTCTCAGTACTTGCCCACCTACGCACAGTGCTGATTTCAACACAGGCATCCCCGTAAACTGCTTTCAGATGGCAATGAATGTTGAAGGGCGCAGAACCATCCGCAGTGAGAAATTCAATTACAGCCCACTGTTTCAACCGGACATCAGCACTGGATGCCATGCATTGCTCGATTACTTTGTAACGTGAAGAGATAGGAAGATGGGGCAAGTGACATTGTATAGCTTAAACATCAGTGCATTAATGATAAAGAGCCAAAATGATTTCAGTACTACTGGTAAAGTAGTGGGTTGTGCATCAGTGCACAACCCACTTTTGTGCCTCAGGGCATAAAAGTACATTTTGTTAAAAAAGTAAGTGGAACAACAGTGCATTTTTCCGGCAAGTTTGATGGTGCATATCTCCAAACTGACGCCATTCTGGAAATCAATTCCAAGCAGATACACCTTGTAATCTCACTGGCTATGATTCGTAAATTACAATATGTGCCCCAGATAAGTGGTGGCGCTGGCAAACACTCCCAGCGTTCTACTAGGAAGCATAAATACCCAAGAAAGTGATGGGGAAACGGCGCCCGCAGTAGCTCAATTGGTAAAGCATCTAACGCGTAATGCAAAGACGTGGGTTCGTTCCCCACCTGCAACAAGCTGTTTTTTCATCCACTTTCATTTCCATTAATTTATCATTTCTTTATTTCATTTGTTAATCACAAGTAATTTACCCTAACTTGTCCTTGGTGTCAGTGTTTGCTGGCTTCTTAGGATATGATTAATAAACATCGGGTTTCTTGGTTAAGCCCCTTTCTTTTCGGTTATATTAGCTATAATGTAATTCATTCGAAAGATAATAATTTTTTTAATTAGTTTAATATGTTTCGATTTCTTGTGCTAGATATATCTGCGTGTTTGAATATTCCTGCTCAAGGACTAGAATTATGCTATATGCAACAGGACTATATTTAAAAATTCCACAAGACTGAAAATCATCACCCTGCATAAAAACAGTGTGAATTTAAAAACAAGCTTCAGTGAACCCTATTGAATCAGCAAATGGCCAGTGTAACTAGTCTGATCATCCTGGAAATCTTTTGTAGCTTATAAGCATAGTGAATTTCAATTCCACATTTAGGAGTGCAAATTTTTCTAGAAGTCAGCTTTTTCTTTTTAACAGCTAGCATACCTGCCAGTTTGCTTAAACATAATGTTGCATGACTTCAACAGTACTGCACAATCACTTTTTTCTGCTCACAGTGTCTAGTGATGTGTCTTTAGCAGCTGAGGTAACTAATGTTCATGCAGATAAACATCAGAAAACATTGCAATAACTGCCAAGAAAATGCAATCATGCGTTTTGTTTACAAAAGAGCATGTGCTCTACCTTCTGCCAGGTTTGTTTTCCGTGTCAGGCTAGAACGGAACTTGCACAAGAGGAACCTTTTGCATCCATGAAGATATTTTATGAGGTTATGGTGGTGTCGAAACATGACATCAACCATAACACTTTAAACTATTTTATGAAACAGGTATTTGTACAAAGATAGAAAAGGCACCAATTTTGAATTTATCACATTTGGTTTAGAGTACCATAGTATAAATGGCTCAACTAGTACAGGTACGCAAACGGGCTAGTTGGTATTGGTCGATGACAGTGGACAATGTGAACTCGACAAAGGATGGAGAAAGAGGCGATAGCATTTGTTCCATTTCTCGCCACTTTTGACGTCCCTTGTACAAGTCTGCGCTGTCTGTCGAACATCATGGATCAACTAGTACAGCCTGAAAAAAATATGTCATGAAAGAAAACTTGACTTTCAACCTCGACAATTCTGCCTGTTAGGTATTATGGTTTCTTTAGAACTTATTTCTTTATACAAAGTCAGACCCATCAAGTAAAGCTTACTGAGAAAGAAATGAAGAACAACGTCAACACCTCTCAAGGCACATGCATCAAAGGAGTCAGAGCATCATACACATTACCTTTAGGTGCAAGAGTATTCTCTTTCTTAGGCAAACTGCATTTCTAGTTTCTTAAAGCCTACATATTTATTTAAAGCCTACATATTATAGCTATGGGAAAATCACAAGGTGGAAAAGATGTGTTGGTGCAATTTCAACTATTATGTACAACAGCAAAAGGTAAAGCACAGGAAGTCTCACTGCTCCTCTGTATAAATGACATTCAGTTTCATTTGTCATGTCCACTCCTATCCTGATGGCAGCAGAAACAGTAAGACAGCAGCGTGGTTCAGAAAGTAGATGAAGGAGCTGATATCCTAGCTGACATAAAGAGTAAAAAAAGGGAGCTGGTCAGGCCATGTAGTGCAGACGTGAGACATTATTAACTAGCGCGAAAAAGACAACGGACGACAGCTAGAAGCACACAGGACAGAACTCTAGGCTTCAACTGAAATTTTGGCTACACAGAAACATAGGATTCAGGGGATGCGACGTCAACGCATGGAAGCAACATTTATCTTTCCTTTTCCCTGCCTGACACAGGAGGTATTGGAGCCAATCGATGGGCAGGTTCATTTCGAGATACGAACACTCTTTTTTGGCGAGAGCAAGGGAAGGGGTACTCACACACTTATCACCCGCTTTTCGATGCGAAGTGCTTCGAATATTTTCATGTCGACCTGCCTCTAGAGCCGCGTGGGCAGATGAGTGCTTTGAAACTGCTCAGTGCATGAGCACTTACAGCAATGATTGGCCAGATGGCCACCAGCCATGACAGCTGCCCTATCTTTGTTCCCCCAAGCGGTCGTTTAAACACCGACCTGTTTGGCTTGAGGACACGTAGGGCAGCTTTGAGTGCCTTGGTGGCTGGTGGCCACGTGGCCAATCATCGCCATATGTGCTCATGCACCGAGCAGTTTCAAAGCAATCGTGTGCTCGGGCAGCTCCAGAAGCAGGTACATAGGGAAATATACGAACCACTTTGCATCAAAAAAGTGGGGAATAGGTGTGTAAGCACCCGCCTCTGGCTCTTACCAAGAATGTTCGTAAGTGAAATTAACCTGTTCATAAATTTGTTCCGATAGCTCCTGTGTTGTTTCTTCCCGTCGACATTCTGTGCATTCCATGTTTCTGTGTAGCAAAAATTTCAGTTGAAGTCTAGACTTCTTTCTTATGTGCTTCTTGATGTCTTTTTCACGCTAGTTATTGATGTCTCAAGTCTGCAATGAGCACCAACTAGCCCAAGTGCCTTCTTCAACCATGTAATGCATAGGGCAGATAATCGGTGGCACATTCGAGTTACAGAATGGATGCCAAGAGAAGAGAAGGGTAGTCAAGGACGGTAGAGAAGTAGACTACGATGAAGTCAAAAAATTTTGCAGGCTTCACTTCGAATCAGCTAGCGCAAGACAGGGGTAATTGGAGCTCACTGGGGGAGGTCTTCATCCTCCGGTGAAAAAAATATGTAGGCCAATTGTGATGAAAAAAGTATACCTGTCGGGTCAGACGTCTTCACTGTCTTTTCAGCAACGTGTAGGCCCAAGAAAGCCAGTCAGTTCCCATGCAATTGCTTCATGCTGACTGCAATTGCTTCATGCTGACTGCAACTGCATGGGCACAAGAAAACAATCCACCATTAATACCATTCGAGATTGACGACTCAATAAAAGAACCTCTCAAAACTGCAAATACAATTAAGCATTTACCAGCTTAATAAATACATATATAAAGGCCAAGAATAGCTACAATAACCACACACTTTATAACTAGACATTAAAATAAGGTAGTGAAGCGTACAATAACCGTAGGACGCTAAGTGCAATTCATTTCAGAAATACTGTTGACAACTGACAGGACGCCTTAGGCAGGGTTCAGTCACACAACAAGAAAACAAATAGTAGTAATAATAAGCACGCCTGCGTGAAACCAAGAAACGAGTACAAGGACGAGAAAAAAATTGATTAGGCTCGGTGTGCTTATTTATACAAAAAGGTAAATTTATAAACAAATAGCGCAACCACGCATTCATCCGCAACAGCACGACAGCTTCTATAACAAACGAGCACAACTTAAAGCGATTGATAAGTACATAGCCGGGACGGTCGTGGTTCTTTTGTTTTGCATTAGTTCTAGTCATGAAACCACAAGCATTGCAAGCTGCCTGCGCCATTACCTACCACGGGACCTCCGACAAAAAAAAAATAACAATTGAGTGAAATTACACAAGCGACATTTAATACGGTTGTCACACTGCACACTTTTGGCCGCGATCGATCCTGACTGGAATCGAATTTCTGGACGCGTTTGGCCTCGTTGCACAATCGGTGGACGGGAGCCAATCGCGGCCGAAAATTTCGATCCAGAACGCGCTCAATCGTGCTCGAAAGTGGCCGTGTGACACCGGTATGAGTCTGCGCCCATCTTTGGTAACAGAAAGAACCAATTAGTCAAACCAAAGTATTATTTCCCTGCCTGCGCCGAATACTGACGCGTAGCAGTACTTAATTCTCTACAACTGTAGTTGAGGACACGTGAACAATGAAACATTCATTTTTTTTTTCTTTTTCACATTCGGTGCCCATAGGCTACGCCTGGAGTACATATACTACACTCGCATCCAACACACCTTGCGCTGTCCTTTAGATAAATTACGCGAAAATTACTACCACAATGACGCACCATAAAAAACGCGACGCTGAACGTCGCTACGTACGTACGTACCTTTTATATGAGCAGTTCATGCGCCTTGCAAAAGGCCCTCGGTTTGAAGGCGGAGCGCTGTCACGATCTGTACTCTGGGCACGCCGTTTCGTTTACGTAGTGGATGGACCATGTTGACGATGCATTCCGCCGAAAAACAAAACGTCCACTTCATCACTGCTCAGGCCGAATGCAAGATGTTTTCTCCTTCGCCACGAATGACGGCCGTCGTAGGCGTAGTAAACACACTGTCACAAAGAAACACCGATGTCGTAGGCCGCTGGTGCCCTTCTTTCTCACGCATAATCGCGTCGCCTTCACTCCGGACGCTCACTTCGCGTCGATGAGCACAAAAGTACACGAAAACAACGAGGTGGTACAACCTAAACGCAGCAAAAAACAATCTAATTACTCACAACTTCAAGAATGTCACGGAGAACACACACATGTGCTCCCGGCGGCCCGCCGCGAGACGCAGGAAATGACGTAGCGGCGATAGCGGCGACACCCGTCGGGGGAAGTTATTTCAATTTCGGTTTCGTTTTCAAGGCATAAAAAACAAATATTATTTTAAACTATGTGTGTGTATTACTTTCAAAGCTATTTATTTTACGCTACCTCTAAGCCATTTTCTGTGTTTACGGGTAGTTTCACTGGAAATTTATTTCCAGAAACATGGGCTGATATCAAATCAAATGGGGCAAAGGTGGGCTGGTAACTGCGTGTAAGTGAATTTATTTGTCGATGCTTTCTTTTTTGCTTGTTTGCTTGGACGTTTATTTGTAAAGAGACGTGGCCCTTCCTGATTGTATAAGATACAGAGGTACTTGCGAGTCTGTCTTTTCTTTTATGCACAGAGAAACAGAGAGAGAAAAAAAGCTTTAATTGGCATTTTCAAGAAGGTCACAATGCTCATATTTCTGAACTGGAGTGCTCACTCAAATTTTAAATAGCTTGGATTAACGGCAGATATAAAAGTACTTGCATAATAGCTTTCTAAACGTATAGGCGACACCACGAAATTTCACATGTGCAGAATTACACGAAAACCTTAAGTTTCCAAGTACGAAAAGTCTTTCTTTGCCTGCTGTCGTGAAAGTGCAACCGAAGCGAATCCAGATCTCGGGGTTTTTTTTCTTTGTTTTTATGAGCGGGTGAGCGAGTGGGGCCTATGACCGCTCAAAAGAAAGAACAAATATAACAACGATTCCCCTCTGGTGGACAGC
Organism: Dermacentor albipictus; assembly: GCF_038994185.2. Taxonomy (NCBI): domain Eukaryota; kingdom Metazoa; phylum Arthropoda; class Arachnida; order Ixodida; family Ixodidae; genus Dermacentor; species Dermacentor albipictus. The sequence continues at coordinate 49,508,837 of NC_091827.1, forward strand.
ACCGTGAGTTGTCGTTGTCATAATCTGATGTCGGTCTTTGTCTTACTGCAGTTGCTTATAATAACAGTTTGACGGGTAATGAGGAAGATATATTCAAAATCGAGGTATTTTGTGCATGCGGTAGACAAGTCATTTTCGACCCAACTACGCTCGCCCTCAAACTACCACGAGCAGAGCAATTTAGTATTGTTCCCATTCAATAGCTGTGCCTATACCATCGCCGAACCCCTTTGCTCGGCGAGGGTGCAGCTGTGCTAAAGGCTATTGAATGACAACAACAATTTCCTGGCAAAGTGTGGGAACTGTGATGACATTTCGTCTGGGTGTTGGCTTTAAGCATTCTCTTGTCTACCCTTAGTACCATACTGTCTCTCCTCTGCGCTGTTGCATGTGAGTACAAAAAAGTAAGTGCTGCACCTTCTGCACTACTTTTGCGGTGGGTGGGGGTGGGCAGAAGGGGGCTAACGCGTAATTAGTCTTCCAGAGGGCATTGTGTCGATGGCCAGGGTGTTTCAGTGGGCATTGTGACGGCCAAAGAGGTCCAAAGAGTATTGTAGCGATGCCCACGAAGTTCTCGCTAAAAGGACTCGCACACGCCTTCCCCGCGTCCCTCTCATGTTCATTATGCACGCTCTCAAACCACCCACCGACGCGGCTGGCAAGCCAGTGACAGCAGCAGCAGCAGAATTGGAAAAAGTGAGGGAGGAGGCATAGAAAGCTTCGCTTTAATATCTGGCAGAGCGCTCCTGTGCACGCTGTAACCTGCAATCCAGAGCTCTGGTGTTTTGACAAAATTCAATTTCATTCTGCAAAGTATTTCTTTCCCGTATTCAGCATGTGCACCTGTCCTACCCGTCTCGCGAGGGGAGACGGGCGAGTCTCGCGCAGGTCTACATATGCCAAGACATCGCGAACGTACTTGGCAGGTGGGCAGTAGCGCGCACACTTGAAAAATGCCTCACCACTGTTCCGTGAACAAAGACGGGTCTGCAAATGCCCCGCCAATTTCTGGAATCTTGTTATATCTACAATGATTGGCTTGATATCCTATTCATGCATGCAATAATACTGTCTCCAATTTGGGAGGGTAAATATTTCAGTAAATACCGTTGTTATTCGGTGTTGTAAATACTTTATGCATCGCAAGTTGTACGTTGGTTCTCTATACTTTCTTAGATTATTCTCCCTTTCTTTTTGAGCACTCCGTTCAGGCAGCTGTTTGTAAGCCAGTAGAACGTTCCTTTACTATACAACTACAAACTTAATAGTTTCTTTTTGTACAGCCAGCTTCGTAAATTGACGCAGACGCGAAGGCATGAGCGTTTTGCATGGCTCTTTCTGCAGATGCTGCTTGTGCAAAGCATTGTGGTGGGTGAGAAGGCTCAAGTTTGCCAACGAACCTACCTTGTTTATAAACTTGAGAGAAGCAGAACGAATTGGGGTTATTGATCCGGCGAAAGAAGGTCAGGTGGGCTCAAAGCTTCTCTAATCGGCGTATCTTTTGTCCGCGTATGGTTCGTCGCACCCTTTTCTGCCTGTTTTGTCATGCTTGAAAGAAACCTAGACGACCGTCCAGCTGCATGCTGTCACGTGGCCTATTCATTTTGCTAGATTCCTGGCGTCCCAAAAGCAAGAGCTGCACTAGTTCTGCCTTGCTGAAAACATTTTGAACATTTTTCTTTTGGTTAAGTATTCAATACTAGAAAAAGTAGGTGCGCGCTTTTGGATTCCGCGGAATTTGTGCGTGACGACATTTAGGAACTGTGTGCCACCTAGAACACTGTGACATAATAGATAGTAGTGCTTCAGCAACAGGTTTTTCCCAGGACATATTTAAAATGGCTTATCAAAACAGACAGTGAAACGGAGGGGGAATCTCTTCAGGAGTTTTATCGGCTTTGAAAGCCCGACATGTCTCGGGGGGGAAGGGCTTGGGGTAAGGCAGGGCCCATTTCTGGATCCGCCACTGGTTTTTAGTGCCGTGGGACACGCCGTCTCTTCGTGCAATTGTATGTTTGTGAATGTGATAAAAACAAACAAAAACACCCTTGCACCCACCCCCAATATTCTTAGTCAGTGCACCCTTTCGGTGGGTAAAAGGGTGTTATGGCATCTAGAACTGCCCTATGCTTCGCAAAAAGTCATGATGATGGGATGTTTCTTGAATGAAAACACCCTTCAAGGGTGTTATGATTCGCAATTCTCACCATCAAGGGTGTAAATTATTTTACTGTGTATGCCGGTCCTAATGTTCACGCTGTTCATCGAGAGTCCCATCTATGCATTGCCTACCCGTAGTGGTGCTGCAACAATACCGAAATCACTTGGCGCGCTGTTTCTTTATGTATATAAAAGGTCCATGAGTTCGCTCCTAACGTCGCGAGCTCCCATCGCCGCGGCAGAATTCGCAACACTGATCTTCCCCGTGAAACCTATCTTGGCAGCGTTACGTCCATCGAATTGTTATCAGGAGCGCGTTATCATCAAATATGCCGTTTGGATGCTTCTTTGACTTGTTCTTTATTGATACGAACGCAGGGCACTGCAGGCTGTATGCGTGATACCAAAGAATGTATGTACGTATCCCGTGAATAGCTGGGCCGTGAGAGGTCCCCACTAGCTAGAAGTTAACAGCGTCGCTTTAAACAGAATACACCCAAGTGTGCTAATTCAAAAAGAAGATAAATGTTAAATTAATACAGTGGATAGTATTTCGTACCTGACACAAGCAATTATCTGCAAACGAAAAAGCAAACGTTTCTTTCACGAAGACTAGTACACCGCGATGGGCATGATCACGTCAGCAAAGACATTCACACGTGAGTGCGTGCGTGCGTAACGCGTGCTGACGTCGCCAGCCAGGGTTACCGTGATCGCTTATCGCCTTCACAGGGTTATCAAAAATGCGTTTGTCACCGCCGATAGCGGGAACTGAACTTCCCTCGAGGATCGTTCGTCTTCCTGTGGGTATACCGTCACGTCGCGTTTGCAAAAAGCTTCTGTCACGTTATGCTTGTCCCTATACCGCATCATACGCAAGGTCACTAACGTGGCCTATGAGATCGCTACGCTAAATCCTACGCCAAGGTCTGCGACGATCCCGAGTTACATAGTCCGTGTCTCGCGCCCTAAAGCGCATCACTCTCGACATGAGCCCCAATTGCACCGGGACGGCCTTTCTGCCGGCACCGGGTAATGTGACGGGCGGCGGTCCTGTCGTCGGTGCTTGGACGATGACGACGACGGCGGTGTGGTTATTGGGTGTGTAAGCGCTAGCCCCACCACTGCGATAGCGTTGTGCGCCTTGCCATGTAAATACGTCCTCTGTCTGTAGTATATCCCTGAACATCCTACCCATGTTTGCAGTATGACGTGGGAAGAGGCCTTTTAACTGCATTCTGCACGCATTACATAAGCATAAGAAGAGGCATTGAGCCACGTACTATAGTGAGCAATATGAGCGTTAACGCGCGAAAGCGTGGCAATAGCCTCAAAATAACCTGAATAGCCTCTAGACCTAGAGCGATAGGCGGATGGCGTTGTCAAAAACAGAGGTGAAAGAGGACGTTCTTGCGGTAACTGTTGGCACTCTCATCACGTCTGCGTTTGTCGAAAACGGCAGCTTACGGAGTTTCACTGGCCGCCGATAGACGATAAGTTGGTTACGTGCACAGTAACCTACAGCGAGTAATTTTTTTCTCACGCTTTCTTTAGAGGGCAGGTCTTAGGCACTCGTTCCTGCACGTAGCGCAAGGTATATTCACATATACCCCGATAGGACGGTATGGATATCTTGTGGAGCGCATCTTGTGACGCTTTCCAGGCAGACGGACAGATTTCCCAGGGAAGTAGCTCTCGAATGTTTACGCTTTACAGGAGTGCTGCTAATGCCCACGCTTCAGTGCACAAAGTTATCGGTAACCGCAATATCAAACAGCTTTATTAATGTGGCCTGGCGATAGGAAGTTCCGCGCTTTGTATAAAGAGACGTATGGTGGGAGTGCCAACAGTTATTAGAATTGCGTCCTCCTTTCCACTTTCTTTGCGATAGTGGCCGCTACGTATCACCCAAAGCAGGGTTCGAGGCTATCTGATGAGGGCTCCTGTTCTCCCGCTCATATTGTTCCGATAGTACGTCCACGCCTTGTTCGTTTATATGTCCCTTCCTTAGTTCCGTCAGTAGTCACGTTTACATGAATAAAGTAGAAGCGTATCGTATGATCTTGCCGTATCGCATTCCGCTGATGGACCTCCGTTTAAATTTATGCGTATGCCACTGGCTGGCAAGCTAGCGCCATCTGGTGTCACATTTCAAACTGAGCCCCCTACTTCCGGTAAACATGCTTGCGCTGTCATACGGCCAAGCCGCTGGTTGGTTGGCCGGTTGTAGTCCCGCAGCGAATGCTTTCCCATAATTCCTGATGCGATACGCTTTTCTTTATATGCGCCGCTGAAATGCGCATTCTCCATCTCAACTACCCTTGTTTGCCGTTATGAAAGCGATACGCCTCCCTAGCGAATCACATCGTTTACATGAGATCCGATACGCTTGAAAGTTGATGCGATACGTTTGTGTCGTATTCATGTAAACGCCGCTAGTGTAACACTAAAGCAATGCAATCATAAACGTCCACTAATTACCACCGTTCATTGTTTTACTAAGGCGATGTAGCGGCTTATGGTGGCTTTAGCTCTAGGAAGCCACCAAGCCCATCGACGTATGCGTCAGGCTGTTGGAGGGAAGGAAAAAGAATTTTTTGGATCTGTTAAACGGCTTCAGTCACAGAAGCCCACTCCATGCAGGCACAACTTATAGGTCTGAATTCACATCAGGACTCACTGCCCGCCCCCCCCCCCCCTGCTCGCAATGTATCCGCTTTAAACACCGTCGTCTCCCCTAAGCAAGTCGGCTAGGGAATCTGAGAACTGTCTAGCAGCAAATCACGGTCGTCGAATCTGTTGCGATACCACGCCCATGCTTGCAACGCCCTGCAGTAACGCCACCTCCGAGCCCTATGGTATAGAATATGCGGCCAGATAGCAACCTGAGAATCCCAACTAGCAGTCGTTGTTCGGTAGCATTTGATGGTGACCACTCACATCATTAGTTCAGGCTGTGAGGTAGTGATGGGGCTTTGGGCCTTTTGTGGAACCATGACAGTCGGTGTCCACTCTGCGTTGATGTCTGGATAGGTGCTCTTGGATGGGTGGCTGTTTCCTTCGTGGTAAACGTCAAATAAAGCCTTTTTGGTGTTAAGACGTAACATCAATAAACAGGCAGATGATTTGTCAGTTACCTGCAGGAAACATTTCGTGGCTAAATAGACAATAAAAGAGAACGCCTAAGTCAGTTTAGACTTAGAATCGAAGATTCCACCAAAACTCTATATTCTTTCATTTGTTGGTAAAATGTTCATTATTAGAAGAGGAAGGCAAGTAAAAAAGTTGTGACGGAATGCGGAATACCACAGCGCCCACCTGGGAGCGTGAAGTCATTCATATGACTGTATTTGTTTTGGACGCAGGCCGTTGTAGCGATGGCGAGAACTCGTGACACCATGCAGTTCAGTATTTTACCTTTTCAATGTACAATGCAGTCTATGTTTAGTGATAAAATAATTACTAGGCCAAAGCAGGCAACGCAAAAAACCATGACGTCACGGTAGGCTGGTGCGAGATCTTCAAGGCTGTGTCTTCTCCCCGTGGGCGCTATTCGGGACATTGTCAATATACGCCATATTCTTCATTGTCGGCATTAGGAGATACCACAAGTTGCAGCCTTGAAGAGCTTAGGGATAACATGTGATGGCACGCTGAACTGGCAGCTGCATATCGAAAGAGATGCTAATAAAGGAGAACATGCAATGGGTTTGTTACGCCATTTAGGTAATAAAATGACTGGTATGCGTAGGGCTACGTTGCTGATTATTTATGAGCTTTACGTCCGCCCCATTCTGGAATTCGGCGGTGTCCGTTTTTCGGTATGTGCAGCAAACAAGGTAAGATCCTTATTAATATTAGAACGGCAAGCGCTGCTCTTTGCCTTGGGCTGCAAGTTTTGTGGGTAAGCATTTGATTTATCTGGAAGCTGGAATTCTTCCCCTTGAGTGCAGACTTAAGCAATTTACTGTCGGGACTTTCTCAAAACCTTTACAATGGATCCCTCTCCCGTTTGCAGTCCGTTTTCATAAATTCTCCCGATTCATCTTTAAGAACAAGTTGACGGCATTATCGGCAACCACAAGTTCGTTTACTTCAAACGCTGTTATCAAAACTTCATATTCGGCTGCCACGCTGAGTTTTCCAAAAAGTAATTCGTTAAAGCTGAAACGGATTTTTAAGATGTTTTCGAAAACACGCAGAACTTTCCGTAGCCACACAGCAAGGTCGCATTCAAGCGCGCCATCTCTGCTAATTTCCGTCTCACTTGGTGATATCTACGGATGCGATACAAAATTTAGAGGCGGCAGGAGTTGGCATAGTTTCAAGTAAGCTTAATTGCTCTTTTGCTCTCTGTCGCGCTGATTACAACACCCCAATGTTTCTTGCAGAATTTTAGGCGATTATTCTGGACATCAGAAAATTGTGTTGACAGACATCTAAAGTAATAATTATTACCGATGCGCTTTCGCTTTGTACAGACTTCAAATAATTGGTCCCAGCTGCTGAGCATATATTCGAGTCTTGCTCCCGACCGTTTGTCCGACGTTCGATTTGTCTGGATCCCCGGTCATAGTGAAATGCTTATTAAATAATTCGGCTGTCTCACTCGCATCGTCGTCACTAAATGGCCCAGTCTTAAATATTCTTTCTGATTTAGCTTTGATAACAGGAGCTAGATTTAAACGCCTTTTATTTCTAAAAGGCTATGAACGATGCCTACTTTACGCAGATCAATTTCGACAACTAAATTTCGGGCCGAACAGGGGCACATGCCTTTCAGGACAATGCTTCACAGATTTCGCTTATCCATTGCTTAACATGTGTTCCTTTTGCAATGAACCGGATACTATGGAGCACTTTTCGCCGTCTCTTCGTCTGCATTTCTAGAATGTTTCTTGTATTTCCAACCAGTAAGCTGGGATTAGCACTTACTGCACCAAACATATTGTGCATTGGTTCCTGTCAATTAGGAACAAGCCATGGCTGGGTGATTACTGCTATACGCAAGTTCATTGAAGCGTCGGGTGTGTTTCGGTGCAAGGGTACCTACCAACTGTGCGACACTTCATATTAATTTTTTCCCAAATTTATGTATATGCCCTCTAGAAAGTTCTACTAGCATGTATGCGCCAATTGTTTCGTTTTGATTGTTTGCCTCCACTCGTTTTAGTATTTTGTTGGATGGGCATTTCAATCAAACTCGTGTGGCCAATATCACCTGTGGGTAGGAGCCATGTTTTGAGGCAACTACAACTACTTCAGCGCTGTGCTTCGGTAATGACGGCCAATATGCAATGCCGTCAAATTTGTTTGGAGGTAGACAAATAAAGTTTATGCGAACCTTAGTTAATAGGTGTCATATATAGAAAGCTAATAATCATCATCACCGTCGTACTAGACGCCATTCGCATACAGGCTAAACCACCATGCTTGCAGCTGCCGTTTGCAGCTGAAAATTTGCGCGACCTTTTCTTTTTGCGGGAAGCTCTACTGGCCTTTCTACTTTCTATGCTATATTAAGGAGTTTTGTAACTTTTGTTTCGATTTATGGCGGGGGCCACTGTTCTCCTCAATTCTTATTTACTTGCGCTAGGAGGCATCTATGACTCTCACCCTAATGCTGCACCCCGCACGTATACCATTTATTATCAAATGTTGCGGCATTTGGTGCAATATATGCGAGATTAGATGCGAGAATTTAATCTTGAGCAACTTCACCCATTTCGGGTCTGTTCAAATTTATAGGAATTCCGGGCCGAAAACAACATGTTCCGCAGAATTGGAGGGAGAATTGAGCTAGTTTATTCAATAAAAAGGCTCGTTTCAGTCGCTGTATTCGGTCGCCGCAATAAATTAAGCTCCCGAAAGACGACTGTCGACGAAACAAAGCGTGAAAAGAAATCGCAAACAAGACTAGCACGTGATTCCACTGATGGTGGTATATATGTAGTGTACAGCCGAAAATCGCGTGCCTTCTCGTTGCGTTCGGGGCATCAGGGGTTGATACTGGAACCCTTATTGCAGTGAAACGCCGACACGAAGCTCGCGGTCCCTCGAAACCCCACGTTGCAGTCGAAGGAAATCCGCACCCTGCTCTGACTGTGACAGTAGCTGATGAAGAACATCATTTCCCGAGCGAATGCCTGGTCGTTGGCTAGCTGCTCCTTGTGCGCCTGGAAGGCGCGAAATGCCGGAAGGAAGCCCGGCGCTGCGGTCTCCGAGAGTGGATCTGGAGGTCCGGACATGGAGGCGGCTTTGTGCATTGTGGGCAGGCTTTCGTTCACCATGACCACCTCCTGAGTGACTGCCGGGTCCGCTGCTTCTATTTTAAGCGCTCCTGCTAGCAACGCTGAAGAGAAGGCGGCTCCCAGACCTCCGTAGTTGACGGCAACGTCACCGTCGGGATAGAAGAAAGGCGCTCGTGCGAGCAACATCGACACCGTGGCTTCGTTGAGAAGCGAATCGTAATAGATCGGTTCTTTCGAAAACAAGTGAGGCAGCCTCTTGTCTTCGAAGTAGGCGTCGCTTCCGATGAGCTTCGCGTTGGCTCGACGCTCACTGATCCAGTGGTCTAGCGACATCGCCTTGCTCGTGTAGTGCGAGGCATAGATTCGCTGAAGTTTCTCCCGGGAGCGGTACTCGGGCTTCGGCAACAAGTTGATGTTCATTCTTCGCAGCTTCTGTCTGACGTTCATGACGGCGAGCGAGCGCGACTTCTCGAACAGGGGGTGTTCTCTTCGCGAACGTTGCGGAAAATTTCGTCGACCTGCTGTCTGACTTGCTGGGGAAAGTTGAGGGCGACGTGCTTGCAGAAGAGCAGGATCATGAAGGAACTCTCCATCTGAGTCTCGCAGAATAGCCGTCTTATCAGGTCGGCCAGTTCTTTGGTGCCGTACTTTTGAACGAAAAAATTGGAGGACGCTTAAGCTTCGCCTTCAAGAGTGGAACGCGATAGCGTTCCCGTCGACCCGCCAATGGGTGTAAGACAATGGGCTACAGGGCAGCCATCACTTACGAGGCGCCCCGCATCAGACGCGGTGAGCGTCGAGCCATATGGTCGAGCAACGCGGCGTTCGGCGCAGCAACGAAACGTGCGCCTGAGCAAGCGGAGCGAACCAAAGAACTCGGTATCCCGGAGGGGGAAATGATGCACGCCAGCCAAACGCCGTGATCGGCACGGGCAGAGAGATAGAGAGATAGTGATCTAAAGAAAGGAAGGACGCTTGATTCTACAGAGGGAGCGAGCCGCGACAGCTCCAATGCGCGCGTGGCGCGCCATCTGTCGGGGCAGCGCCGTACATGGAGAGGAGGGGGTCTTCTGTGTTTGCCGCAAGATGGCTCTCCGTGTGCGGAAAGCGCAGAAGAAATGCAACGAAACGCACTTCGCTACTCGTGTAATTGCGACTTCTGTAAGTTACATGGTCATAATTACCGATATACACCACAGTATAACTTTCCACGGCTCGTTTCGAAGGCAACACCGCATTCACTAGAGGCGCGTTTGTACCTTATGGAAGCATCGAAATCGTGGCTGAGTGGTAGCGTCTCCGTCTCACACTCCGGTGACCCTGGTTCGATTCCCACCCAGCCCATCTTGGAAGTTGCTTTTTATTTATGGAGTGCATGCCGTGATTTATCGCTCACGGTCAACGCCGCAAAACGCTGACGCCGACACCGACGCCGACACCGACACCGACGACACCGGCTTTTCTGCGACACGAGCTCCTTAACGCTATCGCGTTAAAAGCGGGCGTCCGCGATCGGTGCGTAGATCTGGAGCACCCACCAGCCCATGTGACTGCGGAGAAGTGCGGAGTCGTGGTTGGCCGTGATGGAGCGCACGGCTTCGCTGGTGCCTCTTTTCTGGACGATGGCCGCATCACCTGGCCCGAGGGCTTTTGCAGGTCGAAAATATTCGTTCATTAGGTGAATAAAGTGATTGGGAGGCTGACCGAAGGCCGTCGCCAGCGACTCGAAAGTGTGGAGCTCGGGGCCGGCGTTTTTGTGAACGGCCTCCAGTATTAACGTCACGTTTCGCGTGAAATTGAACGTCAAGTAAGAGTCGATGGGTGCGATGCGTTTTCCCCGTAGTCCTCGTCGAGGTAGAGGAGGTGCTGGCCGACGTACTGGCGTATCTTGGCTTCGCTTCCCATCGACCTGTGCTGGCTGCCCTAGAACTTTGCGTACACGCAAGGACCGATGTAGACCGTACATCTGCTTTTGAGCGCGTCTTCCGGAAGGAGCCTGACGTCGAACCACAAGGGAATATTCCACCGAACACAGAGGCTGAAATGGACGTCGAACGGGTCAGCGTTTCCTGTGGGCACTTCGGGCCACGAAATGTTGAGGATTCGCAACAGCATCTTGAACATGGCGCGAGTATCGAGCACGTTCTCGGCGGACCGGCTTTTGCAGGACCTGAAGGACGACGCCACTATACTTTCCGGCAGTGAGGTGTAGTGCGGGCCGCTAATCTCTTCCGCCGACGAGCGCATCCAGATGTACTTGACGTCCCACCTGTATTTCCAGTACTCGGTCGCGTCGCTGTGTGGGTGCGGCAGCCAGCGTGACGTCACGAACGCCTTGAAGTCCTGGCACGGGTCCGCGCTAGTGTTGAGCATTTCGACGAGCCGCCCTCCGGCCGTGAAGCAGTCATGGCAGTCCAGGCTTCCGAGGTACTCCTGTCGACTGGAGTTGCCGAGTGCAACCGCGAAGAGGAAGGAGACCAGCAGTCCCGGGGACAGTGCGCATCCGGCCACGAAAGTGAGAAAGCTGCACGCCCAGCAGTTCAGGTTGCCGAGACACTTCCTTTCCATGTCGCTGTACCGTGGGGTACACTGTGAGGAAAGAGAAGGGGCATGGATCAACACAGCAAAGAGAGAGGGCGGCGAGAAGGGGCGGACCTTTGTCATGCTGGCACAAATCTGGGGTAAAGAAGCGATTGAGTAAATCAAAGAAAAGTTGAAAAGGATGAGCAACGGTGGAATAATACGATATCATAAGAATACGCTGTTCGATATATCAGATTCTGCCATGTGTCACTGACAACGACACCGCGATAACATTGGCGAGGAGACGTGTTTGTGGTCACCGCGTACCCTTCGTTAGCTGTGCGATCCATTAATTGCTCACTTGGCACCTAGCGAGACACAACAAAGGGATATATCGTAAAGGGGCCTTGTATAAATGGAAAACCAAAACAAATATATGCTGTCAATGTACATTACTTTTGAAATTTCACTTTGAAACACCTGCGTCGTTACCTAACTGTGACGTCATGGATGTTAGTGCCGTTCCGCATACTTGGGGCCCCTTTATGATGGACTGAAATCTCTGGAATATTGCTAAATTAGGTCTTTTGTTCACCCAAAATGAAATTCATATCATTTTACCATAAATATTTACTTGGGCCCAACAAGCAGGAGCCGTACATATTCACGTCTAGAAGGCGAGCTGGTGTCGGAACATCATATGGCGATGCCAGCCGCGTTTGGTTCTTGAACCTTATCTAGCTCCGAATTGCATGAGCATTACTTTGGAGCTTCATTCAGTTTGCGATTTGTCTCTACGTTTGTGCACGCCTAACATCTTTCCGGCCCACTTGTGTCACTGGGTAGTAAAGTGTCTAATGGGACGAGAATTGGGCTGCTGTTCAGAGGGAACCGGGTTTCTACCCACTTCCGGAACTTTTGGGTACGTCCCGCTTTTCGTTGACCCTCTTTGATGTCAACTTCGGCCAAAGTGCATTTGTCACTGTCACTCTCACTTCGGCCAAAGTGCAGCTCACCAATAAACTTCTCTGAAGCCAGCTTTGGTCATGGGGTATGTACCAGGGCTATATTCCGCCGTTTCTGGTTATCCTTAGTGATTGCAAAACTGCAATCCGCAACTACTCGAAAGGCCGAGTTCATTCTCAATCATCAGACCCCCCTCAGACCAATTAAGCTCATCTGGATGCCAGCGCACGCAGGCCATCCAGGCAATGAGATGGCCCATTCGGTCACTCGAGTAGCCGTCAACCGAGCCACTCCGTCCGATGACCTGGATAACGCCAGAAACCGATTTGTCGGATATCACGAGATCACCCTCCACTACCGCGAAATGCGGTTGAGATACCCTCCCCCAGATAAATCCTTAACAAAATTCCAACAAAGTACCTGGCGCCAGCTTCAGGCAAAATCTTTTCTTTCTCCAGCTTTTCTCGCCCTGGTTCTTCCAGGCCTATATCAACAGGAATGTACGTTCTGCGGCGCACCTAGAGCTAACTTCCATCACATTATGTTCTTATGCCCTGAGCTCCAGCCACCCTGTGAGTGGCAACTCACCGACGTCGAGGAATGGGAGACCGCGGTGTCTAGCTCCAACCCCGCCGACCAAATACGGCTGGTAGACTGGGCTCTGAGGGTCGCCGAGGGGTAGAAACTCCCGGACACCCTACGCGCTCCTGAGCCCCCTCACAAGTAATGTTGTAAAAAGGCTCAAGCAATAAATGTTTACCACCACCACCAGTAATCATGTTATAAAAGATATCATGAACAGTTACCCACCCACCATTAGACTGATGTCTAATGTCACTTATGTCACAAATCGTGCCTAAAAGGTGTACGTGTGGCCACTTTTAATGCGATTAGCATTCTTAAGGTATTTCACGTACTTTCCGGGGGTTAACTGTCGACGTCCCTAAATTTTTCGCGCCAACCTGACTTACTGTGCAGCCCGTGGCTATATGCTCCACTCTTTAAGGAACCTCCCTCACGCCGACATGAGTCACTGACGATTCAAAATCAGTATGTTCCATTAGGTATGCCCCACTTTTTAACGAACCTCTTTGATGCCAACTTGTGCCATTAGGTGGCTGCCGCTCTTCGGTGAACGTTTCTTACGCCTGCTTGAGCCATTGTTTATGCACCACTGGGAATTGGCACCTTTCATTGGCCCTCTCTGGCAGCTCACTATGGCTATGGCAGAAGAATTATTCAAAATGTCTACGCGGTTTGGGCGGAATCGCCCAAGTCATTGATCGAGTGTTAGCTAAAAAGGCGAACCATGTCCATTAAGCATATTTACATTACCTACACGGAATACAAGAGCTTACGCTAAAAATCACATTACCCTGCCTTCTTTTAAAAATTTTATATGGAAAGAGATCACTGAAACTTAATTGCACCATAGTTTGAAATTATACGCCGAATAATGTCATAGCTAATCGCTTTTTGCCAGCAATGACGGAAAAAAAATATTATATTATGGGGCTTTAGGTGCCAAAAACACTTTCTGATTATGAGGCACACCATGTTGGAGGACTCCGGAAATTTTGACCACCTGGGGTTCTTTAACGTGCACGTAAATCTAAGTACATGGGCGTTTCCGCCTCTATCGAAAGGCGGCCGTCGTTGCCGGGATTCGATCCCGCGACCTCGTGCTCAGCAGCCCAACACGATAGCCACTGAGCAAACCAGCAAGTTCTTATTCAATATTAGAATAAATATTATTTTTACTACGAATTATGAGCTTATGGTGCAGTTATTGCTATCTTTATAAGTTTTGGTTTGTGCCGTATAATATGTTGGGGCAAATAAAAAATACGGATTTCGCTGAATGGATCCACCATTAGCCGCAACGGTTCTAGGGTGCAACAATAATTTTTGTCAGTTTAGTGAATTCCTGGCCGGAAATAAACGAAAGGACCACCTGGGGCTCTTAATAAATTTGACCACCTGGGGCTCTTAAACGTGCTCCTAAATCAAAGTACATGGACGTTTTCGCATTTCGCCTCCATCGAGATGCGGCCACCGGGGCCGGGATTCAATCCCGCAACCTCGTGCTCAGCAGCCCAACACCATAGCCACTGAGCAAAGCAGCAATGACGAAGTTCTCATTCAATATTTTAATAAGTATTATTTTGACCACGAATTATGAGCTCATTGTGCAGTTATTGCTATCTTTCGGTATGCACCGTACATTACGTTGCTGCAAATAAAAAGTGCGCTTTTCGCTATTTAGATCCACCATTAGCCGTGAAGGTTTTAGGGTGCAAGAATAACTTATGTAAGTTTAGTGAATTGCTTGGTGGAAATAAGCGAAAGGAAAATAAAAACTGAAATTATTCGGCGATAAATCTATATAAATTAAAGTTGTCTGAATGTATATTCAGACAATCGTCACACGCGCGGACTTCGGGGCGTCGTCACTAAATGACCCTGCGTGTTCAGTCGGAAGCGCAAGGTTATCAATACGCACACACCTACGTCTCAAACGTAACGCGTATATGCGGCGGCAATACAGTGGATCGCCGCATTGCGTCAGTGCTCATCGCATTGCCGTCGACATTCAGCATGAGATGAGTTCTGCCGGACCTCCTGTTATTGTATCTTTAAGAAGCAGCTTAACTTTAGCCTGGTCTCTACACCAATTCCACACATTGAAACATTGTAATATGCAAAAATGCTTTTTCTGAGGTAACGTCCAGACCATTATTATTATTATTATTATTATTATTATTATTATTATTATTATTATTATTATTATTATTATTATTATTATTATTATTATTATTATTAATATTATTATTATTATTATTATTATTATTATTATTATTATTATTAGTTGCAATTCAGAAAGAAAGATATGTTGGAGTCACTGTGGGTAGGGCAATGTTGACTTCGGACATGATCGTTTTTACATAAGTAAGAAGTTTACGAATACCTAACTTTGCACGGAAAACAAATATTGTAGTTCTATAAACTCTATCCGGTAAATAAATTTAAAGCGCGCACATTTGGTGTACTAGTTATTGTTACGTGATTCTTTCACCACGTTTAGAAGGGTTTTGCAAACGTCCACTCATATAATATTGGTGTTATTAAGAACCATGTGTCATAAATCAAATGTCTCTGCTTTAGATGTACCGCTAGATGCAATTTACAGAGTTGTTATATCAGTATTCATCGCTGAGTTAGAGATTCAAACTTGGCAGTACCATTTTCTGAAAGCTTGCAATATCAAACAAATTTTTATTAAAATATTACGGCCTCAATAAAAAAAAATCTGCTTGCAACAATCACTACAGCCTATAACTCTTTTTTGTTTACACGCAAGAAATCTCGTCAAATTTGGTGGAGTGCTTAGTGAGAAAAGCGTTTTCTCATTTCCCATGTCTTTACATAGAAGCCCCGGGTCGAGAGCTTCGTCTCAAACTCCATGTGGAGATAGTACCGGTGGACGTTTTCTCGCCACGAACAAAGGGGTCGCAAATGATAAAGATACGTGGGGACGCAACCTCAACATTTGGGCGCCTACTCCCAGCGGCGTTGTTGTTTATGTCCTGTCTTGCCAAGAACTAATTGTGCACCCACAAGGTAGGCTTGCATTGTTATTCGAATGGTACCAGCTACTGAACATAGGTAGCACAGATAATTTTTTCTCGCACAATTTCCAACAATTATATAAAGATTTTGAAAGCTGTGACGTCACATTCACGTTACGAAGCAAAGGCTTGGGCGCAAGTGAAAAAAATCAAGCTAGGATCTCCATTTCTTTCCCCAGTACTCCGCTGTTGCCGCCGAAATAATTGCCAAAAAACTTTTAAATAATATTTTTCCCGATATTACTTTGCTTAGTGTTGCCGAATACCG
The DNA here is from genome assembly GCF_038994185.2 of Dermacentor albipictus. Lineage (NCBI taxonomy): Eukaryota > Metazoa > Arthropoda > Arachnida > Ixodida > Ixodidae > Dermacentor > Dermacentor albipictus. The sequence goes on from NC_091827.1 coordinate 49,524,634, forward strand.
TCCTTTTCGGCAACGACCCTGCTAGGTAGAGTGTTTGTCAAACGAAATAAAACAGCTGCTTCAGCTGCTCTTGTGACATCAGCTAGTTCTTAATAAAAAGAGCACAAGTCTCCCCCTTTTTCGTAGATAGTGATATCAGGACTGCCTTCGCGGCGTCATAGGGCAGAAAGGGCTCGGCAACAATCGCGCTCCCAGTGGCTTCACTTCTTTCTGTACATTATGTGTTACAAATGTGATAAAGCGACGTCACTTCGCATTCTCTTGAATTGCGAAGGTGGTGCTCAAAGTAATTCGTGGTTTTAAGTGCGGAGGTTTTCACAATTTGGCACGTAGTCGTAGAAGCGCAGCGTACAGAAGCAGTGTCACCTTCCGGAGCTGTGCTAGATCATTTTGAAGACAAGGTCTTCTTAGCCGATTTCACATGGTGTTGGTGCATCTGGGATCTGGTGACCTTGCAACCACTTCCAGATGAAAATCGGCACTTTTGCGCCCCCAGAACGTCGTAGCGAGTCGGAACAAATAGGAAAACGTAATTAGCGAATACAGTTGCGCTAGTCGGTGTTTATTGTAGACTTGAGACATTAACTAGCGCGAGAAAAACATCGGACGACAGGACGAAAGCGCACTGCCCTGTGTGGTTCTTGCTGTTGTCCGATGTTTCTTACGGTATAGTTAATGATGTCTGAAGTATGAAAATCTAGGTGCCAACGTGACAACAACAAAAAAGTAAGTCTTAGTCGCAAAGTAGGTAAAAGAAAATACGGTGCGCGCGTAATTAGCGCCAATATATTCGAAATTCACCGCATGGCATAATGCCCCTCTAAAGAATGCACCGCCGTAGACAGTGTCATGCAGAGGCAAAGCCGTCATACGGCATATTTTTATAAAATAGAGCGATCTCGTTTGGGCTAAGTTGGTTTCGCGCGAAGCAATCATATCTGGAAAGCAGCCCCGCCGGTGCCTTCATGAAGCGAGAATTAGTCGTAGAGTAAAAAAAAATTAACAGAACGGGCGTAATTTGCTCCAATATAGTAGAAATTTAAGCACATTGCACCATAGACTACATTATCTGCCGAATTGGCTTACCTGGCGGTCTCTTGGCAAGATAAATTTAGGTTCGACCAAGCACCCACACTAAGCAGGAAAGGTCGACGTAATTGCGAGTGAAATGAATAAGGTACGAAGTGAGCGAATCATGAACATGGAAAAGGAGACATAAGGAGAGACTATTGAGAGATATCGTCAACATCGAATCAGTAATCGAAGCATTTCAGCCGCCGCGTGCTTACATTAGGCCCGGGTCTATTACGATCAGGTGACCACGCCTGGCCCAACGCTCCCAATTTCGCCTCTTCGTCAAGAAACCTCAACAAGAAGCTAAGGGACTACAGCTTCCCTTGTTCCCTGTTGAACAAGCACGCACGCTGCCCTCGAACTTACTGGCATCGCCGATATCCGGCGGTGGTCGGGTCTCGTCACGGCAGCCGTTTTGATGATGATGATGATGATAGCCTTATATTATGGCTCATACCCACACTGGGGGATTGGCCAAGAATTTTGTGCTGAAACGTTCACCTACTTTTTTTGAAATGCCACTTATTCGATGATAAAATATATATATAACGAAAGAGAGATAAGAAAACATACAAAAACAAATAAAATACAAGACAAAAGTTAAACATTTATTCGTTTTGTTGACGTTATGTAACTGCAAACGGCATCAAATACGTCCCTGTGGCTGACCCCTATAGCTGACGCACCGAAAGATAGTATGGTTTCTGGCGATAACATTAACCCTAATTTTGCGAACGGAAGTTCTAGATGTCTTTTTCTTAACAATTTGTATCGTCGACATGCCAAAAAATAATGATCTAGTGATTCTGTTTCTTGACAGTGTGGACACAGAGGTGATAGCGTCAGACCAGTCTGTGTAAATGTAAGTTTAATGGAGGGACACGGCAGCGTAATCTCGTGACCGCTACTTCTGATTGTCTTGATGGACACCACTGGATTTTGCACGGAAATTTGAGGTGCTGATATTCTGTCCATGTTGTTATTGATTCACTGACATCTCTATGAATTGTATATTTTCTATATCTGATTGCTGTTATGTGGGCCACCAAAGGAAGAACCGGCATTATAGGTCCACTCAGGGATGCTCGCGCTAATGCGTCTGCCATTTCATTTAAATGTAAGCCACAATGTCCAGGTACCCATAATAGTTTTAGAGAATTCAATTGCGGAGGAACTAATGCTAGAAACGTCTTTATTGGTGGCGAATGGGGTGAAGCCGTAAGCGAAGTACAGACCGAAAGGGAATCTGTTATAATAACCACACTTATTGTGTTCGACGGTAGTTTCCGAAGCGCTAATAGAATTGCTAAAAGCTCGGCTTCAAAAACAGGTGTGAAGTCTGGCAGTCTCAGGGAGAATGCCCAGCCAAGCGGAAGCGAGAAGATGCCTAGGCCCGCCTTTTCGTTGTTCACTGAAGCGTCTGTAGCTATTATGTTATTTGTTTGCACGTGTGCTAGGTAATCTTGCAACAGGTTATTTAAAAAAGTGGCTGATTGAAACTTAGAGTTTGGGGGGAAAATGTCATCAAAATCTATCCTAATATTCTGATGTGATTCGGTTGACGGAATTACCTCTCGAATGTTCACATTCAGGCTATCTAATTGTTTTTGAACAAATATGATCTGTGGAGTGTGAAATCGAGGCCAATGAGCAAGGAAGAAGGAATTTGGATCATTAATCAATGTGTATTCAGATCGTCTAAGCGGCAAGCTGTAAAATTTCAGGAATGCTTGAACTGTTAAGATGCGAAATCTGCAGGGCAATGTTGGAAGGCGCGCTTCTTGGTAGATAACATTAACAGCCACAAACCTGGGGAGTCCCAGACACAGGCGTAGGGCCTCACGCTCCAAAAGAACCAGAGGCTTTATTTTATAAGCAAGGCCGCCTGAGAACAAGACACACCCATATTCCAATATGGGGCGCACATACATTTTACAAATCATCAACAATGTATCCCTACGTAGTCCATATTTCCGGTTACTCATTCTGCGCAGAATACCTAAAGCATGTTGTGCCTTACCTGCTACACTCTCTATGTGTGGACTCCAGTTGAGTTTTCCATTATATGTGATTCCCAAATATTTTAGAGACTCAACCTGTGTAATGGGTTTTTGCTTATAAGTTATAGAAATTGAAACCGGATCTATGACCGAGAACACTAAAATGGCGCTTTTGCTTACGTTTAATGACATACAAATTGTTTGAAGCCATACTTCTAGCATGCTCATGTATCTTTGCAATTTTTGGTATGATGTGTTAATAATAGTGGGGATAGGACAGATCCTTGGGGAACTCCGCGAGTTTGTCTGAAATTAGACGAAGAACATCCGTCCTTGAAGCAATAAAATTCTCTTCATCGCAAAAATTCTGCCACCCACGCGGTTATATAATTGGGGAAATTACGACGCTGCAGAATATCAAGTAGAATTGAATGTTCGACGCTGTCATAAGCTTTAGCTATATCTAATTTCATCAAAGCAGAATATTCTCTCCTTTTCCGGGCAAGTTGGATGCGGCTCTCTAAATCAGCATGGGCACACCATATTGAGCAATTAGCTCTAAAGCCTATTTGATTTGGACTTAATATTAAATTATCCGTCATCCAGATAGTAATTCGGCAGTATAATACCCTCTCTATGACTTTGACCATATTAGAAGTAAGAGAAATAGGTCTGATGTTTTCTATGTTATAACCTAGTCCTTGTTTTTTAGGTATCGGGATTACTTAAGCTACTTTCCAATCGTTAGGTATCCAGGCTTTGTGTAAGGAATAGTTTATAACGTTTAGAAGGCATCCAGGAGATGGATCAAATAAAATTTTTATCATGTGCACGGTAATTCTATCAGGACCAGGGGCTGACAAAGGTAAGTTTCGAATCACTTGGGATAATTCAGGCAATGTAACTTCAGTATACACTAAGGATGGGGCTACTTTTTGCAAATTGTACGACATCGATGGCGTGAATCTACTCTCCAAGCCTTCAGCCAGGAGTTCAAGAGATTTTCTCATTTCATCGGGAGACAGATTGACATAATCAATATTAGCTGGCGATGGCAGAATTTTTCGATATCTCATATATTTAAACAACGATTTTTTGTTTTTAGATTTAGAAAGGAAATCATTGTGTTTCCTATCATAATCCTCTTTAGCTTTAGCAACTGTACGTTTAAAGACTGCAGCTTGAAACTTGTAATCAAACCAATTTTTGGGGCACTTGTAGAGGAGCTGCTTCCAAGCCGCCTGTCGGCGTCGGTGGACTTGCATGCAGTCTGTATTCCACCAAGGGTTGTAAGATGTTTTCTTTGCAGATGTAACACTGAATTCAGCCTTTTTGTATGTTCTTTTAATTACCGCACAAAGTTTCATAGCCTTGGTGTCTTCCTGCTCTTCTGAATGAGAAGCCAAATGTACCTTAAGATCGGATTTAAATTTAACATAATCTACAAATACGCGTACCTGGGAGCACGATGGCATAATCGGGCAAGCAATTTCAACCATTATTGGAAAGTGGTCACTGTCGGTTGCACAGTCCAAGGCTGTCCAGGATGAGTTAGTGAAGGAAGAACTTACGAAACTTAAATCCAATGCGGAGCGGGACTGTTTACAAATATATGTAGGAATTCTAGAGTTCAGACAACACAGATTATTATCTGTTGTCCAATCCCACAAGCGTTTGCCACATTGGTCAGTTCGAAAGCCCCAGCACGTGTGATGGGAGTTGAAATCTCCAACCAGAATTTTAACCTTACACCATGAAGTCACTGCTGAATTCAAACATCGAGTGTTCTGTACACCCGCAGGAAAGAATGCGTTTACTAAGGAGAAAGGTAGACACCTTGGTATAGTTATATCTAATGCGAGAATTTAACTTTCGGGGGACATATGTTTATATGAAATCTTTGCTTTAAGGCTAATTCTGTTATTGATAAAGAAATCTAAACCTCCGCCCTTCGATGGACGGTCCAGTCGGAAAGATCGATAGCTCGTCAATTGAAAACTTTGATGTACTGAAAGCCATGTTTCTTGCAAAGCAATGTTATTCGGGGAGAATTTCGATGATAGATACAATAAATCTGTTGCTGCTCAGTAAATTGATCGGAAATTCCAATGAATAATTTTGAGGAGACCTATGGTTGCGTAAGTATGGACTCAGTAACTGCCTTACCTAAAATGTTTTCCTTTAAGAAATCTTCCATGGCAAGGCTGTCTTTCTGATACTTTTTTGTCACTGCCTGAGTTATAGTCGTAGCTTTTTTAGACAAAGGGGACCTACATCGTTTTAACGATCGAGGATCCATGTCCATTTCCTCTGCGCCCTCTGTATTATCGTTGGAGTCTGTACATTGGGTCTGGTTAACATCGACTGGTGTGATTACAATTTGGGCATCTTGCGACGTGTAATTGGCGGTTACTTCCTCGTTTGAAGTGCGTGGACACTCAGTAGTTCGCGAAGTAATACCAACTGCTGCTGTTGTTGCGAATATCTGCGCCATCTGGCTAGTTAGAATTTGTGTCAGGGACTCACAAAGGTTTCCAGCTAGGAGCTCCACAGATTTTTCCATTGCCCTTTCGATGGCATTAGCAATAGAAATTGAAAGAGACGTATCCGTTGCTGTCACCTGGCGGGCTGTGACGCCGCTGTATACCTGTGTCCTAGAATGAATTTCCGCTACGGCTTCTCTACGCGAACAACATCTTCGTTGAATGATTTCCAGAATTTCAATTTCCCGTGCCTTTGCTGAGCAATTAGAATATTCTGCAGGGTGCGCGTCATTGCAAAGGCAGCACGTCATCGCGTCATCGCTAGCATTGTGCTCTTCACCACAAATTCGGCATCTGGAAGCAGATCTACATCCTTTTAACGTGTGTCCATAGCGCCAGCATTTCACACATTGGAGGGGACGAGGGGACAAAGGTTCCACTCTGTAGATTAGAGGTCATGCCTTTATCTCTGAGGGTCGAAGTGTCCCTGCAAATGTGGCTATGATCGACTCAGTAGGGATCCTGTTTTTCTCGACCACACGGCCACACCTCTAAACTGAAATTACACCCGCGGATGAAAGCATCTCTAATACCTCTGTCGGTGTCATGTTCACGTCAACGCCGCGGACAAGCCCTTTCACAAATGCCAAGTGGGGAGGAATAAATGCGCTCACCGGATTGGCGGCAAACAGCGAACACTTTAACAGGTCTTGTACACAGGACTGGTCTGCCGAAAAGCAGAGGGCTCCACCTCTGCCAAACTGGCGGACCTCAGAGATGGTCTGAAAATGGGCCGTCGCCGAGCGCAATTCCGCCTGAATCGGTTTCGGATTCTTCATCCGTATGACTCCGTTATTGGTTGGGACAAGAGCCACAGGAACTGATGAGATGCCGTTGCGTAGAAACAGATCCACAGGTAACTCCTGCGGAGACCAGGGGAAGGCCCCTGGCCCTGGTGAAGAAAAGGACATCTGCGTAGTCTTATTAGCTAAATAATAATAGGACTAGCAAAACTGTTGAGAAGCGATAAAAGAGAAAAAAAAACAGCTATGCAATTCTAGGCCAAAACCCTGTGAGGCAAGAGCAGTTCCAATCGGACGACCACCCCTGACAGAGCGTTGTCAGAGCAGGCAGCGGCAGCTTCGCCTTCTTCTTAGTCTTCTTAGGCGCATAAGCGAAATATTCTTCTTCTTCTTCCGGAGCTGACGACAAACTTATTTGTATTTGTCTAGTGAACGCAGGGAATAGAACACTAGAGGTCAGTGGAAAAACACTTTAGTGGGGTATTGCCAAAAAGAAGGAATACCGTAGCCCTTATGTGAACCTTATAAGATAGTTTAGAACTAAACTAGATTAGAATACCGCGTACCAAAGTTACTAAACGCCTTACAGAATGTTGATATAACCCTAAATGATATTTCTAGGCGAACGTTGACAGCACAACTTTCGGAATACGGCGCATTTACGTGGAACCAGTGACGCAAACGGTTGAGCAATGATTAAAATGACTTATATAACGGTATTTTGCTTATATTTCTTGAGTATCCTTTGTACAAAAGCATGTTGCTGTACTAAATTATACTCTTATAAGTGGCTGTATAAATTACAATGGCATGTTTCTGAAAAATGAATGTTGTCAAAATGTTTAAAGAACAATGTTTCAAGAAAATGTTATAAATGTACTTGTCTTTTTTTTGTATTGGTGAATATGTGCGCACTTCTGTCTTTTTCTCTCTCTCTCTCTCTGTCTTATTGACAAATTAACAGAAAGTTTTTTTTGGTATGAGTGTGTGTATATGCATATATGTACTCTGAATGTCTGTATCAATCTGTGCCTGTTGCCAAGAAGAGGGGCAAGGACCTAGTCAAGCTGCTGTTTTGCAGCTTTTTGTTCTTGCCCTAGTGTTCTTTTTCTGCTGTAAAAAAGAATGCTGAAATAAAATGAAATGAAATGAAATGAAATAGTTGCAAGATAGTAGCAAGAGATAGTGGCAAAGAAGCTTGTCTTCTCTGCTACTATACACCCAGGTTTGTTGTCATGTAGCGACCTATGAAAAAATCCCTCTCACAGAGGAAATCATCCTTGTGTATCCATAAAGAGGCCAGACAGGCAAAGCCCCTTCAGCAGTGCTGTCAGCTTCAAAAGCCCCACTTCGCACTTCCTAAATGCTTCCTTCTTTGCCTTTGCTGGGTGCAAGCATTCTACTGTACGAAGGTTGTCATTGAGAGCACTGTTGGTTTGCTGGCAATACAGCTCAGAAGTGATTGCAACAAACCTCCCTTCCTTGTTTGTGTGGAGGCTCACGGTGCTTATGAAGCGACTCCATGAGACAAGCAAGGTGACCGGATGCGTCGAAGCCCTTGTTTATTTATCACACTTCTGCTAGTAACAACCACAAGATCTGAAACCAACAAGCTCAAGTTCGGCACTCGCGTGGTTACTGTGGAGGATCTGTAATAAAAAGCACAAAAACAGGAAACTCAAGAGTAAGGATAAGGCACCATTTAACACTTAGTATTGTTGCAGCCCACCCCCATAATTTATTTTGTCTGATCATGCTAAATTTCTTTCTGTAGATAGGTACGAACTTCTTCTGTTCACAGCTTGCTGCGGAGAGCATAGGTGATGTTCCGAATTGGTGTCTAATGTTTATATACACGATGTGCTGGCTCAAGGAGGGTCGAAACACTGCAATGGAAGCTTCTAGTAGAAAAGGTGCCTGGAAGAAAAACGAAAGCTGTGCTGCAGCTATCTTGGCAACATCTTGTGCCCTTAATAAGAATTCTGCTTCTATATGAACTTGAGCCCTCCATTAGAGTAATGTACCAGTGCACTTATGAACAACGAATCATTTCTCGAAGTGCATGCGTAGTCCAGCCAGAAGCATGGCCATGAATCCGGATTGTGATCCTGCATTGAAGGTGAAATATGTTACAAAATGGCGAATGTGCTTTAGTAAGCTTCCCTGCAATATGAACTTATAATGTACAAAGAATTGTCAATGAATGTTACCAAGAGCACAGATGCACTTGCACATTGTATCACTCTTGCATATAATCAGCACAGTGCAAACCCATGAGCTCTTTCCACTTTTAGTATGCTTTACCGCACGGAAACACAGTGCCATAAGATTGGTACATGCATTCGCCTTTTGCCACTTCTCGTACGTGGCTGGCATGCTACAGTGGACACAGGCTGATAAGAACAAGCTAAACGCTTTAATCAGACGACTTATAAAGACTGCACTAGGAGTTCCCATCAGCACGGCTAACGATAGCTTATTGCGCCTAGGGCTGCATAACACACTAGAAGAGATAGCTGAGGCTCAGCAGGTGGCCCACGAGGAGAGACTAATGGGGGCACGACCTGGAAGGGCGCTACTTGAAGAAATTGGCGTAGAAATTAACAACCACACCAACGAAGGAGAATTACTAACACAATTGCAAGCGGGACTGCGAGAAACAATAAAGACGACCCCGTTCCCTAGGAACATGCACCCGACACATAACCTCGAAAGACGAAAGGCAAGGGCGAAGGCACTCCTTCAAGACATAGATCAACATAAGCAGCAGGCGGTGTTCGTTGACGCTGCCTGGGTTAAAAATAAGGATGCGTATACCTCCGTTGTTGTAGACACTCAAGGTAACATACGGGATGCCATCACCGTCTATACCAAGGACCCAACAGTAGCAGAACAAGTAGCAATCGCCTTAGCCATTCGGGCTAATCGGTGGACACATATTTACAGCGACTCTAGAACAGCCATACGCTTCTTTACCAACGGATATGTGACACGGATAGCAACAAAATTACTAGAGAAGGTCAACAGTGAGAGGATTGAAATCCGCTGGTTTCCTGCACATCTGGGGGTAGTGGACGGAGCTCGGAGAAACCTCAATGAGGTGGCAAATGAAGCAGCACGAGGAATTTCTAGCCGTGCTCTTCAAGACCGAGCAACTTACACTTCACCCGGGGAACACAGGGATCGATTATTAACATATAACGAAATCAGGAAGCATTATTATTTAAGCAGAAGGGAGTACCCATTGCCACACGGTAAGCTTTGCAGAGCCCAAGCGGTCACATTACGTTTGCTACAGACTAGAACATACCCAAGTCAATATTTTATTAACAAGATCTATCCTGAGAGGGAAACTCAAATCAACTGTAATAAGTGCAATGGCATCATTACTCTTGACCACATGCTTTGGCAGTGCCCCGCGGTCTTCACAGGCTGTGACAAGGAAGAAGAATGGTGGCGGCAAATGCTACACAGCGAATCACTCTCTGACCAATTACGGGCAGTCCAGAAGGCCCGCGATGTGGCTGAAGGGCTCGGCCTGACAGTCCCAACGTGGGAGCGGCCCGCGTGAACCTATGGTTGACCTTCAGGACCAAATGAAGTTCCTCATACCATACCGCACGATGCTTATTTCCACCCTTGTATTGCGGCGTAGCAAGCTGCAAAAGAACCGCTGCGTAATTGGGATTTTTGAGATTACCCTTTTCGCAATACACCTATGTTTCGACGTAAAGCCTATAATTTACTGCGGTGAAGAATACCAAAAATGCAAAGGGGCCATTGTCAGTGGACATAATAAGAGTTATTTGATTATACACTAGCGCAGCCACCGCCTCTCCGGTCACATGAGTGGGCATACTATGCTGGCAAATAGCGGCCACCTCCCACTATTATGATGCTCCACCGCGTAACTAAAATGTACTGCGGCGCAGAAGCAGTACATCTGTATTTAGTGAATAAACAAATTGTTTTAACAACAGTACAGAAATAAACACGCACCATGCATCAGTCTACCACATCGAAGAGCCTCGCAGCAAAAGGTAGCTGATTCACACAGGCTGTGTAGCCGACTTATCAGTCGTAAAGGGTATTATTGGTAATTCAAAATTTCATACACACATAAATATATTTATATGTTTAGGTTCTTAATCCTTCCATAATATGCCTGCCCGAATTTGCAAAGGCAAAGAACAGAGATATGCCTCGTTTTCAACTCGGTCATCAGGCGAATAACATATAGCACGGAGAAACGTGAACATGTGTGTTAGCATCGTAAACATTATACTAGGCAAGTAGCGCACCACAGTCCCGCGGCAGCCGCTAATGAGACCGAAACGGGAGCACACATCTCTGAACGCGCCATTGGAGCCCCTAAGCCACTCTCCTCCTCCACCAGCCCCGCTGCACGGCTGCACAACTCGTTTCAAGTACAACACAACAAACACACATTCAGCACTGCATGGTGGGCGGTCGAGGCAGTCACGTTTACATGACTTGTAGCGAGCGGCACATCCCTCGATGTCCGTTAAGCAAAGTCGCACGCGGCCACGCCACATCGCCGTTCGCAGAACTTCACTGCCGAGGCGCTAGGCCACATCGACATTCCAATTGTCAAGAGAGCACGGGTCACACAACGAAGATTTTGTCCAGCCAGAGCAGGCGAAAGCAGCACTGCCGCACCACCACTACTCGCTGCTTTCCACCAAGTAACACAGAACTTACAACCAACACACAAGCAACGTAAGCACAATCACATAAGCAACGTTGAACAACGCGCAATCCGCGCAGGACAGAGAACGATCACGCCGTGAACGAACACGCCACGGCGTCGCTCGGCGCCATCTCCATGCCTTCTCAAAAATCCCTAAACGATTCTTTCCCTAGACACCCAGGATCAAGTCAGGTGAAGGATTTTTGTACGACATTTAGACGCAAGCGATGGGAATACACCTTGCGTGTGTCCTAGCAGCCGTGAAGCTTCGCAAGCATGCTGGCTCAACCAGCGGGAGAATATGAGGAAAGGCCCTACCACGTCCCCACGCTAGGATAAAAATAGAGGAAATGACATAGTAGGTTCTCCTTTCTTACTGTTTTTTTAATTTCTTTTGCTGTAGCAGCCATGCTTTCGGGCAACAACGATGGCTTTGTTATGGTCCTGTGCTCTCACACGTGTTGCTCCATAGCTTTCGTACCACGGCAAAGGCGTCATGTGGGCAGGTATACGTTAGTCTCCGTGTTTTGCTACGCTGTGTTGTCTGGACCGTGCTCTCCCGGATGTTGAGGAGGGAGAGGAGGAACTAACGCTCGTCAAATGAACGCGCATGCCCCGCTGTTCTCAATGTGTCGCGCTGCGGCAATGGCAACGGACGAAGGAATGTCCCCGGGAAATTTTGCCCTCTTCGTGCGGAATCATGCTAACGTGCCATCGCAGGCCAAAACCGGATGCGTTTCAGAATCTGTACAATGAACGCCTTGCCGCTCAGTGATTCCTGCTTTTGACAGCGCATGGTGCATTTGTGGCACGTAGAAATAATGCAGTTCTGGTTCTAAACACGAATGTTTTTAGAACCAGAATTGCATTCTTTTTACGTGCCACAAATGCACCATGCGCTGTCAAAAGCAGGAATCACTGAGCGGCAAGGCGTTCAGTGTACAGACGGCTAAGCAACAAAGGTTGCTTAGCCGTTGCTTGTTCCTCGCAGAACACGTGACAACAAGAATTCTTTAAGCAGAGCGCGTTCGAGATTGATGCAAACCTGCGCAGGTGTGCCACAATACACGTGCTGATAGAGCGTTACGCAGATTATGTGTATTTTACTGCCGTCGGCACTGTGCGCCGGCAAGTCGACGCTTCATCCGGGATGATAAGAAAGAAGCGGTAACTTATTAAGGAACGAATATCCCCCTGCCACATGCGTATGTTATATGTGCGCCTGAGAAGCGCAGGGAAGAGAAGGTTAGCGGATGCTCTGCGAGAGTGAGCAAGGCTCCACAGAACGTACGCCCACGAACAAATCAAACAGTGGTTCAATGGTCGCACGTGGGCCGGTTATATGCGCGTCCTGTTCTGCACCATGCGCCTGCTATCGCAAAACTTGTACCGTGAAGCTTCACATACCGTGGGAAGAAGCCACCTCAGGCCGCAGTCAATGAATCTAAACGCGGAGTCAGAAATGATATTCTGCCTTGTGGTGGGCGCGCTGTAATAGTGATGCGCGGCCACACGAAATTTGTTGAATAAAACACGCCGATTCCTCAGGTCACAGCGAGAATACTTGTTTGTGCTAAAACTCGAAATGGATCGCAAACAGGTCGGTGTGTCCAGTGCTTTCTTTCCATGCAGTGAGAATGAGTACATTTTTTTTTCGTATCGCCAGACGTCTAGCTCGCAAATCCGTCTGAAAGGCCCAGGAAGCCCAAGCACAGAAAAGCAAGCAGAACGGAACGATAAAGGTGATTGTTTTTAAAAACACGGAAGAACCGGCAAGTGGCCGGTACCTGTGGTTCACGGGAAGAGTCGACTGGTTTGATAAAGCATGTGTATTTTCATGAAAGCTGGAAAAAGCGGCCCGTTCTACCTCACAGCCCAATTTGCAAAATTCGTTATGAACTTTTTTCAAGATGACTTTGGAAACGGTAATGCCATGAGACATCGCGATTACATCCTTTTTGTTTGGTATCGCTGCGAAGCGCGTGCGTCCGAGCGGCCCGGTTGCGCGCAGCGTGGCATAGTTTCGCGAGAAATATAAGCAAGAGAGGAGAACTGGCCCGATATGATGGTGGAGCAGCTCCAACATCCGGCTTAACTTACAGATAGTGTTGTCACGGCCCCTCCTCAGTTTTCCTTCCTTCTTGGGGGAAACTTGGCTAATTAGTACACGGATTTTCCTAAATATATTCTTGTGTGAGAACGGCTTAGCAAGTTTGCAAATTTATTATTTTCCAGAAGTACTGTATTAAAAAGCGATTGCAACTTACGCCGATTATATGAATGCATGTTTAGTCTTACACTTTAACAAAAGTTTACACCCCTTGCAGTGCCCGTTCTGCTACACAACAATAATGGTCATCTGCCTTGATGCGTTTCCTTTCGTTAGCTTTCCAGTAACGAACAGCATGCGCGTTATCAGCATGGTAGCAGGGAAGTAGCGGGAGGCGCTTTCTAGAAAGGAAACGCATCAAGGCAGGTGACGATAATTTTTGTCTGGCAGAAGGGGCACACCAAAGGGTGTAAACATTTCTTAGACTGGACTGGACCTCCTAAATTAAATAGAAACAAGTACTGCGAAATTCGGTTAAATGACCGCCAATAGAAGGTATTGCACCAAGCTACAATAACGTCCGACCACACTAGCACGAATGTCATTATATCCATGTTATAACCATCATTTTCATGGTTCTTAAAAAATTACCGACGATTACGTTACTTCCTAATGCGAAATTTGAGCGCAGCAAATGCGAGCCTTTGTTTGCGTTTGGCCTCGTCCTCGGCCGCGCGAACGGTAGAGTCTTCTCTGCGACGGCGATGAACTTCTGCTTCAGCCTCGCTTACTGCTGGTTGCTCTCGACGGCGGCGATGAGCCTCCGCTTCGGCAGTGCGAACGGCAGGGTCTTCTCGGCGGCGGCGATGAGCTTCTGCTTCAGCCTCGCTTACTGCTGGTTGCTCTCGACGGCGGCGATGAGCCTCCGCTTCGGCGGCGCGAACTGCAGGGTCTTCTCGGCGGTGGCGATGAGCTTCTGCTTCAGCCTCGCTTACTGCTGGTTGCTCTCGACGGCGGCGATGAGCCTCCGCTTCGGCGGCGCGAACGGCAGGGTCTTCTCGGCGGCGGCGCTTAGCCTCTGCTTCGGCGACGCGTACTCCTGGATCAACTCGACGGCGGCGACGGTAAGCTTCTGCTTCGGCGGCACGCACCTCTGGATTCTGACGGCGACGGCGCTGGGCCTCTGCTCTGACAGCTCGTTTAGCAGCTGCAGCAGCAACAGCAGACGGAGGACTTCCATCGGTCGTCTCGCTCATGGCTCAGAAAGAACTGGCAGAAAATTTCGCTGTGGCGAACGGCAGCGGCAATTTCGGCTCGGGCGGTGCACATATACAGATCCGCCGCCACCAATCTCGCTCTCTGATTGCCACCGCACAGGGCGAACGGCAGCGGCAATTTCGGCTCGGGCGGTGCACATATACAGATCCGCCGCCACCGATCTGGCTCTCTGACTGCCACCGCACTGGGGTTGCATTGGAGGAGGAGCGAAGAAAGGAATTAAGTTCGAGCCGGCGCTTTGACAACCGGAGACTAGCCGGAAGAGGGGGGAGGGGGGCGACGTGTACACCCAGCGGCAAACGATGGGGGCAGAAGCGCGCGCAGCAAGCGGACAACACGATAAAGGGAGGAGGGAAGAGATAGCAGCGACTGACTGATGCCGCTGACGCCGATAGTGAGTCAACCCCAGCTGCGGAGTTGGTTTCAGGGACAACGCCACCGATGCCGACACAAACAATATGATACCCTCGCTTCCGCAGCGCTAAGAACCAGGTCTAGCCGCGGGAAGGTGGTCACGTATTCGTCGACGTGCCGGGGCCTACGTGAAATAACCGGCGCGTCGGCAACTGAAGAGCACCCTATCCGCCACACAAGAACAGGGGGGGGGGGGACCCTTTCCTCCTCTTTCTGCATGGCGGCGACGGTGTTTTATGCAGTCAGGTTATCTTGACTCTCTAGCGGCGTCAGCGGCATCCAGCGGTATCAGTCGGTCGCTGCTAGCGCTGGGGGGATGAAAGGGGGGCTTAGCTGCTTAAGAGGCCGACGACAACGCCGACGACGACGCGAAACCCAGGAACGGACGCCAAAGAGCTGCGCTCTAAAAAATCTCAGCGCCAAACTTCCCTCTAGTAATTACTGTCAGAGACTATGATAGCACCGAAATTGGCACGACAACGTTCCTCTATAAAGACCACGTTGTTCATGATGATGATGCTCATGTTGATGTGTCCAGGCGAGTCTTCTTTCAGAAGCTCTCGCATTGACATTCGCAGTCAAGGAAGATAGGACCAGTTGGTTACAATCGTTGTGGGACACGCTTTTACACTAGCTCAAATTCAGACAGGATGAATGTCGAATCACAACTGGTATTTGTAGCCCAACGATACACGGCCACCAGTCGCTCTGCGCAACATGTCACTGCGCACAGCTCTTACATATTTCAAATTACAACTACAATTACAATAACTAGAACCTGTTCACAGGATTCGCGCACCGAAGTGAGGTATCACTTTGTTTACCTATGCTGTTGGTTTTCGACAAACCATAGAAGCAGTGCTACTACAGTTTACCTTCTTGCCTTGTGCAATCGTCCTGAATTAATTCCCTTGGGTTTGCGTCTTGAACACTATACGTGTCCCACTCCCTCCTCCCCTTCTCCCCCACCCTCCCAGCAACCGCACCCACCCCGCACATACACACGCACATGAAAGGTATTATTAGCAAGTGAAATAAAGCTAGCTAAAGGATTCTTTCGTTAAAACAAACCCAGTGCCGCACTAATGCGTCATGCAACACCTTGTCTTTCTAAGATGTCAGCCGCTGTTGAGTCATGTTTCTTTCATTCTCGTGTCGCACACACCTCTGGTGTTTACCGAAGCGTTCTTCTCACAATTCCAAATCTATGCGTTCTACACTTTCAGGAAAGCACTTGCAAAAGTAGTGGCGAAAGTACATCGAAAAAGACCATTTTTTATATATGTTGAAGAAGGAAGGGCAAGAAACAAGCAGACAAACCGAAATGTTCTATTTCGTTGCCTCGTGAACCTCTGAGATATGAGGCCTGGGCTTCACGCCTTGTCCAGCAACAAAGCGAGCTCATGTGGTGACCGCCACCTTGGAGCTGCCACCCTGGTGAGCGAATGAAAGCGCTACGTCACTTCAACAGCTCGCTCTTGAGGACTTTGAGTCGAGGGAACACTCCCTCGCCGCAGCTGCCGGCGTAATCGTCCATGTCCGCTCGATAAGCCATTATGCCCCCGAATTTGGCTGGCATTTCGTATTTCTTGCGTAAGCCGATCTGCGGGAAGGATCGAATATGAAGCAGAGTTCGCACGACTAGCGTAAAATTAGTGCTACACAGTGGGTCTCTGCTACAAATAAGCCGTTAGAACGAAAGGACCTGTGTAACGAAGGATCCTACATTCCCCGGCCGTATTCCTACATTTATCAATCAGTTATTTATTGGGAACGGCACCCCCCAAAGAAAAAATAATATGGGAGGATCACTACAGCCGATTTCTCTGCACAAGGAAGGAAAATGGCGTCCCATATGAATGCGCGTAACTGCGCGACCACTGCCCTCCCATGACCGCCTTCTAGATTCGGTGGGCATAGGAACCTTTGGCCGAGAGCACAACGGAGATCGCACGGGAGCGTCACGACTCCACTGTAGGTGTGCTAGCTGGGTTTTGCAACAAATTATGTGGTCAACCTCGATCTCACGATGTAGCCAGACGTGGCAAATTCTGTTGGAAGAAATACCCTCAAGGAAATTAGCCACTTTCACTCTCTATTTCTTGGAGTCTACTTGCAGCGCCTGCGGAATGGCTTATTTATATATGCAGGCATTGCCCCATACATTCGTACCTACTAGAACAAAGAAAGTTAACAAAGACACTTCTGTGATAAGGCGTAGTATAAGTTAGCTACAGGGCAAAATAAAACAAACGAAGAAGAACCCACGTACGAGAGTTATTACTGGAATATACAACAAACTGAGGTGCGCTGTAACAGACTCAATAGATTTTTATTTTATAGCAACGTTGTGCGACTTGAAAACGATCGCGCCAGCTAAGTTTTCGGGATATCTAGGCGGTAATAAGAAGTCTGTCACTAAAAGCTTAGTTGATGATACAATCGTTAATGAGTCGAATAGAATCGCACAAGTCATTCACTATTGCTTTCATAGTCTATCTTCTGTACAAATAAGTTAAGGGCAAAATTTGGATTCTAGAGTTTTTCAACCGCTTTAGTCAAATATTATCTTTTTGAATGTTGTCGCGCCTATGGTATTAAATTTAAGATCCCATACATCCTCCAGCCCAAACAACATTCCGAACGTCTTTAGGCGCTGCGCTGAAACTGTTGACAAGTTTTAGGTTGTACTATATAGAAACTATTTGTTTCATGCAAAATTGTCTCGAGATCAGAGAAACGTTCACGTAAGCTTCAATAAATATTTGTGTCGCGAAGAATGGGACATGGCTGGCAACACAAATAAAATTTGTTAGCTTTGCATAACGCGCAAGAATATGCACTGGAGCACTTCTAAATGATGGGGCCAATACTGCTAAAGAAAGTTCGCAGTTGTCACCTTGCCCACGCGCGACCTTTACCTCGTAATAACCACACACCCAGAAAATACGAAAAATGATGCGTTTGAAGGTATAATTAACATTAGAGTGCTACATCGTGAATTTTCTTCAACAAATGAAGTTTTCAAAGCAAAAAAAAAATCATATTAGATTATTTGCCTACTAAGTCTGAAATGATAAACAACAAAATGTCATCCTTTGCGGTACACTTCTGTACATTCCATCTGAGCGGAATGACTGAAAACTGGAGAATTCTTTGAAACAAACTTACTCCTTTAAAGCAAAAATAGATTCCGAAGGTGGCAATCACATCATCTACACAAAACACGTGGTTTACCAGGAACGGTAAACTGAGCACAAGCGACAATTCGCAGTGGCTTAGCTCCGCTATGCCAGGATATGCGTAGCGAAAGCCAAGGCATAGGATGGGTAGCCTTGGTTAATCTTGAGTGCAAGTCCAGGTTTGTTTGCTGGTCGATTCGTTTCCTCTTCATCTCGTTCCGATGTCGATTCCAGGCCTCCTACTGCTTATCAGAATTATCGCCCTCCATACTGCCGCCTCAACTGTGATTGCGGCACGTGTGAGCTCTCCTTCTCAATCCTCCGACATGTTATCAGGCATGCGACGCAGCTGGCGAAGCGAGCGGAGGCCAGCACAACGAAGAGGAACGTGGTGTGACGTCATACCAAACGGCGGGGCGGAAAGGCGCTGCGCGGCGCAGCGGCAGAAAACCTGTGGCTCGGTGCAACTAATGGCTCATGCGCAGTGGTGATTAGGGAGCGAGCGGCAGAGAAATATCCGCGGTGAGACGCGGCTTGTGACGTCATGTGCGTCTTCGGAGCACCGCTATGGCGAAATCGCAAGTTCGCGGCCACTAAAGCTTTCGCTTTAAAAGTAAGTACTTATACTCAAAAGCGAAACCCGCGGGATCTGGTGTAACTTGGAAACTGTACCATTAACATGAAGAGCTTTGTTAAACTAACATTCAAACAGCTTAACATCAGTTCTACAGTCACGACATTTCCAGCATTCTACGAAGTAACCCAACTAAGTTTTGGAAACGGGTTAACCCAAACTACTCTTCACAGACATCTATATCTAATTATAAGGATGAACAGTTTCTTCCCCCGGCATGGACAACTGAGTAATTTAACAGTTTTTTTTTCAACTGCGTATTTACTGAGAAACTACCGCTTCCTTCTAAACTGCATTTTACATGTAAAAGTGCTAAAATGGATGACATAACCATCAATCTTCAGGGCATATCAGCAGCTATAGATATGAAACATATGATATGAGACAGCAGCAGTTATGAAAGACCTAACGAAGCACGATTTCTTCTCGCCATTGGGCAGCAGTGGTGGCAACTTGTTCGTCCGCCCTCTTCTCAGCACTTGTCATGCGCAGGTCATCGAAATTCTGGGCATCAACGGCGCAAGGCTCCATTGTCGAGCTATCGGCTGTATTACCGCCTTCTGCAACACATGTGACACGTTCCCCAGAACCACCCCTTCAATTCGCCTTTAAAAACGAGCACCGTTCTGGCCAGCTTTACACATCAGGCAGAATTGGCGGCAACTTGTTCGTCGGCCCTGTTCTCAGCACTTGTCATACGCAGGTTGGTTATGTTTGAATCTGAGCTGTATTTGTTGTCATTCCTATTGCTGCCCCTGCTGCACTTATTGCTTCGAATGCTATCATAGCAACCAACACATGTCTTTCGTGTTATGAAGAACTTTCAAATGATAAGGAATCTATCAAATGTGTTGAATGTTGTCAATACTACCAGCTAGGCAAATGTACCGCCATAAGCGGACGCGCGTTCAAGACCACAAATGAACAAGCAAAGAGCACACTGAAGTACCCAGAGACTGCTTTGTTTCTGTGTGTTGTGGACGCGTGAGAAATGTCACCCACCTAACGTATCCAGCTCGTCAACAACAGCCTCGAGCTGTGCGCCATTCATTTTTACCGCACATGCACGTCATCCTCAACGCACTGTGTGATCTCACTCCGTGGCCTTTCAAAGCTTGCCACGTAGTGAACTACTTCAAGCGTATTGAACTCCAGCACTGGGGTTGGTCCGCACGCTCAAATCTTACTTCCGTTAGAAAACGCGCCTGACAGAATGGTCTCCTCAGGCATACCAGAAACGATTCGCCTCCCAACGCACCACGTGTCAATCGCGGCATCTCTGCTGCCGCACCTGCGCACTCAAGTACACCAACACACACACACGGTCTACAAGTGCGGCAACTCGCGTTGCCATTTCTTTCTGCGTCCTCGTTATGTCGCGCTTACACATTCTACGATTGTAATTTAGTTATAAGTGAATGTTTACAAGTTTACACGACCAATAAAACCACTATCATTTCTTTCTCTGGCTAACTACTAAATTGCTGTCGCAGTCCGTGCTTCGGTTTTCGTGCGAAACTGCGTATTTTCCTCCTCATGCTTTCGCCACACCCTCCTGCGTTTTCCGTCCCATGGCACCCTTGCACCTTCCTCTCCGCTTTCCTCCTCTCGCATTGCTAACCCCCTCTGCGTTCGCTTTCATCTTTCGCTACGCTCGCTCGCTCGGTTACGCAGACGCTCTCCGCAGGAGCGGGTGTCTTAAGAGCTGCGCTTTAAGACGAAGGAATTTGCCACAAATTTGCAAAATTCTCACTAAAAGGTTTCAATGACGATTACTACACAAATTAGTGCGAGTGCGAAATATAAGCGCGGCTCTTCACCTGATTTCATTTCGCGATACATTGGCTGGCAATGACTCTTGCGCCATATTCTAGTGCAGCGCCATGCAGTGCGAGCGGAAGAGCGTGGGTGAAACGTGCGTGCGATTTACAGTAGCCGCGTCAAACAGATCCCTGTTAGTAGCGCTTTGTTTTCCTATATGGTATCGTTCGATGCGCTCGCCGCGTGCCATCGGTGAACACACCACGCGTGCTACTCTGGCGCCATCTGGTAACGCTTGTCGCCGCACAGCCGCACTACGCATTTCTCTTCACATTTTCGCCATACCTCCCTCCTCCGTTTTCCTCCTCACGCTCTATTCACCTTTCATCCCCAGCTGTGCTCGCCGTTCGCCCTTTCATCCTTCGCTCTGCTTATTTGCTCGGATATGTCGATGGTGCCGGAGCCGAAGCACGCCGACGCTCAACGCAGGCACGGGCGCTTAAGGGTTGTGGTCTGGAACCGGACACCGCAGTTCTGCAAACTGCGTCCGTTGGAGCCTCCAAAAACGGACTAACCTGGTATTGTCACGTTGTGGTCACGGTGAATAATACTGTATACCGAAAATTGTGATCCACGAA
Source organism: Dermacentor albipictus (assembly GCF_038994185.2). Classification (NCBI taxonomy): domain Eukaryota; kingdom Metazoa; phylum Arthropoda; class Arachnida; order Ixodida; family Ixodidae; genus Dermacentor; species Dermacentor albipictus. The sequence continues at coordinate 49,545,662 of NC_091827.1, forward strand.
ACTGACTCTTTTGGGCAAATCTGTGTCGAGGCATACCAGTCGTCCTCGATGCATAAGGATATCGGCGAGCACAGTGTGCGATCGTGGAAAATCTATACCACGGGTCAAGTGCGTCCGCTTTTATGCAAGACTCGTCAAACGTCCCATCGTAATCGCATACACCCTGATTAGAAAACGTTCTACGGGAACGTGCACAACAGATAGAATCAACGATAACATTGGCCTAACGTACAAATCGTACGGGCGCATCTTAGGCTGGTCGGTGACTTTTAGCTGGCGGGTGAGGCACAGTCTCCCGAAATAAATATTGATAAACAGACACGTCATTAAATCGTGCGTGAATTTGTTACGATATCTACCAAGGATTTGCAAGGTCCTACCGCTGTATTATTGGCAGTAATCAGAGCGATGTAAAATACATCATTTTGTTCATATTACACGTATTGTTAGGTGCAATATCCGGAATTAGCATAGCTTTTTGAGTGACGGAGTTGTAAACGTCGTGGCTTCGTGCTCGAAGTTATTCGGTTTTCAATATCTTATTTAAAAACAACCGTAATACATTAAATTTTAAAAAAATGCTGTCCCGAAATCCAGTTTATTTCTGTTTTGTTTTCTTTCATATGCAGCATACCTAATCAAATCTAGTAGAGCGGTTGGCGAGCGAAATGATTGCTCCATCCTTACGTATTGAAATGTGAGCTGCTGTGTTATAAGCTTCCTCTAAATCTAGCTTATAGTAACACGACGCCTATTTGCATATATTTCAGTCGTTCGTTATCCATCATTTTTTTGGTGACGAATAGCAGCAGTGTCAGAAGTATTTATAGCCTCCGTAGCGTTGCCTGCCGTGTATGAAGGGCTACACCAAACATCTCCGTTGCCGGAACGACGAGGAGACAAGAAATACTCAGCACAATGCGTTGGCGGGCTAGTTGGTGCGAATAAATGAATACTTTGATTAGCGCAAAACAGCATACGCAGGAAAGACGACAGGACAGGTCCTGTCGTCTTTCTTGTGTCTGTTGTTTGGCGCTAAACATAGTATTCTTGGATGCATTCGCTCGCCGCCCGATTTCCCGAGGAATGCAATGCTTGCTTTAAATTAGCCGTCGGTTGTCACTACATCAGATATGCGTGCCAAAGAAACGCCGCCCTCACCATGTCTTTTACGTTTTTGGTGGTGTCGAAAATTGCCAAAAACTTGGTGGTCGTGTTCGCCACGTATGACGAACCCTGGTACTGGTGCTCGTTGGCAATGTTGCTGTACCCGCATACCTGGAAAAAGCAACCCACGAAGTCAAAAAGAACAACATTGATAGTCTCTGTATGAAAATAACCGGTCTTCATGAAAGCATGAAATGTGTACAACTGTAATAAGTGTGATAGCTTTATTTTTTCCTCATTTTCCTATTGCTCTTAGCGATAACGCAGGTGTGTGAGGCGTAGTGCTCTTGTCGCTGTCGACGAGATTGGAGCTCGTGTTTGCCTAGGCCTGTCTGGAATGCTGTTCGTGCTCGATGACATGAACGGATTGCGTGAAAACATTTCGAGGAGGCACTGCGACCCCGAGACCTGTCGCGGTAGATCACTGAATGTTGATTTCGCTCTGCTATGCTCCTGGTCGCAAGCTCGCTCCCAGTCACTGAGAAGCCGCATTTTGAAGTCGTCGAAGTCCGAAAACCACTCATCCTGTCTGTTCCCTGTTTTCTCTCTCGGGTAGATTGCTGTTTTTTAATAAGTAGCATATTTATCAGTCGTACAGAGTACGATGTGCTGTGATACGTACGACATATTAACAACAGCCTTTTGGTGTTAGCGCTGCACATGGTATGGTAAAGAAGCATTTTAGGAGCGAAAAAGATGTGCATTGGAGAAGGCAATGCATTTGGACTGCTCGACAACGGCGCCTTTTGGCATAGATGCGATAAGCTATATTGCACACAGGAACGAAAATAACCATTCTTGTTTTATCAGAATATTTACCTGATATAATGCAGCTCATTGATGTGCGTGCGTGTGTGTGTGTATCTGTGCGTAATTTGGCATTAACTTTATTTATCTCTGCCTATACGTTTCGCCGCGGCTTGATAAACATTACTGGAACGAGATTGCCCGGTGTCCTCCGTTCTCTAATACTTTGTGTTGTTCTTGAGTTGTTTGACGCACTGCGCAAGTTCACGCTCTCTGATCAAAGTAAGCAGGGCGTGAACCGCTCTTTCGGACACCTACGCCCAATGGAGGCACGTTTCCATGGTTTTGCTTCGCCTCCACGTGAACGAGTGAGCCAGAGGCTGAATGATAGGGTTGAAATGCTATAGTCTCGCGACACGCAGCGGGCACATAACAAGGCGTGAAATTGTGTAGGCGTTACCTTTATTGTTAAATTATCGAGCCGTTTTGATTTATTGTGCAAGCGGCTGCCTCTTCGAGCAATCCAGTTGGATGTTTAGACTTGGGCGATCTGCCACAGGTAATTGTTATTTTTTTCTAAATTAGGTCTATTTTTAAGAGCGCCTTGCATGCCGTTTGGTTGGCGACTAATGACTTTCCCTTTCCACTCACCATCCGGTATTCCATGATGGCGCCTTTTTGAGCGGTGGTGTTTCTATCGGCGGCATTAGTCCACCTCTTCGGCATACGGTACGTCCGTGCGAACATGGCGAACGATAGCAGGGCGTAACGCCGGCCACTCTCGGTCAGTTCTTGCAGACGCTGCTTTACCTTCGTGCCCAGCAACGGCTGGCGTAGAAAAAAAATTGAAAGAAAAGAGAGCCTGAGAGTAAATAAATAAATGAAGACAACACGTACACAATCTACTCGCGTTGCGCGTTCAGCGCTAGCTGTGGTCCTTACAATTCATTGGTTAGTACTACTATTATTATTATTACTCAGGCTTATTAACGATACACTGATAAGAAACACCCAACGCTTAAGCTTCGCCTTTAGGAGTGACACGCGATACTATTCAAAGATTCCTGACTGCCTCTCAAGCGTTCTGGCAACTGCAGCTTATGTGGCCGTATTGTTCACCGTTGAACGCTGGCGGTGAAATCTATGCACGAGGACGAGCTTTCCGGTGGAAACGCGGCTTTTTGCGTGGGCCCATCTTCTGTTATTGTTTTGCAATTTTGATATTTCAGTCTGCGAAAACTTAACATAAAAGGCAAGCGCTGCCGGTTTTTCGTTTCATCACACTTTTCTCTGGGCTGTCATTCTCATAATGCGATGAATACCTTTGTCACGAATGTAACCCAAGGTATGCGCAACTTTAGTGACGGTATGTTGTGGCAGCATAACCCAGCTTTAACGCGTGTCCTATTGCAAGGGGTGGTACATGTAAATATACATTTACTTATACATACGCTTAAATATATACGGACGGTTTCGCTCATGGACAACTCCGCCGACACCGACACAAGATGTCTGTCGGCACGGGTCCCTCAACGCTCTCACGTTAGAAACTGATTTCCATAGTTTTGTAGAGTAAAGATACACTACGCAGGTTAGAGCCGAGGTTCGCGTGCTTCTGCGCCTGCCATACTGCGCATGCGCGAGAGCCGCGTGGCGTCATGAGGGGCGTAGCTGCGTCACCTTCGCTGCCGCCGACTGCGGCACATTTCAGAGGTGTGACGTCATAGTCCACACAGGTGCCGTCTGCGCTCCCTGCTGCATTTAAGGCCTCAACATAGTCTGACGTAGCCTGAACACACGCTACGTCAGACACGTGACGTGACGCGCGCAGGTTAAGTCACGTTGGCCAGAACAACAGCGCCGCTAGTTCGACCCATGGTTCGACGCACTGGCGCCGGCAACGTAACCAGGCACGGACGACCAGGCCAACCCGCTTCGATACCCACGACGTCTAACAACGCTCGCCCGCGCGCCCATAATTTACGCCGCGCCTTTACGATTGCGGCGCCACGCGGCACTGCGCATGCGCGAGGAGGGCGCACCATGCGTATTGGCCTCGAGCTACACCATTGGAAAAGCTGGCGCCAACGTCGGCGTGACGTGGCATGAGGGATCACGTACACACAGTGGCCGCGTCGGCTGCTTCGGAAGAGCCGAAGGTAGCCCAAAACGAAAGCTTAAAGTCGGCCCTGCACCGCGGTTCTGTTTAGGTGGTGCGGCTTTACCGCCTTGGGTGTCTGCTTAACAACATGTGAAACTACTATAATTGGTAGTGGCTGCCTTTTGAGGCGTGCAGCATGGTGGGCTACTGCTTGGTGCCGCAGTGCCGGACGTACGCAACACAGCCCGGTGTCAGCCTTATTTACACGTAGCCGCAGGGCAAGGAGCTGCTTAAGCTTGGCTGGCGAAATTTAGAACCGCCAGACAGCCATCGGCTAGAGCTCGCGTATGCAGGAAGAACACACGCCAGGAAGATGTTAGCTACAACGCCAGGAATGCGTGATGTTCGGTGAGCAGCACAAAACGCGCACTGAGACGCTAGCCCGCGCCCGCTGCCCAGGTAATGTCAGGACGGTTTGGTTTATGAACTTGTCGATGCTAGGTATACTGGCAAGTTGTATGGAACGGAAAGGGAGCGGTAAGACGCATATTAAAGAAATTCATGGCACATTGTCATGGTTGTGTTATGAAATGTTGCACTGAATTACGAAAAAACAAGCAGAAGGAAATCGCACGCTGAGAAGACCGATAAACACACAGTGCGACGCAAGATAAGAAATGATATTGAAATGCCCGCGAATTTAGAAGACAAAAAAAAAACATTGAGTCGTCGCGACGGCGCATCACAGCCGCCGTATGTACTGAAGTCTCTATAACGAAATTATTTTTCAACAGTTCTGATAGCGTACACGCAACAATGGTTGCTAGTGTGCTGGGAAATGCTCATATGCTGCGGACTAAAGCTCATGGCATGGTACGAAAATGCGCTCACAGCGAAAGCAAGACATTGTGCGCGGACAGGCATGCAGATGCGCAGTCGGTCGCTGCGAACCCGTGTGATGGCTGCACGCATTGAGGCTTCGTTCTGTTATGCGCTATTTGGTTATACAGACCACCCACTATAATAACATATTTCACATAGTTTGCGCTCAGCAATTGCCGACCTCTCACGCAAAAAGCCGGTTCGGGAGACTCCATCACGGCGACCGCGCGTAGTGGCGTTCACTGTATGTATTCGTTAAAGAGATGGCGTCTGTAAACGATTCTGTGCTTTAAGTTTGCGCAAGATTATTCTATCGACAGTAAAAAACTTCGACCCTGTTTCGATTCCCACCCAGCCCATCTTGCAAGTTGTTTTTTATTCATGAAGTGCCTGCCGGGATTTATCGCTCACGGCCAACGCTGGCGACGACACCGGCTTTTCTGCGACACGAGCTCCTTAACGCTGTCGCGTTAAAACTTCCCTCGTTTTGAGAGTACCTACATGAATGCCCAGCAGGGCTGCCGCATGGTGTTTTTATTGAGCGCCGTAAGCGAAACCTACCGGAAGTGCGGCGCGTGATCCGTCATTAGGCAAGGGAGGCGCTTCGGACAGATTGAGATTCCGTAACTCCTCGGCGCTAATCAATGCGCGGGAGGGACGGCTGATGGAGCGCGCTCGACATGGAGGTGAAAGAGAGTGGAGCCACTGCCAGTCGGCGCAAAACACTGGTAAATTAACCAAACATAACCGTACCTTTAGGTTACGTGTGTCATGGTATAGCTGATCTACGCCACTGCCAATTTGTTTCTGATAACACATACATTATTGGAAAAAAGGAAATAAAGGTTGACGCTCCACGTTATCCGCCGCGGTGTTTGGTGCATTTACTGCGGCGTTTAGCTGCTCAACATGAAGTTGCGGGCCTCATTCCAACGGATGCCAAATGCAAAATAAAAAAAAAGATCAACGAAACGCTCGGCATGCTTTGATCTAAAGATAATTCAGGAGCTCTCCAACGTAAACCCAATCACTCACTCACTCAGTCATACAAATTTCATTGTTTTTTCTACAAATGTGGTTAGCATTCATTGTAGAGAGAGAGAGAGATAACTTGATGTGACACGAAGACACTGCAGGGGTCCTTAATCCATGGTTGCCGCACCAGCTACCGTCTTCCGGAACCGCCGCACCAAGTGTGCGGGTTGTGCGGCTCCGAGATGGACACCGCGGCTTCGCAGTTTAAGAGGGAAAGGATGGGGGGTGGGAATGTTCTGTGCATTGGGGTACGCGCTCGCATGCCCACCGCAGTGAGGGCAGTGACGGTAGTAAAGTCCGGACAATGTGAGGTGTGGCTTTGTGAGGTACGAGAACGCCTGGAGCTGGCACCAGGCCACGGCATCCTCTCTCTCGTGGGCGTCCCACGACGGGTTGTGCGTGCGTCTGCCCTCACTTTAGAGTCGCTGTCATGAATCAGGCAATTCAGAAATATGCGGTGTGCAATCAACCTCTCTATCTTGCTGTCAGGGATTATGAGAAGACATTTGATTCGGAACAGATATCAGCAGTCGTGGAGGTATCGAGTAACCAAGGAGTACAGGAGCCTTAAAGAAATGTCTGCAAAATTGTGCAGCCACCATGTTTTTCTACAACTAGACATGATCTATCAAGAATAGGGTCAGGTAAGAAGACAGAATATTTCCAATGCTACCGACTGCGTACTGAGAAGCATTCATGCTATTAGACTAAGAAGGAGTAGGAGTAAAAATCAGCGGTACATATTCCAGCAACTTACCGTATGCAGATGACATTTTCCGATTTAACAACACTGGGGATAAATTAAAACAAATGATTGAGGACCTTACCGAGAAAGTGTAAGAGTAGGTTGAAGATTACCATGCCAAAGACAAAGTTAGTTCTCCGTAGCCTGGCAAGGGAGCAAGAATTCATGATCGCCAGTCAGCCTGTAGAGTCTTTGCAGGAGTACGTTTATATAGGTCAATTACTCACACGGACCCGGATCATGATAAGGAAGCTTGCAGAAAAATAAAAAATTGGTCTGAGTGCATACGGCCGGCCATTACCAAATCCTGACTGGGAGCTTACTACTGTCATTAGAAAAAAAAGTGTAAAATCAACACATTCCACCGGTGCTAAGATAAGGGACAGAAACTTTCAGATTAACAAGGAACCTCGAGAACAAAGTAAAAACTGCGCAAAGAGCGAAGGAATGAAGAATGCTAGGCGTAACTTTAGGAGACATCAAGAGAGCCATGTGGATCAGAGAGCAAACGAGCATAGGTAATATTCTAATTGACATTTGGTGAAAAAAGTAGAGATAGGTTAGAATGTAATGTAATGCCCGATGGACCATTAGGCTTACAGAATGGGTGCCAAGAGATGAGAAGCGCAGTCGAGGACGGACGAAGAATCGGTGGGGTGATCAAATTAGAAAATTCGCAGGAGCTAGTTGATATTGATTTGCGTCGAACAGGGGTAACTGGAGATCCCAGTGGGAGCCTTCGGTCCTAGGCAGTGGACATGAAATAGGCTACTGCTGATAATGATAATTATGATGATGATGAGCACCTCGGTTTGCGGTGCACGGATCACTTGCGCTCTGGCCACGGCGTGTGCTGCTTCTTATCCCTGTGAGGCTCGTGTCCAGGAATCCGGGAGTCGAGGATGCCGTATAATGTGCTCACGTGTGTGGAGTAGTCGATGCGTGTGCACGTATATGCATGCCCTCGCGAAGTTCCTGTGCTTTGTATCGGACGGGGATATTAGCGTTACGTGCTGGACAGACGGCGCAGAGACTATAACCAGGGCGATGGCCATGTCCTGCGCTTCGAGGACGTGTATGGTGCGCATGGACAGCGCTGATCTCCATTCGAGGTTCGGGTTAACCACGCAGTCCGCCGCGGTGTTTTTTGTCGGGAAGGAGAGGCATGTACAAAGCTGATTCATCGCGGCCCTTCTGTCGCTGGATGGCTCACACTCGTGCCTGATGAGGGGCCCTGTGTTGCTCGGGGTGCAGCTTGGGTGGTAAGGGAACTACGCTTATCCGTTCACAGGTGTGCGTTGGGAGCGCAAGCGTATTTCGGCGTCCCTGTTTCCAGTGTTGTGTATCTTAGGCGTGCCAGGATAGCTCTCTTTGATGTGGTGTGCACCAACCTCTGTCACTGATTGGCGAGGTGAGCTTCCATCATCTCCCGACTGTGTTGCACACGCCAGTGCCATGACTTTTAGAAATAATGTCAGGCGGAAAAAATCATAAGACATGGAACGTAATAAAAGACACGCATAGGCGCACACTCGCAAACGATTTTTATTTTGCCGATGCTTCCCTTATATACCTTCAAGCACATGAACAGAAACATATAGGTGATCTCACATGAGATAGAAACCGAGTCTTATGACATCTTATTAGCCAGGAAGCTAAACTCATTCTCGTGAAGAGAGAACGAGAGAATGCTGGTACACTTGTCACCAAACTTTCTGGTATACATCACCTCGGCCAGTTCCTGTGCCTCTGTACTTTAACTTTTTTCGTAATACGCACGTGTTAGCAAACGTTTACACGTGGACACTTTGCCCTGGGTCGCAAAGTGCGAGCCCGTTCCAGTCTTGATCGATAGTGCATGCTCTCGCAGGCGATCATTTACACAAAGCCCAGTTTGGCCGACGTAAAGTTTGCCGCAATCTAAACGAATGTCATACATGGCGCCAGTGGAAAATATTTTCAGCAAAGATATTATGTGTTTCTTTACACTCGCGCATCTTCTTGCGGAACACAGGAGCGCACAAATGCGTGAAAGGTTCCGAGGAGCCGAAAACACAAGCGACATTCTCTTACGAATGAGCAACTCTGCGTGTATAGGAGTGAGAACAGAACACGATTTTCCATTTGTTTTCGCATTCTTCCGAGGCACTGTTCGACTCACGCCAAAATTTCTTCGACAGAGCTTCGCTCAGCGAAACTAACAAAGAAGCAGGGAATGCCGCCGCCAAGCCTAGCGCCTGCAAATTAAAGCTTTCCTGAATGGCGTGGGGGCAAGACCTTGTTAGAGCCAACTGTAAGCTAGTACAGGCACTAACTCGTTTCACTGTTTTCGAATGGGCGAAATGAATCGGCGAGAACTATCTTTGTCCAGGGAGGCGGTACAAACAACAAACGTCGTTTTCATGAAGGGTGAGATGAAGTTTTAAAAGTTGCAGCTTGTCGCAACTGGAAGCTCATGGGTAAACACGAGCCATTTTCCTAGACCTTTGAAGTGTCTAATACGTCCTTAACAGAATCTGAGTAGGCACAGTCCTGTTGATTCTTCAAAAGAATCAAAAACTCATCATCATACCTATAGATCTGCAAAACCTTGTCCTTTAACAAAGCGGTTTCCAAGTGGTGGTCAATATTTGCAAGAACAATTACCACAGGTGCCACCCATGGCCCTATACATATACCATTCCTCAGGACAAACAGCTCATCTTCCAGCGAAATAAACGTAATGCGAAGATAATACTCCAAAAGAGGTAAAAAACTTTCTCCCGGAAGTTCAGCCTTGCTCTGAAAGGACACATACCCATTTTTTTAATACATTACCACACAGCTATAAAAACTCCCTCTGAGTTAGAGAATGAAACAGCTCTTCAACATCAATCGAGAAAAACACGCGACTGAGCGATTGTCCTCAAAGAACGCAAATACGTCACTAGAATTTTTTACTAAAGAAGGGTCGTGTAATAGAAGACTGTTAAACTGCTTCGACAAATGCAGACTGACCAGTCAATGCCAAGGATTGTTTTCACTGACTATGCACCTGAACGGCATTTCCACCAACTCTAGCAAAGTCATGTATATCGGAAAATTTGCTGACCGGTGTACCACCATTCTTTCGTTGTACCTTCACGAGAATTAGTTGAGTTTCTTGGCGGACAGGATATCATTAAGCTAGGTTTCTATCTCATTTGAATTCACCTGTGTATGTTCCTCTTCGCAGACCCAGGATATATAAGTGAAGCATCGGAAAAAATAGAAATCAATTGCGAGTGGGCGCCGGTGTATTTTTATTCTGTTGTCCGTGTCTTATTTTTTGCGTCTAAAGCTACTTCTAAAAGTCACGTATCAACGGGCCCGACAGCAGATGTTACCAAACTATCTGTCTTGTACAGCCGGCCTTCCCTTCCCTTCTTCCCCTCTTGGCTCTTCCCTTTTTCCGGATCCTTCGGTTATCGTAAGCCTCATCTCTACTACTTCATGGAGAGGAAGGACTGTTTCTTACTTCCTGAATAATGGCTTTCTGCCCAGAAAAGTGGTGAACCTGTTTTGATGCGTGAGACCAACTTCGGGATATGCCAAGCTCGTGTCAAAGATTGGGTGTTCGGATATCTGGCGTCAAATTCGGCTCCTGGTTGAATGGCTGCAGGTTCTATGTAGACAAGGGGCTCCTCAGGCTCTGGGAGGCTAGACGTGGGCTCACCAAGAGATGGAAAAGACAAAAGCTAAATAAGAAGCTAAAGAAGAAGATAGCGGACATGACTAGGCAGACGGAGGAGTACGCGACGCAGCTGGCCAGACAGGGGTGGCAACAGTTTAGCAACTCGTTGAACGGGACCCTAAGTACGGCCAAAACGTGGCGCATCCTGAAGGCCCTAATGGACCCTAGCAAGAACAAATCCGAAAGCGGCAAATCGATCCAAAGAGTGGTCCACCAGTACGAAGGTTCCGAAGAGCAGCTGCTGAAAGAAGTCCGAGAAAAATGCTACGGGAAAGACCAAATCGAAGGTTATAGAGGAGATTATTTCGGTGAGGAAAACCCGGAAATGGAACGACCCATCACAAGAGAGGAGGTCACCGAGGTCGTGAGAGCGGCCACCAAGAATACAGCGGCTGCAGCGGACAAGATTCGAAACTTGCTCATAAGACACCTAAGCGACGAGGCAGTCGATCAGCTGACGTCGTACCTCAACACGCTCTGGCAAGAGGGGAAGGTACCGGCGGAATGGAAACACGCCATCGTGGTCATGATACCCAAGCCGGGCAAGAAACTATAGATCGAGAATCTCAGGCCGATCTCGCTTACGTCGTGCCTGGGAAACCTGTATGAGAGAATAGTCACCAGAAGGATCCAGCAGCACCTGGAGAACGGGACGTGGTACCCTGACAGCATGTATGGCTTAAGGGCCAACCTATCGACGCAGGACGTCCTCGATCCTGCAACTCAAAGAGGAGGTACTCGACACAATGCCCAAGGCGGGTGAAAACGTTGTGATGGCGCTCGACATCAAAGGCGACTTCGACAACGTCGACCACGCGGCCATAATGGAGGTCCTCAACAACACCAACTGCGGAAGGAAAGTACACGACTACGTCAAGGACTTCCTAACCGACAGAACGGCAACGGTAGGACTGGGGGGGTTGAGGAGCGACACCTTCTCCACATCATGTAAAGGCACACCCCAAGGCTCCGTGATATCGCCCGTGCTATTTAATGTGGCGATGATCGGCCTGGCAAAACGACTCGGCGACATTCAGGGCATCCAACACGCGATGTACGCCGACGACGTCACGGTTTGGGTCACGCAAGGTTCACTGGGAGAAAAACAAGAGAAGCTACAAGAGGCTGCGCACTGTGTCGAAAAGTACACCAGAGAGAGGGGACGGTATGCTCCACAGAAAAATCCGAATTACTGAGAGTAGGTAGACACCCCACCCAAGCAACGCTGGAAGTAACGCTTGATGGTCAAAACATCCCGGAAAAGAATATGATCAAGTTCCTGGGCATGTGGCTACAGGGCAGCAGAAAATGCAGCCACACCATCAGCCTGCTGAGCAAAGTGACGGAGCAGGTGGGCCGGGTGATCAACAAGGTCTCCCAAAAAAGATACGGCATGAAAGAGGAAGACACACTCAAACTCGTCGGCAGCCTGGTCGTCAGCCGAGTCATCTACTCGCTACCGTACCACGCGATGACCAAAGGAGAGAGGGAACAGGCGGACACGATAATCAGGAAAGCATACAAGACGGCTCTCCATCTGCCAAAAAACACTTCAAACGAAAAACTGCTCCAACTGGGCATCAGCAGCACTTTCAGCGAACTGGCGGAAGCCCTGCTTGAAACGCAAAAAGCCAGACTCAAGAGCACCCCTGCAGGGAGAGCGCTCCTGACTAGGCTGGGACGGGACACGAGTGGACACGTAGATAGATACGCAGACCTGCCCGACTGGATAAGAAAAACAATAAGCGTTAGGCCAGTACCTAAGAACATGGACCCCAACCTCCACGAGAGCAGAAGGCAGGCGCCAGCCGAATACGTGGAAAAGACACTCGCGCTACTAGAGAACACGGTACACACGGACGCTGCCACGTACCCACGAGAAGGGAAGCGCACGGCCACGGCGGTGGTGGGGGACGGCGACGGGAATCTGATCACATGTGCCACGGCAAAGGCAGCCGACACAGCGGAGGCTGAAGAAATCGCTGTGGCGCTGGCGGCAGTAAAAGGATATAGGACAGGCAGGCCTCTAAACATATTAACAGACTCGAAGTAAGCGTGCAGAAATTACACGAGGGGCAGGATTAGCAAAGCAGCCCTCAGAATTCTTGGCGGAACCAACTTCGCCGAGAGGAACGTTACGCACAAGTCAATTTAGATTGCGGCCTACGCAGGCATAGAGGGTAACGAAAGGGAAGACATCCCAGCTCGAGAGACCACGTTCCGAGCAGAGCAGTCGCGCACCCCGGAGTATCACCCACACGCTTGTGAGGGAGGGTACACAGAAATCTTAAACTTATACAGAGGGACGAGAGCCAAATATCCCCCACCGCACAAAGCTCTAACGCAGGAGGAAGCAACGAGTTGTCGCAGATTGCAGACAAACGTCTTCCCAAATTTATGCATCCTAAACAAAATGTACCCAACACAATACAGAGACACCTGCCCTTGGTGTGGGGCCACACCCGCACTATACCATGTCACATGGGAATGTAAACACAATAAATCATTCCACCAACACCCGAGTGCGGAGCAATGGGAGAGTCAGCTTGCCAGCTGCGAGCTCACGGCCCAGAGGGCCTTACTGCAGCACGCTAGTGAGGTAGCTAGGCTCAGTGGAGCCCTGGAATAGGGGCCCACCCTTGCTCGAAGAGGCTCCAAGCCACCGGCGCCCAAGACGACCGAGACCTCGAGACGCTAAATCCTTGAAGGAACCAAAATAAAGTTTCTCTCTCTCTCTCTCTCTCTATGATTCTCACAAGAATGTTCCTGGATTGCGCACATGAACCTTCAAGATCTCATGAAATTGGCTGCTGAAACGACTGAATACCATTGGCAACGGCGTCTCCTGCATCTACCTAAACGTAGGGGAAAAGAAGATTCATTCTGCAGGTATGCAGGTTCTGGGGGACATTCAAGCACCAGATGAGGTTGCTGTGGTTCTGGAGAACGCGCTTAAATACAGTGTTCGGCCTGGAATTCCTGCCCACGAGCTTCTCCCGTGAATAGGCGTGTGGCCAGCAGAGCTAAGACAGAAGGTCAGAAAAAGTGCGTTCTTGATGGTACAGATAGCTTGTTGAGCACGGTTCTAAAAGAAAGTCGGAGTGGCCTTGCTCCTTTGGACAGTGCTATGTCTTTTCTGAGACACAATGACGTACGCCTCTTAGTGGCAGGCCAAGAAGGGGGCGTGCTCTTGAAAAAACGACAATTCGAACTAAAGGTTATGGAGGCTACACGGAAGAATTGCAGAATTGTGCGACTGTCAGCCCTCAAGGCAAAAGCTCAAACTGTTCGTTTGTGTAATATTCATGGCTTGCGTACGTTAGTTAGCAAAAAGCATCAGGGTGTGCAAATGCAGTATTCTGTGTGCGTTTTTTCAACACTGAAATTCAAACCGAAGATGCCGTTCAGGTGCATAGTCAGCGAAAACAATTCTTGGCAGGAACTGGTCAGTCAGTATTTGTTGAAAGCCTGGGACTAGACCACCCGTCTTTAGTAAAAAATTATTGTTGCACAATTTCATTCTTTCAGGATAATCGCTTTCTGGGGTATTCTTTCTCGACTGATGTTGAAGAGCTGTCTAGCTCTATATCTCACTGGGAGTTTTTTTATGCCTGTGTGGTCATCTATTGAAAAAGTGAAGATGGGTCATTTCAGCACAAAGCTAAAGCTCCCGTGGATCCTTTTAGCCATTTTGGAGTTTTATCTTGGGTTAGCGTTCATTTCGTTTAAACATGAGCTGTATGTTGAGAGGAACCATATATGTATAGGGTCTTGTGTGTCACCTGCGTTCTGCACTTTTTTTTTGCAAACATTGCCCAACACTTTGAAAGCCCTTTGTTCAAGGACAAGGTTTTGAAGGTCTTTAGGTATGTAGGTGACTTTTGGTTGTTTAAACAAATGAAAGGACTGTACGCAGACAGAGTGCTAAGGACACAGAGTGCGTGGATTTTCGCTGAAGCTTACCAATTCGCTTCCTGCTTTTGACAAGCTGGATATTTTAGACCTCCTCACCTTTCATGAAGACCGCGTTTTTTGGACGTGCCACCCCATGCACAGAAGGAATTCTTGTCATTTCATTCCACCCATTCGAAAACAGTAAAACGAGCTATTACCATTACTACCTTGCAGTTGGCTCTAAGAACGTCATGCCCCCACGTCATACAGAACAGTGTTACTTTGCAGGTGTCTAGGCTTGGCTTGGCGGGCTTTCCTGCCTCTTTGCAAGTTTCGCTGAGCGAAGCTTTGTTCAAGAAATTTCTGGCGTGAGGCTAACACTGCCTCGGAAGAATGCGAAAAGAAATGGAAAAACGCATCCTCTTGTCACCCCGTATGTACACAGTGTTGTTCATTCGTTTAACACTGTTGCTTCTAGGCACGAATTACCGTTAGTACTTTGGGCTCCTCGAAAACCCTCTCGAATTAGCTAGCGCTGTGTTCCTTAAGAAGTGCCGAGTTTGTAAAGAACCACGTAAGGGGTTTTTTGAAAGAAAAAAATTGTTCCGGAGACGTCGTGTATAAGGTTCGTTTTAACTGCGGCAAGGTATATATCAGGCAAAGTGGGCGTTGTATAAATTATCAATTGGGAGAGCAAGCTCTGTCAATCAAGAGTGGAGCAGGCTCGCATTTGCCGTATCGTTCCAAAGTTGGGACACCTGAGCCTTTGCTGGAAAACAAATGCATATTACGAAAAATCAGGATACGATACCACTGTATCAGCGTACCATTGTTGTCTCTTCACGAAAATGTGTTGTTTCCTGGATGCTAGGATATGATTAGGTTTTGTTTCTATCTCATGTGAAGCCACCTGCGTAGGCTCCTGTTCACATGCCTGAGGGAATATAAGTGAGACATCAGGGGAAAAAAATCAGTTGCCACTGTGCGCCTGTCCGTGTCTTTTATTCTGTTGTACATTTCTTATTATTTTTTGTCCCTAAAGCCATTTCTAAAATTCATGTGCCAACTCACCCGACAGCAGACATTTACCATTGCGATGAGTTTGCTCACCGACATGCATCACTTGCTGGTTTAGAGTCAAACGAGTAAAAGCATCCGGCTGCTGCGCTAATGGAATCGCCTCATGCAGGCAACCGTTGGACCACCATGGGTCACTTGGCATGTGCCCCTGTTCAATGAGCCTTTTTGACGCCAACGCAGAACACGGGCGACGCATGCATTTCAAAGCGGCGCCGACAGATGGCGCACCGCGTGCAGAGAGAAGCGGGACATGACGCGTTTCGGCGGAGAGAATGTGGAGTGTCGCTGCATCGCTTCAATCGTAATGTATTAACTTTGACATTCATGCTGAAATTGTGTCTGCCTGAATTTCGAGAATTTCGTACAAGGACCTTTGCGCGCGTAAGGGAATGTGACCTGAGGGCGCTCTAACGTAAAATTATTCCAAACTTTTTTATCCAAATTCTGCAATCAGCCCACTGCGATTGGTCAAAATCATTATTTGACAACCTCCCCTTCACCTGTCTGTCAAGCGACGCCACAAAATCCGCGATAGCTCCCCATCTGATATGGCGTGTACGCACTGATTATGCATAATTTGACCAAACAAAACAAAAATAGTTAATTCTCATTCGACGCATTTGTGCCATTAGCCCTGGGCTATAGGTCAAAAGTTTTCGGGCTGCACCCACTTCAGCTGCCTCTCACGCGACGTCACAAAACCGCAAAAACTTAACGAGTCGAATTGACACGTACGCGTTAAAGAGGCATTATTATGCTGAACAAAACTGAAGTTTCTTCTTAATAGCCGTGGGCTGCCTCGTTCCGAAAAGAATAAAAGATGGCTGCCGCCAACTGCTCCGGCACTGGCTACTCGCCCCTGCCGGAGAGCATGGGTGTATTTGCATGTAATAATGTTTTTTTCGTGGCCTTATAAAGTTTTCGTGAACTTTCGGCACGCTTACGACCTCGTTCTGCCAGCTCTTCTTTGCTGAGGATCCGTCTTAGCGTCATATTTAGGCTACCCTTGCACACTGTAAACGGAAATAACTCCGAGGTGGGAGTATACTGCTTGTCCTCTAGCGACCCCCCGGTTCGGAGTTTATTATGCTCCGTATGATCGGAGTAGAATTTTTACTCCGTACGAGCGGAATTTTTGCGTGGAATTATGGGAGGTTTTTTTCTGTCTTTTTTTTATTTTTTGCTTTGCAATTGACGGAGTTTTTTCGAGGTGCAACGGGAGTATAAAAATAGGCATCGCGTCAGTTTGCGCAAACATGTTTACATGCAGAGGCTGCTGGTCAAATTTCGAAATATGCACACGAGACCGCGTCAAATTCGATGAAACAAGTCAATGAAAGCACATATATCATGACATACATAAACATTCCAGAAACGCCCAATGCAGAAATTTGAAAGACATCCCACGTACACGCGATACTCAAGAGGCAACGGTGCCAGTATATATAGCCACGATACTGTGTGCCTCGAAACCGCCAAGGGAGCAGCTGTGCTGTTTTCAGAATTATGACTCACATGCTCGTTCATACGAGATCCGCCTCTTCGAAACTAACAGAATACCTTAATCAACACAAAACTGTTAATTCAAAATAGGGAGAGAAAAAAGTTAATGGTGTTATTTTTCAAAACTATGCCATTCTGTGAGTGCTGAAACGACTTCGCACACTGCCGGCGTTCGCGGCCAAAAAGTAGTGCGTTAGTTACAGTAAGCTAGAAAAATGTAAGTGCATGTGCTGCATAGCAAAATTACATTTTTTCGATATAGTGGTAGCGTAGCAAGAAATTATTGCGTGTGAGCATGACCCGCAGCAGCCGTCGTAACACCGAAAAATGCGCAGACATACATTTTATACACCGCACTACTTGCTCTGAGTACAAGCAATCTGTCTCGGTTGCGAAAAGGAGCTACATCGCTGATCTGTCGAGTGAACCTCTAAACTCGTAGGCAGCAGGCATGCGTCTAAATCAGTGTCTCGGATAGAGCGTAATGTTAATGCAATATCGGAAGCAACGACGTGACCAAAACCTATATGCGCGATAACCATTCGATTCACATCGCTCAATAAGAAGCTTTATTTTAAGCACACATATATACTTATGTCCTACCGTTTTTCTTCGGGCGAGGATATCCGTTCACAGGTAAATAAAAACAGTTGCTTGCACTCCGGTCTTTCTCACTGGCAACACAGCACCGCAACGAACTTGGGTTACGCCATTCATGCGCGACTAGCACGGATGTCGTCGCTCGAACAGTGGCTGCTGTTGCCATTGCTACGCGGTCCTTACAAACATTACACCGGACGTTGTCAGCATGTACTCAAAAGCACATAGAAGTGGCATTTCACGTACTGAAGAACACAAGACAGGGTGACGCAGCACGGAAACACAGCCAGAACGTGAGCCGACATCACGAGCCAGTGAGCAGCTTCGAGGTATACCTAAGCCTTTTTCCGCACTTGAAGACGTGGTTCTTGCAATCATCGTTGTCAGCAAAGTGATCACAGCTAATGTACTTGAAGCTGAGATACAGTGAGCTTCAGGCATGCCTTTAACACTTTCTGGAAGGAGATACGGGAAACAAATTGACGAAACGCTGTCACGGAACGACACTTCACAGACGTAAACAAACCGTCAGCCATGAGCACTGCCCGCTCCGCCGAACGCGCCCGGTCGCTGGCGAGGCGCACAGCCTCATGGGAAGCGCCACGTGACTAACCTGTATCGGCGGAGGGGAGTTTTTCAAAACTCCCTGTCGGAGTTTCACGGGAGAACAAAATTTTTAAGCGGAGTAAAATCGCGTCATGTCGCCTTAATACTCCGGCAGCTAGCCAGCGGAGTGAAACGAGGGAATGGCGCTGTTTTTGCTCCCATACATCGGAGTAAATATTTGAGGAGGGGAGGTTTTAGGGCACATCACCTCTTAAAAACTCTCAGCTGGGTTTATTTTCGTTTACAGTGCATGCCACCGCGATTTTGGACAAACCGCCGCAAGCTAAGTAAGAGAAAGCGGACCAATCGCAGACACCAGCATCCCCTCTTGCACCGGTTATCAGCAGACAGTGCTTCGGTAGGGCCCCATCGAATAGCTCTCCAATTGAGCATTCTACTCGCCTCTTGTAAGCCAATTATACAAGACAAGCCGCTCAGTGCTGGCAATCTTACTCGTTTTTCAAGCAAACTAAAGTGACCTCCCATGAATTAGGGGAGCATACAATTGGTTTGTTCAGACAACCCTGCGGATGAAATCGCCAGAAGGTTGCGTCAGCGGTTACGCAAATTTGACGTAAGGAGATTGTAATAAAATCATATTGTAATAGCTTCGCGTTATACGGCCCTGATTTTGAAGTATGTTATCGCCCTTTTGCGGCTGTGGAACAAGAAAATTCTCGAAATATATCGTGTTCAGTACTTGGCTCCTTCAGAATACAGTGCAGACTTTGTTTACCGAGAAAGAAGCAGCTGGTCAGGTTTTTGCCGGAACATGAAGGCGACGTTGCCACCCATCTTCCGTGCTCACACATTTTCAGGCTTATCGGACCTCCTGTTTCCGTAAGAGTGGGCTTTCTTTTGTTTTGTGGAAGTCTGAGAAGCTGAGACACCGACACTTAGTTATTTATAGCGCCTGTTTAATCATAATGAAAACCCAACAATTCATAGCTAAATCCCCCTTGTCCACTTTAACCAAGGCAGGCATATCGGAGATGTGGCTGTCCTGGATGTCTTTGGCTATCTGTTATTTTCT
Source organism: Dermacentor albipictus (assembly GCF_038994185.2). Lineage (NCBI taxonomy): Eukaryota > Metazoa > Arthropoda > Arachnida > Ixodida > Ixodidae > Dermacentor > Dermacentor albipictus. The sequence continues at coordinate 49,564,767 of NC_091827.1, forward strand.
TCGGCTCCCCCCCGGCCTTCGTCCCCCTCTTGTAGTCTCCCATGTTCTACTTAACTAGCACGCGTATAGCGGCGGAGTTTACGGCTTCAGGTAGCGCCTGGACATTTATGCATAGCTATAGCAAAACGCCGAAATAAAATTATAAGGGTTCACCAGAAAAAGCGCAGCCCACCCAGCATTCCGCTGATAAAACGGAAAACCGAATTTTATTTAGCGGTGGTAGGTCTCTGGTCGCGCGAGTTCCTTGTCCGCTATCTCTTCACCTTGAACACGTCGTTGGCCTGAGCGTTGACTTCCTTTTTGCCCGCCGGCGTGGCCGAATGAATTTGCTGCTGCGCTGCTGAGCCTGAGGTCGTGGTATTGTATACTCGCCTGGGCGGCCCTGTTTTGTTGGTGCGAACAGCGAAAAATGGCCGTGTACCACACGCATTGGGTGCACGTCAAATAACCCCAGATAATCAATCCCGAGCCCAGCGTCACGACGTGCCTCATAATCATATTGTGCTTATTTCACATAAAACCTCAGAATTTAATAATGAACTTAGTTGCGGTCGGTGCACGTTAGGAAGATCAGTGCCGACAGAAATAGCTCCCAGCCGGAAATTCGGCTGTCTGTTAAAGATTTATGTTACTTATAGTGAGCAACGAATGCCGTAACCATAACGGGTACGTGTTTTTGTAAGAAACGAGAAGACGAATGCATTTTGACGGCTCCGGGATACGGGTTCGCATGCTTGCAACCTCGACTTCCGGTCCAGCTCCTTCGCGGGCAGCAGGCGACTCTCTCCGGCTGAAGCCCCATGTTTCACAACTCGGTGTACTGTTTTCTTTTAGAGTAAATCGGCGTTTCGAGAAACGCTATTGTCTCACTGTTTCCTTCCCCGAATTCACGTGGTGCCGTTTGCGCTTTAGCCGCTTGGGGCGAATATACGCGCGTGGGTATGCTACTTCAATTTGGATAGTCTTGGTCCACAGCGGCATATTCGCATCCACACTTCTCCAGACCGCATCTCTGTAATCAAGTATGCGGTTGAAAGATATTTTTAGCTAGGTAGCTTGTTTACACTACGTAGCATTAAAAAGTACCCCCATATCGGGATCATGGGAATCCAACAGATGTAGACCAAGGAAAACATACGGGACATTACTTTTTCTTACTAGTTGAATTGAATAAATGATAAATAAATGGCAACGAAAGTGCATGAAATGACAGCTTGTGGCAGGAGAGGAACGATCCCACGTTTTCGCATTACACTTACGATGCTCTAACCAATTCGAGTTACCGCGGCACGGATTCTCCATCCACTTTCTTGGATATTTTTGTGTTGTTACAAGAACTAACATTGAGAGTCTCAGCCAGACAGCATCTGAATTGCTGCGAATCTGATGTTATGATGAGCCGCACGCCATAATGTTCATAAGTGCAGGGAGGAATAAAAAGGCAGGGGAAGCATCTACGCAGAAACCAGCAGAAGAGCAAATGCAATGGCCTGAAAAAGCAAACCAAAACTGATCGCACGACATGAGCACCAGTTCAGGGACCCAAGTGAACACGTTTTTGCTTCGCCTAAATGTATACGAATTGCGAGGCATTGTTGTAAATCTGCAAATTTTTACTTCTTGTTTCTTTTTGCTGTATTTTAGGATTGCTGACATCCGTGATGTCCAGGTGGTTAAAACTGCTGAATCCGGCTCTGAGCATTAAGATAAGCTTGCATAATTATCAGCTTGCAAAGTGTTTTAAGAAACGGAACCAAGTTGCGCAATGACTCTTCTAAGACGTCTGCTCATACGCACTGTAAGCCTCCTAAGTATGAAATTAGCTTGTTTATTATATTTCATGCTCATTCTTTTGATGACACTTACTGCTTGTTTAGAAAAGTTGCTTTATATTGTTCACAGCGTTCTTGTGTAGTGCAAACTTAAGGCCCCTGTGCATGCTTTCTCACTATCAACTGCAAGTGCAGCAGTCCTGAAGCTCAATTCCAGGAAAAGGCTGTGTCCTTATGTGTGCACAGACTTGCTATAAAAGAACATAGTGAATGTCTGCACACCTGCGATCATGTTTCCATTGTGCCGCCTTCCAAACTCGCTCTCCTCAGTTATGCTAACATTTCTCATGCAGCAGACTACAAATAATTTTCGTGGAGCGACTACACATGTGACATTGCGGCATGACTTAAAGTGAAATTTTCAGATGTGGCCTTCGCAGTGTGCTGACAGAGGTAAAAACTTGCGCCTTGATTTTCTTACATGATACTTCCGTGTGTAAATCAATTTCTTTAACTTGTGCTTCTGTGCTTTTTTCATTTGTGCTTCTGAGGCCCAATAAGTGTTTCACCTACTGTTCGCAACATAGCAAAAGTATAACCATTTGGCAGTCAAAGGGTGAACTGGAATGTCCTCGGAAACCAGTCACTCAGACGATATGGTTGAGAGTGTCTTCCAATTAGTTTCCAAACTTGCACTTGTTCTCTCATTGCTTACCGAAAGCTATGGCTTTCATAATGCTGCACACAGTTCGTGAAACAGAGTATGGAGTGTCATCGCATGACGTGCTACCGAGTTGTGCAGATTGGATGTCTGTTCATTTCCCGGTCACCTTCTTGAGATCCATCGAAGCCTATAAATCACATCCTTTTCCTGTTCGTAGAAGTGGCAAGCAAGCTCCCTGTTTACCCTGCTTCAGCTGAACGCTCTCATAAAACACCATCATCTCCTCCTTTGACAAGCTTAGGTCCTTGGCCACTGCCGCCAAACGTTCCCACTCTGCCTGCAACTCCTGATAATGGGCCGTTGGGCTGCTGAAATCCTGGCAAGGCTCGCCAATGTCATGAATGAGGCGCTTGTTTTGAGCTTGCTCTTTATTTAAACATGTACTGTTCTTCACGTGTTGCTAAGTAGCCAAATGTGGGGCTCGTCGTGGTCGAGTTTGCACCGAAATATTACCTTCAATCATGAGTGAGTGTTGATAATCAATGCAATATGAAATGAATTATGCCAATGAAGGAATGCCAACGAATCATTGCAGTAGCTCATGCCACGATTTTATTCGCATTTATGCACTGTTCGCCTAATACTGCTGAGTGCTTGTAGCCTCTGCCTCATGGAGGTACTAGCCATTGCATTTGAACGTATACGCCATGTGTTATGATAGTTTTTTGTCTACGTTATACCCCGAAGAAATCTCGTGATCCTAGCCATAGAAAGGTTCACTGTAGATTAATGAAAATGGGGCAGGCCACGTTAGTTTGCGTTCCCTACTGAAAATTCGCTCACCAGTGACAGCGTGATGTAATTGGCTGTGTTCACAGAATCGGGGTTTGGTGCAATAGGGTACAGCCGTCCAAGGTTTTCGGCTCTTTCCGTGTGTACTTTGATGACCATCATGGTTATCTTGGGGAAATGTCTGGAAGGAAAACGGAGGAAAAAGAAAAGACACCATGGTGACAGAGAGTAGTTTCGAGCGAGAAGACGCTTCTTTTATATTCTTAGCGAGGTTCGCCCTCCAGCAACTTTTAGAATGCTTGTTCTGAAGATAAGACATCGCAGGAGTAACGCATGTAGAGCGAGGGGAGAAATACGTTTCCTTTTAGCTTACGTTTTCGTGCAAAAAGGGAGAACTGAAAATTGGATTTCTGACTTTAAGTTGAAACAGAGAGCTACATATGACTAGTAACAACTGCGCGCACTTGGGGCATGTAAATGCAACCCCATTAGGCCACATTACCTTGCCTCGATTGCAGTCTTTAGTTACAGCGTGTTGCGGCAAGGGCGGCGTTCCGGGCATGGAATCCACCAAGCCCATTGGCTACGACATGAAGTTTTAGAAAATGAAGGAAAAGGGATTTATTTAAAAAAGTTTCCCCTCTTGTTCAAATCCTTTCTTTATGGCTGCAGGAGTAACGATGTATGACCTCATGATATGCAATCTGCCAGGACAAACCGAGATTCGCTTTAAATGCTTTAGGCTGGGCGGCTTGATTCCGAGAACGCGTTAATGTAGTGCTGCGGAATAATTTTTACCATCCCACTTTTGTTTCCTTCCGCGGACAGAACAATTTCCATAATCCATTGCATAGAAAGGGCCTTAAATTTTGGCAGGGTTGAAGCTTTCTGGCACGGCATTCGAGGCTTTATTGTTGAGCTGCATGCCCGCAAAGTTCACCTCCTAACGTTACACCGTCGGTCTATACGATCTCCGACATTCGCTGTCGACGAGATGGCACGGGTGCCGCGGGAAACCCCCTGTTAGGGATGAACACCGTGCACATAAATTAACCCGTGAGAACGCGGACGTGGGAACAGCATGCGACAAAGCACAATTGTCAGAGCTAAGCACGCATCATGCGGAGGTTGTAGGTTCACATTCCAACAGTGGCATGCTATCAGCTTGTCATTTCGGGTTTAATTACGAAAAAGGACGAAACCTCTTGTTCACGCAAGTGGACGTGGAGTCCCAGAATGCGAGAGCTCTTCGACACAGGGTACAACGCCGTTTTTGTATACGCCGCCTCTTCTGAAATGCGGCCTCTGCTGTCGTGCAACGAACTCGCGACCTCCAGTTCAATACAGGTTCAGGTGACGACTCCCATTCGGCAGTTTATACTCACTCGGTGGCTAGTTTGGCCTTGTCCAGGATAAGTGTACCTAGTTTTCCATCGACGAGTCCTACTCCCAAGGCGCAGTGGTGGCCAGGTGTAGTTAGGAAATCTCCCACAATCTGGACGAAATGGCGGTCGAAAAACGGTGAAATGAGGCTTCATCCTCTCGTTGTCGTTAATATTTTTCTTTTGTGCATGTTTTATATTCTACGTATAGTGCGGCGTACCAAACGGCCCCAGCATACATTTTACTCACTGGTACAATTTGCTAAAAAATGTTCTGCTCCTCAAGTTATTTTCCTGAATGAGCGACTGAATGAATTAGGGACACAAGCATTCAAGGTCAAGTACGGTGCACCCGTTGGACGTTTTTATTACCTGCTTTTCCTTGTTTCCCCGACTGAATCCGTTAGACCATCTATAATTGTTGCCCTAAGGTATCATGGCAACTGTGTTCAGTCAAGAAGCTTTACCTTGTATACCGTATAGAGTTGAAAGAACATGGGCGCGCGGGATTTTGCTGACATTAACTGCTTTCGCGGCATTCTCGGCGTAATATTTTGCTGACCGAATCAACCGCCCATTATTTTCACACTACAACTACGTTATTGTGATGCCCAAAGCTGGCGAAGGGCCCATTAGGACTCTCTCAAGTGCAGCTGCTAGCCTTAACATTGGCAATACTGTACTAATGCTCAAATTCCATAAGCTTCTTCAACTTCAGCAGCTGTCCTAAAGCCAATAATTAGGGAAACCAAACAGTGAATGTGTTTTACCAGAGCCATTGAGACTCCTGCAGTTTATGTCCACCTCTTGAGGCAATCCAGCAGAACAGGACAAATTGGGCCGCGTAAATTGTTATTTCCTTATTTCTTTCCTTCTTTATTTATTTATTTATTTATTTATTTATATGAAGATACCTTACAGGCCCTAGAGGCATTGTGTAAGGGCGGTGAGTGCACTCAAAGGCTAAACAATAATTAAGATACATAAGTGAATACATATACAAAAAACCAGTGTAACAAATGCGCTAACATACACTAATCTAGTGTCAACATTCTACAAAGGACAAACAATTATTTCCAACGCTTGAGCTCAATGTACAAGACACTGTCTCAAAGTAACGTAGAATCAATAGAATGCCTATAAGTAACAGTATTCAAGGCATAAAAGCACAATAATAACGAAAATAATATATATATATATATATATATATATATATATATATATATATATATATATATATATGGCTTGAGCAAGTCACGCTGCCCCCTTGAAGAAAGAGTACGGCGCACGTTGACTATAAGCACAGTATATTGCAGTATTGCAGTGACTTTTCGGCCGGTGGACCAGCCCGTGACTTCGACAAGGGCTGCGTATATATATATACGAAATGTCGTGATTTGTTCATTGTGGGTTTGTGCGATCGGGCTCTTTGTATAAGCAAGTGGAATGTGTGCGCCGATACCGGAGGTAGTGTCACACCCGGAAGCGATTGCCAGGCGGGTACGCTGGCCGGCTATGCAGTGCAGTCGTAGTACCTCGTACACCTCAGTCTACTTTACGACGCATACACCGAGCTAACACCTCCTAAAGATTCAGATATGCAGATATGCAAACTTAGTTTGCCAAATCTGAAAATAGGCTTTCTGAGGTGGACATGAATGCAAGATTTTCTGTAAAACTACTCAGTTCACCTCGGCTGGGCTAAAGATTCAAATAATGAGCGCTTGCGGTGCGCAATGCTGTATCGCAGTCCTCTCCTTTGTAGGTCCATGACATTTTTTTTAAATGACGAATAGAAAGTATTTCTTGCAATAATGATTTTTCTTATTGGTGATCATGGCGGAATGTGGCGCAAAGCTAATAATCAATGTTAGTGCATTCCTCCTAGTCAAACATATATGCCTAATATAAGTAAAAGTGAATAAGCACAAATTGCATGTGTGGGACCAGAAAAACAAACCAACATTACCCTGGTAAATAAACTGAACCACACACCAAAATAAAAGTACACTGGTGTCCACATTTCATGCAACCTGTTTTGGAATACTCACATATAATATGTCATTAAGAACGCTAAGCGCATTACATATACCCTTTCTACACGAGCTTCTGAGCTACGCAAGCTGCCGTGTCGTGTCGTGGCACCACAAGACAGGGCCTGTCGTGTTCGCAGGCAAAAACTCAAAACAGTAAGTGTGAGGCGCCCAATGCGTGCAGAGCTGGGTTTCTTGCAGCAGGCACTAGATGCCGCTCGCCTCCTCGCATCCGTAGTGTTCCTGTAACGTAACGTAACACTACGCATCCGGGGCAGCGGTAGCGCCGGCAATGCGGTGTAAAGAAAGAATCACCGCCCAAACATTCCGTACAGTTAACCCGCGAAGCCGAAACGTGCGGCGCTGGTGTTATTCACCGGGGTAATTCCTGCGGCGAATTAAACAATGGCTTGGCTTGCTAGGCTGCCACTCATCGGTGCACTGGTGCTGCTTCAGCTTGGCTGCGCGAGCCTCTTTATGTGTCCCCGCTGCTGCATCGTTACGGCGCCGACGAGCTCGTTGTCGGTTTTTCTCACGGCGCTGCAGATCGAAAGCTGCCTGCTCCTCAGGAGTACATATGCCGCGTGTTCAACCCATTTCGGAGCTGGAGAGGAACTCCTGGGCGCGCGCTCAGCTGCAACGGAAAGCACCGACGTCACTACTGGCGCAGACAATCACACGCTTCTCCTTTTCTTTGTTTGCGCGTGTGCATGGGGTGTCGGCGCAGGAGTTTTCGGCATACAGGTGACAGACGGACGGGCAAATGAAGCTGCTAGCCATGAGGATACACGTTGGCTGTGAGAAAATATTCTGAATGTTCGCCTTTGCGCATTTCGGTTGTCGCAACTTTCCCCGGTAAGGATTACGGTTGGATATGCTGCAGTGGCCAGGAAGCAGCAATGGCAGGGACTGATGTAACAACACTTTTGTATGTAAAAAAAGAAGCCGTCTGCAAACTGGTTTGTGTTCGCATATGGTATGAGAAGGCCATGAAGATTCATGAAGAGCAGTATGCTGAAGAAACTCCACGAAAGGGTGGTTAATTGCATATCTGTTCTATCTGGTTCATTCTGTTGCATGAACTTGTGCAGCAAGCGAAGTCGCAGGCCGGTAAAACGTCTCAGTCGGATAACAATATAGCCATGTGATTAATTTGAAGCTACCTCTCAACGGGCAACCGTTTTAATTCTGGTTTAAGGCTTCGCTGCCCAACCACCGCGTGGATTGGAGAACAATTTCTTTTTCACAAAGTACTGTCCGAATGGCGAATGCCGGGATATGATCCATAGTGAGGGTTTAACGCAACCACCAGGAACTACCGATCACAGAAGCACGAGCATCACGACATAGAAAAGAAAGTCACTGCTTCTGCCAAAAGCCGGCGCATTGCTAGCGATATTAAAGTATTAGCCACTTACACCAAATTAAGTTTCACGCTTTATCAGCCGTGCATATTGCAGGAAACAATTGCTTGGTATCACTTGGTATCATCTTGGTATCATCTTGGCAAATCACTTGCGCAGAGATAAACCTGACAGTATCTTACTCGTTGAACGCGAGTAAACGCCCTGTCAACGTTGACATAATTAAGAGCCTCGGCAGCGGCTCTTAATTAGCTCTCTGGGTAATTTGAGATCACGTGACCTTCAAAACCAAGCGAGTATCAAACCACAAACAATCTCGGCTGACCGTTTGCCTTCGTAACCGCCGCACATTAGCTCGAAGTTACGACGTGCGTTTTGCTCAGGCGCGCAGACAGCCTTGGGCATCTGCAGTTAGGCTAAATAATCTTCTAAGGGTGTTGGTGGCCCAGAATAAACTTTACTGATAATTTGACCATTGCGAAAGTGAAGTGTCTCGAACAATCCAGGTGAAGGTTAAAAGAGTGTTGTGTTGCTAGAAATCAGCGGTAAAGAATCTAGCGATGTCCATGAAGACGCGTGGTGAAGTTTCCGCCTGCTTGCGACGAGCGTCGAAAACGGCGACAAGATGAATGTTTTCTCAGACAAACGCAATTTTTATACTGTGAAACGAGTCCAAATCGAAAGCCGGATCGGAGGTTTCGAAACGCGGACTTAGCTTGTTCAAGGTGGAATATGTGGACATGACATTTCCAAGACTGCCTATACAATCCTTGTATATCCCTTCTTGAGGAAGAGAAGTCCACTTCTCGAAACGTTGGATCCGGCTTTCACCTTGTTCGCTTTGTGCTCATCGTCTTGAATTTGCATCCCCCGCCTGCCCGTGGTTTTCTTGTTTTTTCTTCACGGCGAAGCTGTTTACCTCTAGCCCTAGGATACATATACTGATTGCGTTTACGGAGGGAGTACCACGGCCGGCTTTACGTCTGTATGGGCGACAGTAATGTGTGAGCCCAGATACAAGGTACAAGTCATCACATTGTTCAGCACGGGTGCACGAGGGTGCACGAGCTGGCCAGTTTCCCTTACGCCATAGACGCAGGAAAGAAATGATCAAATTTGGAGCATTTGAAGTAACCTCTTCCCGAACCCTTTGCTTAGCTTCCGTTGATTGTAAGGTGTGCATTCCATCTTCACTATTTTGTTAAAAAGTTTCTAACTTTTTGAAATTCGGCCGTTATCCTTGAATCAAGGCCAGTCTAGGTTCCTGTGCATTCGGTTTAACGCTTCTTCGTAGTAAACGTTAGTTCGCCGCATCGCTATGGGAGCTGTACCATGACCCAATTCCCTCGAAATGGTGCAGAATACATCTGTCGTATTCATTTTGTCTTATCGGTCATATGGCTAGTATAACGCAATCAAAATTACGTCCTTCTCCAGCAAGCCTGAAAAGTCGCCGTAGAATATTTCGCTTAAGGATCAGTGTTACCTGAGCGAGCGATTCTAGACAGCCATATTTAAATTCATATGTGCCCCTATATCGATCGACATTAATCACCTTTCCATATCACTCATCCCTATTGAATGTGGTAATGCATCTGTGAAAATATTAGTTACTATTGCATAATTTGATTATTACATATTATATATATTTTTCCCTATTTCTCGTAATTCTTTGTTCTTTTCAATAAAGAATAATTGTCATTTGTGTATATGCCTCACATTTCCCTACCCCCAATAAATATTAAATTATTATTACCAACCATCTGGGACCATTTCCTTCTATAATAATACACCTTGATGGTATAGTAAATAGTAAAAATGAATATAGTGGCCATGTATACGTATGCTTACCTTCAAGTACTGAAGTGGGCCATCTTTGAGTTTGTCGTAGTCCTCTATATTATCTACATTCAGCATGCCGAAGTGCACGAAGTTGTCGTTGAAGAGCTTGGTCATGGCGCTCTCAATATCCTGCTGTTTTGTGCGTACCAATTCACCGATGGTTCTGCGCAATAAATAAATAAATAAATAAATAAATAAATAAATAAATAAATAAATAAATAAATAAATAAATAAATAAATAAATAAATGAGTAAATAAATAAGTAAATAAATAAACAAACAACGACAACACCGACACTTCCTTAAGCTAAAGCGGAGGTTCGAAGATTATGCGACCGACACAGATCCCAGGGTATAGGAGAATGCTTTTTCACTCGAGCTGCACTTCGGCTGAAGAAAGTGAATGGTTGCGCCGCCTCTCGACAGCAGTGGTCAGAACTCGTCATCAGCGGCTCAAAAAATACGCCTTAATATTGGCAGCAACCTTTACGAGCGAGGGATGTCTGTTCCGCCTGCATTGTTTGCAGAAAATGGTGCGTTGACCAGCCCGGTCAAGCATGCCATAAGATAAATGGTCTTCTGCAGCAATTATGTGCAGTATGAAATGAACTGGAATGAGATGATGGATGCAAGGGAGAAACTAATGTGAAGAGGAGTCCATGCTTTTCTGTCGCACCAGTATTGGACAGATTTGGCGAAAACTCGCGTGCACTTTTGCGTACAGTCCCCGCATTAAAGGAATATAATATAGAAATATTGCTTCATTAGCCTTAAGAGAAAGCGTTGTCCGTTGTCCCCGAGATATGGCTATCACAAGACCTCTCCCGTCACAACAATTCTCAGAACCATTTACGCTACAGGCGTTATCGACTTCCTAATGTTAGACGTTGGTTTACATCACCGCGCCTCTCGTCAGCTTTTCAAAGAGCTGCGTCTGGTGTAAAGTTAGCGAACCTTTACTTTTTTCTTGTGCCAGCATACAAAATCTTACGACTGCGTACCACCCTCATAACAATGGTTTTATCGAACGCTTGAATAGCATGATCACTGATATCTTGTGAATTTATATTTCATCTGATAATCGTGACTGGGACACTATGCTACCTTGTCCCGCCTATGCGTATAGACCCTCAGGCCCTGACACCCACGGCTACTCTCATTTGCATCTTCTCTCCCGACAGAAAGCAATGGAGCCTTTTGCAACATTGTTCCGGTCCCTGCACAACTGTCGGGTGAATACGCTTGCGACGCCATTGCTACAACAGAAGAGAAACGTCCGATTGTGCCCATCCACCTATGCGGTGTAAACGCGCCGGAAGTTGTACCACTCCAACCACAGGGACGCCCACTTCAGTGCGTGGGAACTTGACCCTTTCTGGTCCCCTTCTCAGCTCGTTGGCTTCTGTGAAAAACTACTTTTGCGGTACTGCGGCCCTTACCATGTCCTGCCCTGCACTGCTTACCACGAAAGTGACAGACGTTACCTTCGAGATAGGGCCCGTTCGATGACACCACGCCTTCTGCTTCCTCGGACATAATGCAAATTTCCGCCTAAAGCTACACACCTCACCTACGAACCTGTCTTAGACGCCTGGTCGACGCTTTTCCAGTCCGAGTCAATGTCATGTGACCGCAGTCAATATGATAAGGAGAACATTAGTGACGGTGTAGAAGGAAACGACGATTATAGAGATTTTCCTTCCAACACCTTGGCTGTGTTCGAGCTTGGTGAACAGAGCTTGTAAATGTATTTTTATTTATACCGTTACCTGTGTTAATTTAATCAAGAACATCTATACTAAACGAAGAAGAAAACATGTACATCTTTGTTACACGCTATACAGGGTGTTTTTCTTTAGCTGCAGTAAATGTTTTTGAAGATTGCCCAGGCTGATAGCCCAATTCTAACTTTTATTGTGAATTACGCAATAGGACGGCCAGTACTTCTACGAGAAACAAAATGTTCTAAATACTAATTTTCAATGTATCCGACAAAATGCATTGGCGTTCCAGTTACTTTTTCACGAAGGCGCTGTTTTCTTCTTTGAAGCAGAAAATTACCTGGAACATGAATGCATTTCGCCACAAGTTTTCAAAATTCATAACTCGAAACAGGTGCTTCCTTGATAATTCGCCCCAAGTGGGTACGCCTTGTGAGCTTAGCGGCGATAAATCGTAGGTCGAAATACGTGGCTGAGAGCAATTCAGTGAAATGTTAATTAGTCTACGTTAATTATTGAATTGAAAGTTTTGATTTCTCGTAGAAGCAATGGCCTCTTCATCAAATGGTTTAGACCAAACGTGAGAATTGTGTTACGTGCCATAGGCCATTATGAGAAAATTTGGCGCGGCTAAAAGAAACGCCCTGTATATATCAGCCTAGATTAAGAAAAAGCAGTATCACAAGGGCGCAATAGATGTAAAAAAAAAACAAACGAAGGCTACAGCTTTTAGCGATACGTTCGGCTTTTAAATCATATACTGCGACAAACATATTTACTCCTCTGTGACGAGCATTCTCTTCCTTGCGTTGCCAGTGTTTTCCGAAAAAGGGGCGGATGCCAGGGACACCAGAGTAGAATATGTTAGGATAAATGTGCGGTATAGCAAAACTAGGCGCATGCCTAGCCGCTATAAAACCATGTGATTTCCCCAGCTATCATATATCGGCTTGTTACGTATTGAGGACTCTCTTACATGCTTCTGCTCTTTTCTTTAACTGACAGGCATAAACAGCTCACGCACTGTCGTACGCTCGCAGGGAGAAAGCGAAAAAGTAAAGACTGGCGGGCAGGCTTAGCTGCTACAGTACAGGTTATACATAAAGTGAAAATACGCTACACCTTCAAATAGGCCACGATGTCGTGTCTTAGTTAGTCTTATGCTGACGCATATCCCACTATGGCCTATATGCTTGTACTCGATGCACGACTCTCCGCTTGTCCTGAACGAGTTCGTTCTTCACCTATCACAGTTTCGCTGCCCTCCCTCGCGGAGTTATTAAGTCCCGTTACACTGAGCAGTGATAGATTCCTCATATTGCTGGCGGGCGTTTCTGTTCGTCACAGAAGCAAACAAGATGGAGAGGCACGGACGAGCTCACCCCGGATACATCGAAGTTCCGAACGTTGTCTTCGAGTATGTCGCAGCGGCGGACTGGACCACCTTGAAGGCGGTGTCACTGTACAATGGTTCTATCTTGTAGTTCTTGTTGTTGAAAAAGACGTCCGTGTAGAATATGCTGTCGCATGTTCCATCGGGGGGCACCGAATCCTTAATCACGGCCTGGTGCCCGACCGTGCAAGACAACATGGGCGGTTTTACTGCGAAACGCAAAAGCCCACTGTATACACTGTATCACTTTAATTGGCCATTTTGAGAACATTCGTTACCATAATCTGCACAGTGCTTATTGAGCTTTATTGAGTGTGGCCAGGTGTATAAACGAAATAAGGGTTCAGAGCTTGTTAGCATGCTGTGCTGCGTTATAGCAGCGTGTTGGTATTGACATAAGCACTGCGAGAGCACCGAATTAACTGCCGATTAGGTTGTGGTAATGAATCTGGTGTTAAATATTAGTACCCTCACGATGCTGCTAACTTAACCTCAATGAAATTGAGCGACTCTCTTGAATTAGCTTTTCGAAAAAGCTGCTCAATAATCTAACCTTGTGTGTTGCAGTGAAGTTCAACAAGTGGCTGAAAGTTGCATGAACGACATCTCTGGGCATGAAGGTTGCTGTTACTACAGTTCCTGAATCACCCAGAATATATTTATACGTTTTAGGCCAAATAGGAAAACCGGTATTTTTCTTCGTAAAATATAGCAAACAGAACTTGCGCAAAATCAGAACCCAACGAACTAAACCTAAATTCACTTTTCTTGGGGACGAGCCTGTGAATATGTACTATTTGGAAGCTTTGAGCCCCCCAGTACGAAGAATAAAAGATTTCAAGGAATTTTCAAATATGGTAACACGCACGAGAGCATTATTTCGCATCATAAACGTCGCACTTTAACTCTGGTAAACGAGTCCGATAGGAGCACTCTGCTGGAGGTTATTAGCAGTTATTAAGAGTTATATTAGGAGTTATTAGGAGCACATAGATGGGCACGCCGAGTTGTCTAGCTTTCAACCTTTGATGTTGTTTTTGTACAACATTGAATTTCACAAAAACATGATTTTCTTGTTATTCTTCTCTTTGTCGCAGTAAGCTTGTGTGCGACCGATCAGGTTCTGCCATATATAAAACCCATTGTGCTTTAGCACACCCGATAAGTTTACGGTATACTTTCGAAATAATGGATTTGAACACCATTAGGTATTTTCCACGCTATCGTCGCGGAGATGATTAAGGAAAAACCGATCATTACAGCTAGAGGAGGGCCTCGACACATCAAACAGAGCAAAATGTCCGAGATAGTGAAAGAAACAGCGCAAGCACCATTCTGAACTGATTGGCGATTGCAACAGAGCAGAACACATGCACGCCCAATAAATAGCTTGTACAAGCGCATAATGCCTCGATTGAATAAAAGCATAGAATCCGTGTGCCTCTTAAAGTGAAGTCAGGAAACTAGTAGCAACCTTAACCTAATAAATTAGAGCTATTAAAACAACGAAATCTAGAATAATGAAAGAAAGAAAGCCACAAAAGCAACATAAGCTAACGCAGATTCCCACACCAGTCACTCCAGCTCCCGTGATGTCCATTGTCGAAGTGCTGGTGGGATCAGAAGCCTCAACTCCAACATGAAGTTTGCTCCAAGAAAAACGGTATCCGCTCAAAGGCGTACCTGTTTCCTCCGCTTCCTATCCTAATGAGAACCAATCCTTGTTGGAAAATTCGCAAATTAAGATCTCGCACTGAAGTTATTGAGAATTCCACTTGCCCACAACACAATTGTGTGGAGGAAGCATACAAAAGTCATTGCTTGTACGTATGAGGCGCAATATCGACGTTTATTGATGAATCTAGAATGTGCATACATATCGCATTGAGAAGCATTTCTTTTGTTTATTATTATTATTATTAATATTATATTACTATTAAACTTTAGGGATCAAAATGTTGCGTAACTTGTATATATTTGATCAACTTACTCGTGCACTTCGCCCCAAAGCGCATTATTTTTCTTTATCGGGACTTCGTCTCCTTTTCACAGTTTTAATATTTCCGAAACATGGCTCTGCAGTGAAAGTTCATCTTCGGGTCTTTTTTCTACCCACTGCAACGCCTTCCGCAGTGACCGGCCCTTCTGTGAGTTGGAAGAAAAAGGTGGTGGCGTATTGATTATCGCTGACACTTCAGCGAGGCGCTCCCGGCGAGACGACATAGAAAGTTTGCAGGTGTCGATTTGTTTAGAAATCCGCCTAACGCGCGAGGTGAAGTTGTTTATTGTATCTCTCTGTGTATCGACGAAGATGCCGTTTGATGAGATGATGAACGTTCCCTGTTCCGTTTGATGAGATTATCTCTTCTATTGAAAGCGTATTAACTTTCCGTAGCGCGAGTGGAGTAACCATTACCCGTAATTTGAGTATGGCCTGAATTGACTAAAGCTTCCGTTGATATTCTTATTACAAATGCCAAGTGCCGAGTGGTATTGGGCTTTCGAGCCTTCTGCTACGTTACGCAGCATGATTCTATCACCAATTTCTCTGGTAATGTCATAGACCAATGCCTGGTAAATTCTCAAGTTAAACAATATATCTCGTTCAGCCATTTCATTTGTGCGTCCTGTCCCGACATGTTTCGTTCGTTACTAAGAATAACTGCCTCTGTGTTAGCCCGCAGGCAGAGCACCCCCCGTGGCATATTTGAATCTTTTCGCTTTGCTTTCAAGCGCAATGATTATGTTGATTCATACGATATATTGTCCGCTACCGAGTGGTTATTAGATACAGGCAAAACAAAGGTACAGGGCCAAGCAGGTCAGTTAAAAGACCTAGTTTTGAACACGAGGCGAAAATGTGTTCTCCATTACAAGGTCGCTCACTCTAAATATCTCGTCTGGTTTTTGTTTAAACATAAAACTGGCCTAAAGTCAGTCATGGCATGCACCCAAAATCCAGAAATCACGTGGGTAAGGGTGGAGTGAAGAATTCCGCTTTATTGTTCAGGCTCTCAGAAAACCCCTATACAAGCCGGATAACGACTCATATATTGTATTCTTGGAGAAAAACATGCTGTGACCACATGGTGGAACCTTGGAACTGTAACGCCCGATTTATTTGTTCCATGCCACGTCTATGACTTTTCAACGTGCCTTTCGCAACTTACTATCTTTTATTGTGAAGATCTCGTTGATTTCGGATCATCATGAATTTCTTTCGGACCGCTCTGCTACGACGATCTCCTAAGTGTCCTGACGCAAAACTCCACACCGGTACTTTACAGAGGGCAAGTTGAAACTATTTACTGTGACTTCAAGAAAGTTTTTGATGTAGTTTGCCACTCATTGTTTCTAATCGAGTTTGCGCGCTGTGTTATTGACTCATAGTCGGCAAAGATCTCGCACAGTGATTGTCTCGATAAACGATGTCTTGTTAACGACAATGATCAAACGTCTCCTTTATGCATGGTCTAGCGAGCTGGTACATGTTACAGGGAGGGGGTTTTCGCGAGCTTCATCAGAGTCTGCATGGAGCTAGAACCAGATCGACAATCAGAGTGCATCTGGCAGCGAACGCTAGATGATGTGCAACCCCATAACGGAAGCCTAATACACCATTACGGGTGAGCAATGCACTCCAAGTCACATACAAAAACGTTCGGTGTGCGTGCTCCTGTACGCAAGCGCAGAGATGATTTGTCTTCACGTAGCGTCTCGCTCGCCTTCTTATACCACCCACCCTCCGGACACCCTCATTCCCTCTTACTCCAAGGTAGACGGCCATGTGAGGACACGCCGTGTCTGCTCACACAGAGGGATTCGGGATAAACCATTCACTGATGAGGAGGGGTAAACGTAGGCCAAGAGAGTGTAGCATTTGCACTGGTGCATAATTCCGTCTCACGGCGTTTGTCACGTCATGCCTGGGATCTTTGGCATCCGTTACATTCTTTGCCAAACAAAGTAAACCGTAGCAATGAAAACTTGCGGCGTTCCTCAAGGGTCAGGACGACGTTTACTTCTTGTGGAAATGTTAATAATGACGTTGTTTCCACTATTCACAAGTCGTCATTTCTTCTACATGACAATGACATGAAGATTTGCGGGGAAATTCCGACGGTTTACGACTGTCGCATCATGCAGCCTCACCACAATTCTCGTTGTAAACGGTGCGATGATATTAGCCAAACTTTCAATGCTGCTAAAGTTTATGTGATGACTTTCGTTCACCAAACAGCAAGTATTTTTCTTTATTGCGTACGTTCTACATCATACTTGTCAGAGTCCAAAAACGAGTTCCTTGTGGCTCTGTATGCCCCATTTACAAAGAGACAGATGACAAGTGGTCCACAGACAGATATCTCTGGCGGAGCTCTGAGAGCTATGAATATGCTTCAGAACTGTCCTCTGACGGTGACACAGCGTTGCTGATCTGAAAGGTAGTCCTGAGCAATGGCATTAAATTGGGAACAGTGGTTGCGCTTACTAGACAACCACATGAAAGAAGACAGGACAGGCGCAAACGCTGATACTTGGCATGATGGAGGGAGAACACAAAAGGAAGAGCCCGATGTAGAAGAAATGAAGTTGAGCAGGATGCGTTGTTGGGCAAGTTGGTTCATTGTAATTGGGAACAGTGGTTGCGCTTACTAGACAATCACATGAAAGTAAGCGCCACCACTGTTCCGAAATACAATGAACCAACTTGCCCAACAACGCATCCTGCTTAAATGGCATTAAAGATGCACGAACTTTGGTTTCTCAGCGTTTTGGGAGAAATACGCCATGAAAGAGAAAAAAATTAGGCGCCTCACTTAGGTCACAGTAAACAGAGTCAAGTTGACTCCTGTCTTCGGACTGCTGGAACGCGATAAACCCATGTATATTAGGTTGTTCAGTACGCTGCATGCGAATAATGGGTGCAGGACCGACTCGAATATTGTCTAGCGAAAGAATAGGAGAGATATCATTGTGTAGGTTTGTACGTCTGTTTTCAAACCAAACTTGCGGATGAGAGTGAGACGACAGTTTTCGCATTGCACACGAAATATTAGTGCCTTGAGGCAGGTGTTGTATATGGAAGTTAGGAATAAACTAAGCCAATCACTGAATGAAATAAATAAAGCCATGAGATATTGACAGGTTGACATAATGTCGAGGTAAAGGCAAAAAGTAAAGACGCGTTTGAGAAAAGGCACGTTTGTTCTAATGATAGATAACTGAAACATGCATTATTTTTCCACATGACCTCCCTGCACATCAACGCACATTGCCCGACGTTTCACATGTTTTTTTTTTCATTCCATCGGAAAAAAAAACAAGTGGATGAAGAGGAGCTACAACGCAATTCATTTTCCTCAGAGCGCTAATATTCTGATACTAAATGTTTGGATTTCGTTTCTCTAGAACCTATATTAAAAATAACAATAATAATTCATTATTTTACTGTTGTACTAGCGCACTTACCCGGAGGAAGAGTGGTAGTTGGAGGAGGAGGGGGTGGCGGAGGTCGGGGTGCAGGTGCGGGCGGCAGAGATGGGGAAGGAGGTGGCGGAGGAAGGGGTCGTGGTGGAGGGGGTGGGGGTGGCGTTGTTGATGATGGTTTCGGTGATGCTGGCATTGTTGAGGATGGTGTCGTTGTGCCTGGCTTTTGTGATGTAGGGCTGGCGACGCCAGGGTCAAGTTCAGTAGTGTCTGTGACAAGATAAAGCGGCGTCATGAGAGGTTAAATCCTGTCACGCTTTTCCGTTACGGCTATCAATTATTACAATCGATCAATCAGTCATTCGATCAAATGGTTAGTCATACAACGCTTAGAACCACATGATTGTGTAAGAGGCTTGTACGTAAGTATTTACATGTCATTAAATATTTGTACTAAAATATGTTCTGGTAATTTTGTAGCTTAGGGATTATTTTGTTTACTCTTCAACCTTCCTAGAAGTTGAATTACTTCTTTATGTAACCTTATACATGCAAGCAATTACAGTTTTGATGAAACAAGCTACAACAGATGATGCTGTCTCGAGTTCTTTTATTTGGCAGGAACCTAAATTAAATTATTGGTTTTGCGGGCCAAAAGCACTTTCTGATTATGAGGCATCGCTCAGTGGAGGACTCCGGCAATTTCGACCAGCTTGGGGTTTTTAACGTTCACCTAAATCTAAGTGCACGGGTGTTTTCGCGTTTCACCCAATCGGAATGTGGCCGCTGTGGCTGGCATTCGATCCCGCTACCTCATGCTAAGCAGCCAAGCACCATTGTCCCTTCGAAGGAATAAGAGTATCCAAAGGGGGCAATATTTGCATACTGATTGCCTCCTTCCTGCGATCAGCGTCCTGTAGCTACGCCTGGGTCAACTAAACATTGTATGGGCACCTCTCGTGGAAGTGCAATTTTTGAGCTATTCTAATATATAGTAAGTTTATCTGTCTCTCTTTCTCCTGAAATCGATTTTAGGCGGCCTTAACAAGTGGTAAGAGCTGCCACTCAATTAGTAACCGTATAGCGGATACAGAAGACACGGAAAAGAAGGCGACACACACGCTCTGACTTGCAACTACTTTATTTCCGAAAGTTTCGGGAAGATATGGACTAGAGATGACACACGAAAATAAGGCAACAGCTGCAACCACGCGCCCGTCCGTTTTTGCCGCTTAATCACAACGGCTGGTTTCTCCAAATGTACACGCCAAGAAGTATTTTGCGTTTTAGAGCGGAGCATCCATGCGGCTGTTCTTGCGCTGACCATCGGCGTCGGCGCCGTAGGTGGAGTTATCGAGAGAACGAGCACAGCGAAAGCTACGCGGTGCTGCAATCTGGGTCGCAAGCCCCAAGGGTAGCGTTGGCCTGGCGGCCTGGGGCACAACTGGAAGCATCCGAAGGTGCTGGCGACGCATGAGTTGACTGCTAACAGAACAACTTGTTTATTCTAGCATCGCAAAAGTGCGGCCGGTCAGGTCGACCGAAGTGGAGAGACGGGAGAGCACGTCACTCGACGGAAGAAATCGGAGCCTCTCTCTTGGTGTCCGGGGGCAGCTGCTTTTATACTCTCGGATTTGAGGACAAAAAGGAACGCCTCGTCAGAGGCGCACGTGATGCGGGGCACGGACACGCTGAGAGACCCGTTGAGACGAGTAGGTGACGCATCCACCGGGCCGACGCCGCTCAGACCTCCTCGCTTCACAGTTGGGGGAGCTCCTCTCCCCGGCTGCCGCGCTTTGACAAGCGTGGGCACCAACATGCACACACACACGCACACACGAAAACACGTGGAATTGAAACATGCCTGAACGCGCATGGCAGGAGGCGTTACGGCAGCGCTGAACGGGCCAAAATGTCCGCCGCTTTGAATGAAGCTTCGGCGTCCGTTGCATCCGCGCCGGCTATACCGCGCGTCGTAGGCGAAACGTAACAGACCGCCCCGCCGGGAGAAGGAGATCCCGATGGTCAGGGGACTGCATCCACTGTCCGGAGGGATGTCGCTCGATGATGCTCATAACCGAAGTCGGCCGTCCTTCGGCGTTTCTTGAGCGCAGCGCACAGAGAAGGCCTCGTTCTCTCGTTCAGGTTCACACAGGACACTGCAAAGTGACTTCGGGAGAGTTGACATTTTTGTTCTCTCTCCCGGCAAGCGTTAGAACTACGCCGAAACTCAACCGCTCAGTCAGCAAGCACGGCACAACCCTCACTAAGTCCTGCCAGGCTCTTTACGCTTTTATACCACTGCCTAGTTCCTTACAGTAGTCTAGCAGCACTCAGAACGCCTCCACAAATTGGAAAATTGCACTAGAAAGGATGTCATGACTTTGAAAGACTAAAGAAAAGCAATATCTTAAAAATCCTGCCTCAGGAAGAAAAACATCAGTAACAAACAACTTTGAGGCTGACTCCTACGTTAGGGGATTCGACTTAGGCCATCGGCGTTACCGTTGAGACTCCCATTTTTGTAACGCACCTCAGAGGAATATTCTTGCAAAGCGAGGCTCCAGCGCAGGAGGCGGCCATTTTTGGGAGAGATGGTCTGCAGCCATTGGAGAGGGCAGTGATCCGTCTCAATGATAAACCTCGAGCAGGCTAGGTAGCATGACATTTTCTGAACGGCCCTTACGAGACACGCACACTCTTTCTCGGTGGCACTGTACGCCTGCTCACGACTGGTCAGCTTACGACTAGCATACAGGACGGGGTGTTCCACTTCTCCATTTGCCCGTTCGCACAGTACAACGCCCATGCCTTGCTCACTAGCATCGCACTGAAAGAACCCTTTTGTGCAGTCTGGCGATCGTAGCACAGGCTGGCTTGTTAGGGCGCTCTTTAGGGCACTAAAACCTCTTTCCTTTGTCTCATCCCAGACGACTGTTTGGGGCTCTGTTTTTCTGAGAGCATCCGTCAGGGGAGCCGCGATATCAGAGAACCTGGGGATGTACCGCTGATAGTAGCCGGCGACACCTAACAACGACCGAATATCGGTCTTCGTGCGCGGTTGCGGGAAGTCTCGCACAGCGGCCACTTTTACTTCAGAGGGGTGGCGATGACCCCGTCCAATCATGTGACCGAGGTAGACAACCTCAGCCTGTGCTAATTGGCACTTGAGAGCCTTGACTGTCAATCCCGCTTCGCGCAGGCGGGTTAGCACTGCCCGCCAGTGTGCCATATGCTCAGACCAGGATGCGGAGAATATCGCTACGTCGTCTAGATACGGTAAAGCGAATTCTTGCTGTCCCCGCAACACTTTATCCATGAGGCTTGAAAAGCAGTATGGCGTGTTCTTCAAACCAAAACTCAAAACTTTAGGACAGAATGTCCCCATTGGGAAATGAACGCCGCATACCTACTAGCCTCTTCTGTAAGTGGAACCTGCCAATAACCCCTGACAAGATCTAGGGTGGAAATAAACTGAGCGCTACTCACTTTCTCAAGGCACTCCTCGATGTTAGGGATCGGATAAATTTAATCCTTAGTGATGGAATTAAGCCTGCGGTAGTCGACGCAAGGACGAGGTTCCTTGCCCGGTACCTCAACTAAAATCAAAGGGGAGGTATAATCACTCTCACCCGCCTGAATAACACCAAGCTGTAGCATTTTCTTTACCTCAGCCTCCATAATATCGTGCTGGCGGGGTGATACCCGGTACGCCTTGGATCGTACTGGCTCTGGGGAGGTAAGTTCTATATCAAGAGTAAGGACAGAAGTCCTACTAGGCCTCTCAGAGAACTGACCTTGAAACTCTTGTAAGAGCTGGTGTAGTTCGGTTTTCTGCTCAGGCGACCGCGGTGCTTTACTGACTAAGCCACTAATGACTTGATCGGTGTCTTCCCTGTTCGTCACTCAGCCTAGTCCCGGAAGCTCGACCGGAAGTCTTCGGGAACGTTTACCATCATACACACCACTGATTCCCGTCGTCTATAGGGTTTGAGCAGATTACAGTGGTAAACTTGCTGTGCTTTCCATTTTCCTGGGAGACTCACCACGTATTTAACGTCCGACAGTTTTTAAACAATCCGTGCTGAGCCCTCCCACTGCACGTCGAGTTTGTTTTTTAGCGATGTGCGCAATATCATGACCTCATCGCCCACCTCAAAACGACGGGCCCTGGCTGTCCGATCATAATAAACCTTGGCCCTGTGCTGGGCCTTTGCCATTGCTTCACCTGACAACTCCTGTGCCCTTCTTAAGCGTTCGAGGAGCCTAAGCACGTACTCCATCACGAATGGGTCGTCGCCACTGCCTTCCCACGATTCTCGAAGCATGCGAAGCGGAGACCACAGCGAGCGACCGTACACCAGCTGAGCTGGCGAAAACCCCGTAGCCAAATGCGGAGCGGTCCTTAATGCAAACATCACCCCAGGCAGACAGCTCCCAGTCAGTTTGATGTTCAAAACACAATGCTCTCAACACGCGCTTCATGACGAAGTGGAGCTTCTCAACGGAATTCGACTGGGGGTGGTACACTAAGCTGTGTAACAGCTTTACCCCGCACATTTTGAGAAAGGCTGTCATCAAAGCGCTAGTAAACACTGTGCCCTGATCTGATTGGACTTCCGCAGAAAAACCAACTCACGCAAATATGGACAGTAGTGCATCGACTATCTCAACTGAGCTGAGTTCTTTAAAGGGAAGCTGAAACACTTTTCGAAAAAAATGAGTTCTCTGCGGCATTCTACAGTTTTGAGTCCCCTGAACACGAATATCAGGTTCAAAAAGGGCGGAAACAAGCGCAAGCACCTGTTTTTCCAAGAAAACGCGCGCCAGCGCCTCAGGGCATCGCGCGAACGCCGCCGTTGCCCGTGATTGGTCGAGGCCGCTGTGACGTCGTTGGCGGTAGTCGCCGGTCGGCGCCGCCGCATGTCTCCGTTTCAGAGCGTAGCACCATTCCTTTCTCTCTGGTAGCACGCGGTTCTGCTGTTCTGGCTAGCTGAGTTGCAAGATGGAACGTTCTCGCTGTCTCCAACAGCTTGTATTGTCCCCCTACATGTTTGAACCTACAGCCGATACGGAAAACGATGGCGGCAACAGAGTCAACGACGATAGTGAGTGTGCCAACAGCGAGAGCGGTGTGTGCACCTTCTCGCGCGCTGGAAATCTTAGCTGGTACGTATGTTTTTTTTTTTTTTTTCATGTAGCTGCACGTTGCAATGACGGGAGAAAAAATGCGCTAAAGTGTCACTGGGAACATGCTGCTGGAAGAATGCCGAAGCACTAACTTCTCATTAGATTCTAAACACGGGTGCAATTCCGCGATGTCTAAAGTCCCGTGGTTTTTTCAGCGTTGATACACAATCGCGAACATAAGTGCCGCGTTTCAAAGCGCGCACATGCAGTGCTGTGAGGTACAGTCATGGATGTTGCTTATCATACACATCCAGAGATGACCAGAGGTATTATATGTGCAATATTCATACTATGGTTCGACGACTTTGCGAGTGTGGCTCGATCAAGAATCGGTATGCGTGCTCCATGCTAGTGTTGATATAAAGATATTAGGCAGTTTTAGCACCGCCGTGTGGTAAACACGATAACTGAACCGTACGTCGAATGTCACTAGGCAAGCCTACACTCCATTTGATACCTCGGGTGCATCGCTGTGGAAGCTACGCTCGAAGTCCGGTCACCAAAGTTTATTACTGCGCGAGTTTCCGTCTATGCTTCCCAGCGTGCCAGCGGCGTTTGCTCGCGCGATCATGCACGTGAAGCTGCCGCGACGGGCTGCAATTGAAAAATACTGAAAAGAAATTTTTTTAAAAGAACGTGTTAGTAGCCGTGTATATGTATACGGATGGTTTCTATGGGTAAATTCTTTTTTTTTTTCATTCAGAACTGAGCTTATATATGGAAAGCTTTCTGAAAAATTGGGTCAAGAAACACCGAACTTTGTCTAAGTGCGAACGCAGCCACTGCAAGAAGTATCTCAAGCCTCCACAGCATTGCACCTGATGTATGAAACGGAGTATAGCAATGCTAGCAACAACGCGTTTTCGCATTTGTCGTAAGGCTATCCGGCTACGCTAAAACTGTTACCAGGCTGCAAATACCGATTGCCCGCATCGTTTTCAAGCTCCGATGATAGTCACTGTCGCGGAAATGGTCCGAGCACAGCACAGTTGATTTCGTCGGCACGAACTTATCTCTCCTCACCGCACGCACCCACTGCACTGCAAGCTTCTTTTCCTTCGGGAATTTGTGAAACACCACATCGTCTCGCCCGCCTGTGTTCGCGCAGCCGAATGCTGCACAGAACGAGGGCATGTTGGGCGCCCTTGGCTGTAGGCACTCACGCAGCACAGAAGGAAAGAACAGTTCACGAAAATCGCAAAACAAACGTGAGCGGCGGCGGCGGCGGCAGATCTCTCGTAGCGTCGTTCAGTAAAGCGCAGGCCGGAAAGAGACATGTCAGCACGCCGGTCCGCAGCTCGGTTGGCTCGGTCTCCGCCCCTGACGTCATTCTCCGCCTCTCTCCCCTGGCAACGTCCCCACCCGGCGCTCCGGGAAGCGATGGGGGGCGTGTCCGCGCGGGCGATTTAGAAAGCGATTTCCGCCCGTTATATTAACAATACGAAAAAAAAATTTCGGAACCATAAATTATTAAGTCTGCTCTTCCCAATCCCAGAAATTCATGGAACTTGAAAACCGTTTCAGCTTCCCTTTAAGCGGCATTGCTTCAGGGAACTTTGTCGCTGGGCAGATCCCAGTCAAAATGTGTCTGAACCCGGGGCTTTTACCGGCAGAGGTCCAACTGTATCAATAACGAGCCGTCTAAAAGGCTCCGTAATGATAGGTACCAACTTCAACGGCGTCCTCGATTTGTCCCCTAGTTTGCCCACCCGCTGACAGGTGTCCCATGTCCTCACAAAGTGATCTGAGTCCCAAAAACTCCCTGGCCAATAGTACTCTTACAAGAGACGGTCCTTAGTTTTCTTAACTCCTAGGTGTCCGCACCACGAACCCCCATGCGACAAGCGCAACAGATCCTAACGGTAGCACTTAGGCACGATCAGCTGATCAAACTCCACCCCCTGCGGTCTAGATACTTCCGGTAAAGGACCCCACCTCTTTCCACAAAACGAGCATTTTTCTTGGCGATACCTTCCTTCACATTGCAGCGTATGTTTTCTAGGCTGCCATTCTTTTTTATGCGAAGCATATTACGAGAGCTCAACCCAGCTCCTCAGGCGCGGCGGTGTCGCCTTGAAACCACGTGACACCGTGACGTCACGACAGAGGAGAAGTGGCTTTGGCTCAACTCTTGCAAGATGGGCTGGGTGGGAATCGAACCAGGGTCTCCGGAGTGTGAGACGGAGACGCTACCACTGAGCCACGAGTACGATGCTTCAAAGCGGTACAAAAGCGCCTTTAGTGAATGTGTTGCCTTAGATCTTTCTAAGGCTCAGGCGTGCGTCGCTTGCCCAGGCACACATTTCGTTGCCGCGCCGAACGCTGCGTTGCTCGACGCTCACCGCGTCCAATGCGGGGCGTCCAAGGCGAAGCAGAGTAACGCATGAGTTGTTTCTTCGTCTAGCCGAACCAAATATAGCCAAGCAACAGCAGTTCACCAAGCTAAACAGTGGTTCAACAACTAAAATAAAGGCTAGTATGCTTCGCATCCTGGGCTTAACCTTACCTAAGCCACAGCCATTTTTTTTTTGCTCGGCTATCAAAGCCGACCGGCTGACTTTTAGCAACCTATTAAGTCCGTCTGACGTAGGCGCGATGAGCAAATCTGCAGATAGCTCTTCTAACTTTCCCCTGTCGGGCATTTGCTCTCCAGTATCTGGTGCCTTCAACGCTACAGGCTCAATTTTATTCAGTTTGGACGTGCTCTGAATATCAGCTTGCTGCGCCTCTGACCCTTTCTCATTGTTCGACAACGTCGGCCGCGCGACTACCGCCTTTGCAGCGAGCTCCCGAACCTTCGATCTGGTTGAGGCCTGAACGCTAGCCTCACCAAACAAAAGCCACTTCTCGCGCAGGAGGTGATCGGACCTGTTCGAAAATAGGTACGGGTACTGGGGGGGCAGCACAGATGACACTGGGGCCTCCGTCTCAACCGCTCCGAAAGGTCCTTCAATAGAGAGTTTTAGTATTGGGGACGCAAGGCGTTGGGGCCCCAAGCTCTTGGGTGCGTTTGCGTTTGCGTACGCAAGCAGAAACGTGTTATAGGTTAGCGGCCCCAAACGCAAACCGCAATGAGGGCGGATGCGCTCGCAGCACCACCAACGTCTGATCGTTGCTGCGTTATCATGTTATAAAATATCAAATGAAGCATTTGAAGTGAAGTACATTGAACTCTTTTTATTAGAAGCAGTTAATAGAGAGGTTTACAGCGTCCGGTAATCGGATACACGCAGGCTGGGGCGTTGGGGCGGAGCCATGAACTAGAGCGGTCTGCATGGTGCTGCCACCTGGTGGCGCAAAGGTCAAACAGGCAAAAACAGCTCATATTGCAGTAACCAAGTGTATTTTACTTTGCTGCGGGTATAAATTTTTGGCACCAACGCAGTTATGCCAGTGCCGATAATTTACTCCAGCAGTGAAGTAGAATAGACTTGGTTACACCAATATTAGCTGCTTTTGTCGATTTGAGCTTTGCGCCGCCAGGTGGATGCACCAAGCAGGACGCTCCCGTTTATGGCTCCGCCCCAACACCCCAACTGCGTTTATCCGAATACCAGACACGCTAAACCTCTCTAATACACATAAAAACAACGTCTGTCGACACTTGACGAAATATTTATTTAATTATCTACCCGCTAGCTACTTGTAAGCTCTCCTACAGCGCAAGAGTCACGTGGGTAACGTGACCTCTTAGGGGCAGCGATGTCTTCGGCCGCTCCAACCACCCAAGGACGCAAGTAGACGTAGCGGTCTGCGCAAGCGCAGTAACGTCGCCCCTAGTTCTTGCGTACGCAAGCCGCTTGCGTCCCCAACACTAAAACTCCCTAATAAGCACTTTTGTTACGGGCAGGCACGCTATGAGCTTCCATGGCTTGCTTGATCCATGCGCACTCGCTCGTGAACATATCGGGTTCTATGTAGGAGGGGTGAACTACATCCATCGTAGCTGCGGAATCGCGAAGCACTCGGCACTCTTTCCCGTTCACGAGGAGGTCTCGCATGTAAGGCTCGAGAAGCTTCATGTTCTCGTCAGTGCTGCATAATGACAAAAACACGACTTTTGTTTTTGTTTCTGGACACTGCGCCAAAAAGTGACCCGGCCTCTGACATGTATAACACACGCGCGCTTTCCTCGTCTCGAACCGCTTTCTGCGTTCGGCTTCGGCTGCCGCCGTCTCCTTACGTTCGGTCGGACTGATTTCACTGACATCCGCACTACGTGTGTCCCCCTTTGCTCTCATGGGTGTGAACTTCAGCCTCTCAAACTTGGAGCCAAATTCACCCTTTTGACCGTCCTTAGCTCCGCGAGCCCGACGCGTCACAAAATCCTCGGCTAGCTCGGCGGCTTTAGCCACCGTACTAACGTCTGGCTTATCCAAGACTCAGTACCGCACGTTCTCCGGTAACCGACTATAAAACTGTTCCAGCCCGAAACATTGCAGAACTTTTTCGTGGTCATCAAACGCTTTCTCTTCTTTGAGCCACTCCTGCATGTTTGGCATTAGCCTGTAGGCGAACTCTGTATATGACTCACTTCTGCCTTTCTCATTTTCCCGAAACATCCGACGGAACGCCTCCGCTGACAGCCGGTACTTCTTTAGCAGACTCGATTTCACTTTGTCGAAATCCTCTGCGTCCTCTCTCTTCAAGCGAGCGACTACGTCGGCCGCCTCGCTGGGTAACAAAGTGAGCATGCGCTGTGGCCACGTTTCCCGAGAGAACCCCTGCTTCTCGCACGTTCGCTCAAAGTTAACCAAGAACAAACCAATATCCTTTCCAAACTTAAATGGCCGCATCAGGTCAGTCATTTTGAACAATACTCGTTCTCCTGCACCATGTTGCCTAACTTCCATTACGAGCGTGTTCCATCTCTACCTCGCGACGCTTCATTTCCAAAGTGTGTTGACGGTCGCGCTCTTCTTTCTCTTTCTCTTTTTGTTCTTTAGGTTCGCGCTCTTGTCTTTTTGCCCTCTCCTCAATGGTCTCAAGGCATTCAGACAGCTCGTCATCCTCAGCTTTTAACTCAAGAATAGCCCTCAGCAGTTCCGGTTTTCTGAGTTTGTCTGAGAATTCCAGACCCAACTCTCTTGCAAGCTCCAGCAATTTCGGTTTGCGCAACGACTTCCAATCCATGGCTGCTCTGAATGCTGCTTTCCCTACAGCCTACTATTGTCTTGCCGCAAACTAACCCGGCAGCAAGGACAACCACAATTACCAGCTCTGTTTCTGACACTAACAAAAGCCTGGCAGAACTCAGAAGATGAAAGTCCCGCACTCACCAAACCTCGCAGCCAAGAATTCAGCGCAGTCGTTTCGCTGCAGGCAACCAGTCATCACACAGGGCTCGTTGCACTGCTCCCGGATGGTCGTTGTGCTGCTCAGCATAGAGTCAACCGCATATCTTCGCCGCTGGCCTCCGTTGTCGCGATCTCACCGCTGGCAAACAGTTGTTGCAACCTGGGTCGCAAGCCACAAGGGTAGCGTTGGCCTGGCGGCCTGGGGCACAACTGGAAGCATCCTAAGGTGCTGAAAAAGCATGAGTCGACTGCTGACAGAACAACCTGTTTATTCTAGCATCGCAAAAGCGCGGCCGGTCAGGTCGACCGAAGTGGAGAGACGGGAGAGCACGTTACTCGACGGAAGAAATAGGAGCCTCTCTCTTGGCGTTCGGGGGCAGCTGCTTTTATATTGTCGGAGTCGAGGGCAAGAAGGAATGCCTCATCAGAGGCGCACGTGATGGGGGGCGCGGACACGCTGAGAGACACGTTGAGACGAGTAGGTGACGCATCCGCCGGGCCGGCGCCGCTCAGACCTCCTCGCTTCACAGTTGAGGGAGCTCCTCTCCCCGGCTGCCGCGCTTTGACAAGCGTGGGCACCAACATGCACACACACACACACACACACACACACGCACACACGAAGACACGTGGCATTGAAACATGTCTGGACGCGCATGGCAGGAGGCGTTACGGCAGCGCTGAACGGGCCAAAATGTCCGCCGCTTTGAATGAAGCCCCGGCATCCATTGCATCCGCGCCGGCTATACCACGCGTCGTAGGCAAAATGTAACAGCGGGTACCAGCGATTACATTGAAACCTTCGACGGGTCAAGTATGAAAGCCGACACGCTTGGCCCATAGATAAGATTTCCGATGATCGCCCACTCTGCTAGCCGCTGTCGTTGTGCTGGAGTGTTACGTGTATTGTTGAACAATTTCGCCCAATCATGAGGGACATTTGTAACTCACAGTTTCGACACCCCCGTTCTTTGCTGTCATTTCCATGCGTGAGTATAATACGAAAAAGTGTCAGCCATTTATTTCTGAGCAATGAGCTACGCAACCGCTGGAAGTGCTTCGTCTGCCGCAGCTGATAAGCGAGATCCCCAAGCGAAGGGTGGCGCCACCACCACGAGGACCCTGTCGTTCTGAATAAAGTTATTAGCCACAATGTATCGCTAATTCAGAGCACGCAAACAGCTCCGCTCGAAATTCCCATTAGTCAGTGTCGTAGTCGTCTCTGAATTTTTTCATTCAGCGTCAGAGACGCCATGCTTCGGCATGTGTCATCCATTTTATCTGTATTTGGTGCTCCGACTGTCACTCTTGTCATCTGGTCACAGGAAGAACTGTAGTACT
This sequence comes from Dermacentor albipictus, assembly GCF_038994185.2. Classification (NCBI taxonomy): domain Eukaryota; kingdom Metazoa; phylum Arthropoda; class Arachnida; order Ixodida; family Ixodidae; genus Dermacentor; species Dermacentor albipictus. Next base: position 49,594,984 of record NC_091827.1, read on the forward strand.
AACGAAATTGGGTGCGCATCAGCAATCCCGTCAAGGTATTCCGGAATGCATGGAAATGGTTGCCTTTCAATTTACAACATCGTCCTTTTAATATTTCATTTAGGCACCTACGAGTTTAACCAATGTATACTTTACATATGACAGAGGCACAGAGTCCACTGCACTGCCCGTGAACTCAAGAAAACGCGTGCGCAGCGGTGTAGAACATGTGCCTTCCGAAATGACACTGATTTGAAGATATGCGCCATCAAACTACATAGCTGGTTAACTTTCTCTAACAAATTGGTATTTTGCGCACTGAAGGAAAGTAACTGGAACGCCCATTTATTGCGTCACACACTCTAGGAAATGTCTGGTGACAGCTGTCATTCTGGCAGTTCTTTTCAAGTGGATGAGTCCAGAAAACTCCGTCTACCATTCGTAAATTATAATATGTAGCATAAATTTATCAATTAAGTAGCAAATATTAATTTTCCTAAATAGTGGAATATGTGTTTAGATTTCTCTTGCTAGTGATGTCTGCCTCTTTGCATCCCCTAGTTCAACGACAAGAATTATGCCAACTGCCACAGCCAATGTTTAAACAATCCGCGACAACTTAAAAATGATGACCCTGCAGACCTTACTCATTGTTACGAATAGCATTATGCAGGCTAAATAATACGCAGCTGTACGTCGAATTACACCACTAATTTTCACAACTTTTCAACGAACATGAACAGTTGCTGCATTGCGTTACTAACGCTTCCCTCCCAAGGGAAGGGAAGCGTAGCAGGGGGCGGCAGAAAGTTAGGTGGGCGGATGAGATTAAGAAGTTTGCAGGGACGGCATGGCCACAATTAGTACATGACCGGGGCTGTTGGAGAAGTATGGGAGAGGCCTTTGCTATGCAGTGGGCGTAACCAGGCTGATGATGATGGTTGCGAACAGTAAATGACACCGGCAGGAGGTGCATCACATGTTGGCGGGTAAATTCAATTCGCGCTACTACGTAGCGCTGGCCCCCCCTTCGATTGTTGGCCCTTAAGAATCTCCAGTTGGCGATTTTTCTATTCTCGACTGGCGCTATCACGAGAGCCTTTCCCTAGCTCCGGTAACGAAGAAGTGCTTCGCTTCATACACGACTCAGTTCCGAGCGTCGCTGATTTGAGTGACCACAATCTCGTGCGCGACGTATATTCGTGAGATAAAACGCAGCCCTTATCAACCGCCCGCTCATTATGCGCAGTTTCGCTGTTGCTGCGAATGTCCCCGCATAACAACAGACAGAGGGAGAGAGAGAGACGATTACCAATTAAAAATTTGAAAGGCAGTTCTCATTGAAGATAAGCAAGGTGTTAAGGGCTGCACAGGATGCAATTCAAGAGGAGCGCCAGCTCGATATAGTTGCTGGATTTGTGCAATGTTAATAAAATCGGCAGAAAAGTAACGGTAAAGTAATCGATTGCTTTTTTGTATTTACCCAATTTATTTTTGTGGGGCAGTAATTGGTAACCGTATTTGATTTGCTTGTTAAGAGGAGTAGTAATTATGATCCGTTACATTTCTTTTTTTTTCTATAACGAGTAGGAGTGTGCAGCAGGAGATCCCACAGCATGAGACCGTAAGGCAACGTACTCTTACAATATGCAAAAACCTGATTTCAAGAATACGGCGCATTACCTAGTATATGAGATAAGTTTACATTAAAACCATTACACAGTTAATGCCAGTAAAAGTAGTACAAATGTTATAACGGTAACAAGGGTAGAACAGTAAAAAGTAGCGGCATAGTTTTGAACACGAGATTTTCAAGGCGTTTGTGAATAAGACGAAAGTTGTTGTTTTTAATGTGATCAAACTCACAATTGCCTAGTACAAGGCTTATGCAGAAAATTGAGATTTTCATAGCGAATCGAATAATCATTGCTTTTTGAATCATGTTCAATGCATATTCGATTTCTATCCCATTTCAGAATCCTTTGGTCGAGCTTCTCGAATACCCGTTTCGTTCCAGTACTGTAAAGAAGAGGAACAGTTCTTGCTGCCTGCGTGTTGGAAATGTAGATTCGTTTGAAGGAAACTTTAGCGGGAGTGCTGCAGATGCTGCTAAGATGGTTCAGTTGTTGAACAAGCACGTACGGGCGGTCACGTGTGAATAATTGTTTCCAGCCGTTGAGTAGGCCTGTGTAGCCTTTCGGAGCCCAGGAATGCGGCGCCACTATTTAGATGAAGCAGTATGTCTAGTTCAATGTCAATCTCACCATGTTTGAATATCCTTAATAACAGTTCGGCAGTGTAGTATTGCCCTTCGTACTTTCCCCGAGCAGTTCATGCTACTACGTGGTTCTCGGACACGCTGTTCCATTTTTTTTTTCTTCTGCGCCGTCGTTTTGCCGCAGACATCATCGACTTTGCTTTGTTTAAAATTTTTGCTTTGCGCATAGAGGTCATACTGCGCTCGTTGTTTCGGATGTACAAGCTGGTAAGTAGGTGATACATCATGTTTAAAACCTTGTTAGGAGTAATTATTGATTTGTACTGGGCTTTTGTTGCTGAACGGACTCCTTGGAGCTCACGATGTTTTTTTTTAGATATTCTGAATGTTTGACATTCAATTTGCATGCGAAAGATCACTTTCTCGAAGATTTGTAATCGGTTTGATATAAAAATTTGGTTACACAATTGCCCCTGCTCAATACGTAATAAGATTGTGTTAGGGAATTTAGCAGCGTCAAAGGTCGCGGTGCGTTAGCCGCATTTAGTGCGTGCTTAAGCTAAAGAAAATTTAGAAGCCAACCTGCTTGGGTTGAAATGTATTGTACAGCCGTTACGACGGCACCGAAGGGGAAGCTTTGGCTAAGTGTGCTGTAAAGGAGGTTGCCAAGCTAAAACGGCGTTTGAGCTTTACGCGTCTCCTTTGATGGTCGTACCTGCCAAGAGGAACTCATCTGACGTTTTCCTTAACGTATAGAAGCTCTAATTTTCACACTTAGTGTTAACGCTGGAGTGTGTGCCTATGTGGTCTCAGACCTGTTAACGCTGCTTCCGTGGTCGGAGGTAGTGCGGGAGGCGTGCGGGGGACAAAAACGGCGCCACCGCCGCGACCATGGCTGCCACCGCTGCCTTCGGCCTCCCCGCTGGTCGGCTCCACTGAAATTGAAACAAGCGATAGAGGAGATCATATCGATTGGCACGTTGTTTGACGGACCAATGTGGATTATTATAACCACCAGGGGTTCCTTAACGCATCTCCGAAATTCACAACATGAGCGTCGTCGCAATTGTGATCGTCGATATCCGGCCGGAAATCTAACGCGTAGCCTCGTCCTACTCGCACAACACACATGCACACGCGCGAACACACACCTATAATCCTTGCGTCAGCTGCCAGCGAAACGCGTGCCGTAGGATGTAAGGTTTCATAAAAAAATAGGTTTAGGCTGATCATAAATTTTTAGGGTTTCGCGTGGAAGTAAAATAAGGCACTATAGTGGTTTAGCTGTCATTGAGCGTCCTGCGTCAAGAGCATGCCAAGATGCATTCAGGTTGAACAGATTCACTGAATTTCAATGAAACAGGCACTCAGAACAGACTTAATGAAAATTAGTTTGGCTCGTTTGTCTACTATGTTTAGTTATCACTAATGTGTTGGTTGACCCTTTACGTAAATGATGGGAAACATATATATTCTGTTTAACCGTGTTCGCCTTAAAAAAAGCTTCGCCACATAGCTATGCTCACAATGGCATTAATTAACCAGTCACCAACTTTACCGTAGTGCAGAAATGAGAACTAGTCCTAATTTCAGCACTACGGAAATTAGTGCAAATTTCTGCACTCAAACACAGAAAAAGAAAAAAAAGCGAGCGCGGAGTGCAGGGGAAATGAAAAACGCGAGGAGTAAAGCGGAGAGGACGGTGCACTGACGAAGATGCGAAAGGGTGAGGAGGAAAGCAGAGGGCTGGCGAGGACGAGGACAAGGCATGGCAGCCAGCGCTGAAAAAAAGCACTGCTGTTGGCTTCGGACACACTGCGCATGCGCTACTTCGCATGCAGCGCCACCGCTGCCGCTGAAGAATGCGCTCAGCGCGAGCCACGCGGGCCAGTGTTTGTGCTTTGTTTCGGAACAGTGAGCAACGGAAGTGGTGGAAATGCTTTGTCTGCTGCTGCTGCTGGCTGCTGCTTAATGAGCTGCCCGAGACGATAGCGCCACTGCCGAGAGCATCGTCTCATTCAGAATCAAATTCGTTGCCATAATACATCGCGAATTCAAAAGACAAACAGCTACGCTCAAAATTCGCCATAGGGAGTATCGTAATCATCTGTGAACTGTTCATTGCATGGTTTATAGTTCTCACATCATAATCATTTGTGAGCGAAGGTATACGCATACCCATTAAATCGCCTCAAGTTCCCATTCATATAGCAGAATTGTTTCCAAATGTGCTTGGCGCATGCATTTCTTGTTTCAAATTGGAAATCTTGCGATGACCTACCCTTAGTTGTGATTGATAACTTCTTCAACAAGTTGTCAAGAACTGCGTTTTAACTGACCTCAACAGGATTATGACTTTCCGGGGAATTTTGAAGAAACATTGTAAGATACCCAAATCAATGCTAATATGGCCTAATATAGCCGTCATCCCTATAACTTGGCCCAACATAAGTTGCAAAGTGTGCGTTGTATCTACATAATTATTGTATTTCACTTCAATTGGTGCATTTTTGTAGGATGCTAAAGCATGCATTCAAGAATGAAATAACTAAATGAGAGAACTAACTACTACCTTTCCATCGAATGAGAGAAAGTGGTTACACTCACCATCTGAACTTCCAGAAAATGCAATAAAAGAGATGACTCCGATTAGAAGCAGGAGTAGCACAAGTGCCAGTACTATGTACCCCACCTTCGAATCATCCTTTCCCTCACCGCCACCAGCTCTGCATGAAAGAGAAAAGAAAATTTTCAGGCACTCATCTCTGTGAAGGTCAGTGAGCTGTCATGACCAATGGCATCACAAAATGAAACACGCACACTCAGGCTTACAATGTTCAGAATAGTTTGAAGAACATTGAGTTCTGCTTTGTGATCACTATAGGAAGCACCGACAGGTTCCGCCGTAACCATTTTATCAATATTCTTCCACAGTGTTAGCCCAGTGCACGCGAGATTAAGTATGGTTGTGCTCTCGATTGGTGCAACAGGACGTTCCAAATTCCGTAAAGGTTTGCTGCTTCCTAAGTATGGACAGCTGGGCTAGTTTGTCATGATTAGCATTATGAAACATCGTACCAGCGCACAAGTGAACACGGACGAGGAGAGAAAGACAACACGAACGCCGGATATGCTTCAAATATTTCCCGATGTTTCTAATTGCTATATTTGCGCAACATGCGTGTTCGTTCGAAAAACGCCTTGCATGCTGGCTTGTGCGAGCAACCGCGAATGTGGTCGGATAAATGACCACGCGTTTTTCGAACGAACACGCCTGTTGCGCAAATATAGCAATCAGAAACACCGGGAAATATTTGAAGCGTTTTGTATCTCCAATGAAAACGATCACTGTGTCAGTGCTCCTTCTGTTGTACTCGGGACAAAAGAAATTGATTATCTCAGGGCAAACGGGTGTGTCGAATCAGCTAGGTAGGGCGGAAGATGAGCACGATTGTACTGAGTGATGTATAAAAGTGAGGGAAAAGTTTTTCTTTTTAGTATTATTTTGGTTTGTCAAATCTGATGACCTTTGCCTAGACCAAGGAAATATTTTTGAGTGGTCCTGCGCACTACCAGTCCCCCACTTCCTCAACCCTGTGTACATAGAGCCCTGTTTTCCCTGAATAAAATTCAGTTGAAGTCCGGCGTTCGTGTTGTCTTTCTCTCCTCTTCCGTGTTCAATTGTGCGCTGGAATGGTGTTTCATAATGCTTTGCTGCTTCCGAAGGGTTGGCGCGTCTACGTGTTTGGCCCGATTTTGCAGATAGTTCAGTTTACATGTCAGAGACAGAACAATAAGGCACATCGAACCACAAACCCGGTAAATGAGTCTGTGCTGAAGTACCGTTGATTGTTTTACTGCGTGGTTCCATAGATAGCAGAGGCGTTGCTACAGGTTTTCTGTTGTGAGGTTTCTCCCTGATCCGAAGCTCTCGGCTGGTGAATGGTGATGGTCGTCGGTTTGCTTTGTTTTTTGCTGATAACGATGGTGACGACACAGAAAATTCCGACCAACGTACCACTAACAGCTTTTGCTTTATAAGTCTAAACGCGTAGTCTTAAAGACCGCTCATGACGGGTTTCTCTATCGTGAATTGAGCCGGTGCAGACTCTTCCTGCTACATATGTATGAATGCTGAAAAATACGAAAGAAGAAAATTCAGCTTCTCTTGTACTACGCTGAGCTGCTATGCATGCCTTCGTAAGGTGAAAGCCTCAAGTGGCTGATACCTCCGGTGATCTGGAAGTCACGGAGTGCGGTCTAGAAACCGAAGTGAGGTCGCCTCGGACAGACGAGTGCTTATGCAACTGGTCGCGCCCTCGTCGTCGGCTTCTTCGACAGCTGGCTCTCATGCCGCTCATCATAAAAAAACAAAGGCAATTTTAATTGTGATAGAATTGACTTAGGCACTCGAATCCACTACCCTCTGTGGCCGTCGAACCCTCGAGCTCATGGGGAAGGCGAACCCACGACGCTTCGTACTAAGTCGAGGTTAACTAGGGCACTGTTAATATAGAGTTAATGAAGCCACTCGGGCCCACGACCTGTGGTGGGAGAAAACAATAGGATGCAAGAAAGCATCCGAATGTGAATGTCAAGAAATTTTATGAAGGTCTCTTGTGCGTGCAGGCTTTTGCCTTCACATTGTTTGGCGTTTGCTACAGTGACTGTTCAATAATGTGAAGATTGTTACATGAAAATGCTATATGTTTTGAAGAGAATGCCTTCTTAGGCGACTCCAAGCGGGTTTGCCCTGCCTGGAATTTGAGTATCCACATCTGAACTCTCGGTGAAAAAATGGTCGCTTCGCTCCTCGAGATAGCCGCAGAGAGCCGAGCTATTATAATGTGGGTCTTAGCAAGCCATGCAGCTAGAATCAGTCCCGCCGTGGGTAAAATAGCCGGTACGTGTGTTCTGTGTCAATGTCGCCGAGAAGTACCCACTATGCACGACAAACTTCACCGTGTCCGGGATGCGCGCGCCTGTCCTCTTGGTAAAAAAAAAGCAAGAATTAAAACATGGAAAGAAATGGGAGTCAACCGAAGTAAACGCCAAAAAAGACAATGTCTGCGTGCATGCGCGTAAGGAAAAAAAGGGAATCATAGGACTCCACAGGAATAACGGAAACCAAGGAGTCCGGCAACAATTACCGTGTGATAAGAGAGTGAACAAAATAATGCGAGTAATGAAAAAACATATCATGCAACTGTGCAACGTTGGATCTTCTTAATTATACCACAATTTCAGCAAGTATACATACAGTATACCATGGACAACGGCTCTGCCTTTCTTTGACGTCGGCTTTGGTTAGCACGCCTTTCTATTTTCAATATGCTACCTAGGGAATGCGCGCTAGGGAACGCCCGTTTGTTCGTGCATGGGATGGCACCGCCGCTTGATGAGCGGCTCCGGGAAGGCGTCGCTCGGTCTCTACAATGAATGCTTTACGGCTGCTCTGCACGTATTTAACGCTTTGTCGCGGAGCAACGACAATGATAGCATTGCTCCTCACGTCGTGGCTTCAACGCTGTCAGTGTTCTCCTTTGACGGGGTATATAGCACTTCTAGAGAGACGTGTTGTGGTTTAGGCAGCAGTGTAATATGCCCATCTAGAGCCTTGGAAACTTGCGCGTTCTGTTAACATCTAATGTGCGGCCAAAAAAAGCTTTGACTTTAACAGTAAGTAGCGGCAGAGACACCTAACACTGTTTGCGTGTGGGAATGCGAAACATTCTGCCGAGTTTATACCTGGGAACTTCATGAACGCGCTCAATTGATGCACTAGTGACGTGGTTCCCACTCCTCGCCATTTGCTGCGCCGCACAATCACACTGGCGAAGGCAGTAGGCCACACCTTTACTCAGCTAAATTGCTGTGATGCGACGTTTGGAGTGACGCACGCAATAGGGACACCTTTAGTTTTCCACAACCATGGAGCCGTCGCAAGTCGGTGAAGCATGCTCGTCTTACACCCCGGATGCCCTGGTTCAGTTCCAACCCAGACCGAAACGTGCGAAATTTTACTTCCTTTAAAAGAAGCTCCCTACGGATTTCGGCGTCAATCAGATAATTTTTTTCGCTTGTTTTTACTCTTGCGCCGTCGGCCATTTTCGATATCATCTTTCTATCACTCAGATTCAGACGTATTTTTGCGTGGTGGTGCATATGATGTTTTAGCAATAAAAAAATAAATATTTCACTAATCTGCAAGACATTGTATGTCATGAAACAGCCGCCTACGTCTTGGTATTTATCCAAGTTGGCATAGTATGACAAGAGTGTATGACGAGCATGCATGATCGGTCATGTAATGACTATCATGACACGTTTGTCATGTGCTTCATCAGACAGGTGCCTACGTCTTGGTGCTCTCATGTATGCCTCGTTAAGTTGTTATGTACCAGAATAGGTATAGCGTAATAGTTCTGCGGAAACTCGCGAGGGGGAGACAAGCAATTGATAAAGGGAAATTGACACATCCATCCAATCATAGTGATTCCGACAAAGTTCGACTTCGCATTGCGAACTGCTAGCCTCCTGGTGAGCTCAGATGGCAGAGGGGCTGCCCGGAAAGTCGATGGTGCCGGGTTGGAGTCCTGGACCAGGACGAATGTTTCAATGGCGAGGTTTTCCATTCGAGGAAACCATATGGGTTTCCTTTATAGCGACTGGTGTGATGAGGTAGAAGTCTCATTTTCCTTTATTAATCAAAATTGGCATAGTATGACGGGAGTGTATGACGAGCATAAATGAAAGGTCATCCCATGAATGTCATGACGTGTGTCATGTAGCTCTCATCAAACAGCCGCCTACTTCTTGCTATGTACCAGAATTGTCATAGAATGACAAGCGTGTACGATGAACATAAACGATAATAAATCGCTTGAATGTCACGACATGTGTCATGTAGGTTAGGAAACTCCCGCCTACGTCTCGGTGGCCTCATTGTCACACTGCTTCGCGGAACACAGATACCCACAGGGCGTGCATTTTACCGGCATTTTCCACTCTTCCGCCGTCGGCCATTTAGGGTTTATTCTTTCGCTCACGCAGACGCCAACGCATTTTCGCCCAATGGACCATGTAATATTTTCACATCAAAAAATAAATATTTGATTGATCCGCAACAAATTTTTGACATTAGTTACGCGAAAGTGTTAGAAACAACTATCTCACGCTTTAATCATCAGCAACAAATTTTTATGTCGCACTTACATATGTCACATGGAGCGCTGACTGCAGCTTTGATCATTATGTAATACTAATTACTACTTTAATGAATATGATGCAATATGTGAGAATGCGGTTTTCGATTTCCTATGCTCGAATACGCTTGTAGTCTAGAAGCCACGTAATTATGAGCCGGCAGCTGCACTCGCAGACAAAGCGAACACCAGCGCACTTGTAAGAATAATAATTCAGCTGCGTTAGTAAAACCTATTCGGTTTTACAACTGGTGGATGATCCCAGTTATTAGCTTGTTAATAACGTGTACTTTACGGTTATAAGCTGTCGCTAGTAGCAGTTGGCGTTTCTTTTGTTTTCATTTTTTACGGACAGTGCGGTAATGGACAACACGCACAACACGTAAATGGACAACACGTAAACAGACACAGTAATAAAGAACAAATGCTGTTCGTAAAATTTATGTTCACACACCTCGGCCAATCTGACGGAAGCCGGATGTTAGGAAGTACTGTGATTTTCTTTATTTAGTGCTGCGCCACTGCTTTGGTGCAGGCAACAAACGAAAGAAAAATTTAAAGAAGGTAAAAGCAAGCAAGGTATCACTTACTCGCTCGTACCTTGAAAGAGAGAGAGAAAAAATTTTAGCTCACTTCGCGTAGCATACGTTTGCGATAAAAAAAAGAAAAGAAGTTACTTTAATTTAAAAAAAAGAAAAGCCATGGTTCTGTCTCCGCGGTTATTTTGGTTAACGAATATGCTGAGCTGTTAATTTGATTCAAAGCTTAAGAAGTGGTACCGATCTGGAGGAGATTTCTTTTATAGAAATAAAACAGAGCAAGAGAGGTTTGATAGAAAAGAAAATTGCTAGTAGAAAAGCAAGAACAGAAATGCGGTTTCGCAACCCTAACTGAATAGACGCAAACTTAAAAATAGCGACCGCGCTCCTAACAAGCTATCCAGAGTCATTGACACCGGGATTTGTTAAGCAATACTAAAATCATTTATGCGGGTATGTGGACTTTAGGAATTGTCAATCTGCCTTCGTCACACGCTGCTGTCAAGGCAGGATTGGGAGAGTGACCATTTCAACAGTGCTTGTTCACCAGCGCATGCTATTCCGACTGCAACCAATGGTGTAGGTACGTCATATCGTGAAAAATAAGAAATATTGCGCGCTCGAAAACTACCTGGTGACCAAAGTTTTGCATGCAAATAGTGCGTTGCCCCGTTCGCATAACGGTTTTCTTCTTTAAATGAAACTACACACTGCACCAAAAGAGGCCCTGTGATTATCTATTACGTTTCAGGACTGGCAACTTTGACTTCTGGATTTTTGTCTGCTTAAATCGTAAGTTATACACGAAATACCGGTCAAGCCGAACAGAACTATTACCTTTTACGTTACAGTCAAAGGCTTTCAGCTGCGCCGTTATTTATTCGTCAAAGTTATTAGAAGGCGTTTTCTGACCTTCCTGTACAAAACTCTACAGTGTAGACGGCAGAAAGTATTATATGTGATGGGCAAATCCGCTTGCGACTTTCCTCGACGTACCAAATTACAAGATCAGGCATGTCCATCACACGCCGGGGTTGCTTAGTGGCTTTGGAGTGAAATCTAATCCCGGACACGGCGTCCGCAATTTGATAGAAGCGAATTGCAAAAACAGCCCATGTACATACATTAGGGTGAATGTTAATGAAACCCAGGTGCTCAAAATTATTCCGGAGTGCCCCATTGCAGCATGCCTTATAATGATTTCACGGTTTAGGCACATGTCGCCTAAGAATTCATTTTTTTCTCATGCCCATTGCCTCGACTTTATGAATATTTGTTAAATACTATCCTCGTTTCACATAGTTTCCGCGGGGTATATACATATTTTCCCATGATGTTACAATTGTTCGGGACCTTTTGACAATTTTCTTGGACGAACAAAATTGTCTAAAGTGCATTCTGCAGTTGAAGCAGGTCTACATCATAAATTAAGAGGGGGATGGGGCGGGCACTGACTTGCCACCCCCCCCCAACAAAAAGAAAAAAAATCGCACCATTATATGGAGAATAGCCAGAGCATGGAAAAGCCTAATGTAAAAGAACTCACCACTCGCGGTTGACGTCTCTGAAATAAAAAAAAGCAACAATGAATAAATAATGACAAAGAATGTGAAGTGTGCATAATGTATGGTAGCAACGGGAGTGCCGGAAACATTTCTACGCTACTTCCAAGCTACACTTTACATTTTCCTACTAAACCCAAAGCGCTCATGCTTAGATGTGCTAGTATTCACATGCTATATTGCCCCTTTCGCATAGCGGTTTTCTTTTTAATTGAAACTACACATTGCACCAAAGAGGCCTTCTGATCATCTATTACGTTTTAGGACTGGCACCTTTCTGACTTCTGGAATTTTGTCTGCTTGAATCATAAATTATACACAAAATACTCGTCAAGTCAAATAGAACTATTACGTTTTACGTTATAGTCGAAGGCTTTCACCTGCGCCGTTAATTATTCACCAATGTTATTAGAAAGCGTTCCCTGAGTTTTCTGTAGCAAACTCTACAGTGCCGACAGAGTGTGAGAGGGGTTGAGTGTACCCCACCTGCACAGTATTATATGTGATGTGCAAATCTACTTGCGACTTTTCTCGGACTACGAAATTACATGATCAGGCTTGCACATCACACGCCATGGTTGCTTAGTGGCTTTGAAGTCAAATCTAATCCCGGCCACGGCGTCCGCAGTTTGATAGAAGCGAATCGCAAAAATCACCCATGTACTTACGTTAGGGTGAACGTTAGCGAACTCCAGGTGCTAAAAATTATTCCGGAATGGCCGACTGCAGCATGCCTTACAATGAGATCATGGTTTAGGCACATGTCCCCTCAGAATTCATTTTTTTCTCATGCCCATTGCCTCCACGTTATGAATAATTGTTAAGTACTATCCTCGTTTCACATAGTTTCGGGGGGGGGGGGGGGTATATACATATTTTTTCATGATGTTACAATTATTCGGGACATTTTGACAATTTTCTTGGACCAAGTGCACTGCGCAGTTAAAGCAAGTGTACATCGTAAATAAAGAGAGGGGCGGGGCGTGCATTGACTTGCTACCTCCACCCCCCCATGAAAATAAGAAAAATTGCATCATTAAATGGAGCATAGCCGGAGCATGGAAAAGCCTTGTGCAAAAGAACTCACCACTCATGAATGACATCTCTGAAATAAAAAAACAAATAAATAAAACAAACAATGTGAAGTAAACATAATGTATGGTAGCAACGGGAGTGCCGGAAACATTTCTACGCTGCTTCCAAGCTATAGTCTACATTTTCATACTAAACCCAAAGCTCTCATGCTTAGATATGCTAGTCATGTGATACACACACGCGTCTCCTTCAAGCGACACAAGGTGTTTGCAATCCTGTCTTGCCCTTGCGCAATCTGAAGCCCTTACCTACGCAATAGTGGGTGTTTCAGCAGACTCTCTCAAAAAGAAATTTTAGCTGCCTGTGGTAGATACAACGATTCTAGTCCATGAGCTGGTCTACTCGAAGAAGCGGGCATTACTTGTACCAAAAGTTGAAATGCATAATCTGCTAATTACCAAGAATTCACCAATAGCGTTGTAAGCAATTCGCTTTTGCGCATATTTAATTTATAGCGCATAGCAATTTCTGCGCAATGTAATTGCGCATAGCAATGACAGTAATAATTCGCCGTACTTACCTGACAGGGGCACTTCGGACATCATTGATTCTTCTAGAACACAAAGAGAACAGGTGACAGGTTAGACAACTTTAGACAAGATTGAGAAAGCGGATTTAAAGGTGAAACATGCGAAACGATTCGTTTGTCCCACTTGGCGAGTTACAACTGCTTCTGCTGTTTTCACCTTTCTTTAGGCCTGCCGTTTCTGTATCACGAACCAGGCTTTTGAACACGGTAGGCAGTACATATATATATATATATATATATATATATATATATATATATATATATACAAACATTGCTCGCGTCTGGAACAAAAATCTTCTACATGCGGAAGCATTACTTGATAAGCCAGTGAGTACTTGCACAAGGAATCAAGTTGAATTAGTCTGAAATTATTAGAATTTTAATAGGCGACCTGTTGACTATAAGCATTGGAGCGTGCCTTGCAATTTGCAAACTCTTAGTACTAAAGAACAACCGAAATAGAGCAAAATTAGGGACAGACAAGTGAGACAAGTGGTGCCAATTATGTGGTAAAAATAGGCTGCTCTTCCACAATATCTTTTTTTTTGGCGAATGCACTTTTTTTGCATTAAAGCACGAAAACCAATAGTCAGGTAAATGTATTTCGTCGCATATTTTATAAACGCATATGTTGAAACAGGTGTCATCATCAGAATTCGTTCCAGTTGTCTATGCCTTGTCAAGTCACCTGTTATACATAAAACAATTAGGTAAAAGCAAAATTTTGTTGTCTAGCAGTACATGCATTTGCGGTTGTGGAAGAAATGTCCACTTCTTCGATTAATCCAGCTTAGGGAGTGTATTTCTGCTGCATATCGAAACAATTGTAAAGTATTTTCACTTCCCTCGAAAAAGGAAAAGATTGGTGTGTGATCTCCAAGGAGCACAACAAAACATTCAGCTGCCAGGAAACGCTTAAATCTCTGTGTCGTATGCATTTTTTTTCGCAGTCTATTAAAGTTCCGCACCAAACAGACTAGTCAAAGCCATCGCATTACAGGATATGTTTACGCTACTACAAAGACCAATGTGTGAGATACCGTGAGGCTAAAAACATACTCTGCGTATAGTTCACTACGGTAGATGTATATATTACATTGTTTAGTTTATTATTTCAAGGAAAGTGTTTTTTGTCTCTTCGTCGCATTTTGCGTGTTCTATCTATCCGATTCGTCAAGTGATTGTGCGACTTGGTAAGCCACACTGAGTATGTGACCGAATATACAACATGGTCGACCAACTACGCGGAACATGGCATGTGACACGGGGGGTGTGTGTCCATTCTCGGGGAATGACCCAGGATGGGTATCTGGCTCTACGCATGCACCCGAACATACAAACAGAAGAGATATGAAACAAAGAAATTTGCAACAGAAAATTGAGGAAGTAGGGTACGCAGAAGGTAGCACTTTTCTTCAATGTGTTACACGCGTGAGATGGCGTTACCTTTGACTAAACACTGCGCTGCTTTTGCACCGATGCCATTCAGTTTGCGTAGATATATATTCCAGTGACGTCATTCAGTTCACTTCTAGCATTAGCGTTACGTTTGCATAAGACCCATTTTAACACACCAAGCAGCATCTCGGAGACCTTCGTGTAGCAGCAATGGTTCGCACATAAACACAGGATCCGCTTTTTGTTGTTGTTGTTGTGAAGGAATTTTTTTCAGCGAAAAATGGCGTGACAGGCGGCTGCTACGCGGAGACTGCTGCTACCTAAAACAATACTGGGAGCGGTTATTGCACCTGTAGTGGAGCAGGGCTAAGCAGCTACCGGCCAGCTGGTCTCTAGTATCCCTAGTTCGACTGAGATGGCTTTCTCGCTAGTGCTATTTAATTCCGAGAGATCATTTAACTTGCAGGAATATTCTTATCATTTCGGTCCATTGAAACTCATAACTTATTGTGGAATTGTGTCTTTTTGTTCTCAGAGAGAGCCCGAAGGCTGTAGGCAGAAGGCACTGCGTCCCTAGTTCACGGTTTGTATCGACAGATCTCTACGCGCTGAATTCCAGGCTGGAACTCACTGTAAGACTGTAAGCTCAGCATTTGCAGCTCTTGTGGTGAGGGAAGCGTGAAGGCAAACATGTTGGACTCTTACCCATGGCGAATTGTGGAGAGCGTCGAGCGCTGCTGGAAGCTGCTGTTCGGCGACCGTTGTCTTCTCTTGTCTCGTGTCCCAGACGGTGGCGCGTACCCACTATCGGGGATTGGCCAAGAAGCAGGCGGTTTTCCGTAAGGTTAGAAGTATAGAGAAACTAGATTTAAATAGTAGAGTGTGGGGCGATAGAACTGTAATTTAGACTTGCAATGAAAATATTGTCAAGAATTTTGATAATATAATTTAACGTAAAGGAATGAAATAATAGAAACTATGGATAAATGTAGAAAATCAGCAAGGTACTCTTTTCGTCTCTCTAATAAAATTGGGAACTGCAAGAAAAGCATCCCTATGGCTGGATCCCAGTGAAGTCGCCCCGAAAGAAAGAATGCTTGTCGAGGATAGTGATAGGCCAAGTTCGGTGAATGAGTATTCTAATAATTTTCTTTGTCTTAGAAAGCGGCGGCATGAGAGAAAATGATGTTCGTTAGCTTCAGGTCCACTGCAAAAAGAACTAAGAGGGGACATAGCGAGACCAGACCTGTGTAAGTAAAAATTTAGAGGACGTATACGACATCTCAATTTTGTAAAAGATACTTCCAATTGCCTTGAAGGACACCACTTAATATGACATGGGAAGCCAAGATGGTGGAATTCAGAACACGGTGTTAGCATGGATATTGCAGAATTTTGACATATAGTGAAATTTCTGTACCTAGCCGCGGTGACATATGCTGATGTCGGCAAAACAGATACGCTAGGGCCGTTCAGGGATGCTCGCGCGAGTGAATCGGTCATTTCATTCAAGTGCAACCCATGATGTCCCGTTACCCAAAGCAAACATACCTTTTGTAAGTACGGAGGTACCATCGAACGAGATGTTCCTTGAACTGATGAATTTAAAGATGCAGTTAGAGCTGTGCATACAGATAGCGAGTCGGTCCCGATAACAGCTAATGGGTCTTTTGGGGGGAGTTTTCGCAGTGCTAATATATTCGGTAATACTTCTGCCTGAAATATAGGTGTGAAGTCAGGAAGGCGAAGAGAGTAGGACCATATAAGAGATTCAGAGAAGATCCCCACTTCTGTCTTCTCATTGCAAACAGAAGCGTCAGTATCTATTACGCTATGCTCCGCGGCCAGCCATGTAAACAAGAAAAAAAAAGCGCGGCTTGACGCAGAGAGACATTAGAGTTTTAGAATGTCCGGTATTCCGAAATACGCAATGGCGTTGGCGTAAATACCGGCTTCAAGACCCTGGTAGCAACACCTTGTGAGGCGTCCACTAACCACATTGCCTTATGGACACGTTTTCGTCATTAATGAGTGCACTTGTTCGAAAAAAAGACATTTACAAAGGCAACGTGCCCACGGTTACGCGATTGTCGTGTATTTACACTAGCAGCGAAAGAGAACACACTTAGTTACTGCACTAATAGCTCTGTGTTTCCCTGGTTTAGCTTTGCTTCACCAGGCGGCACCACCAACCGGCATCTTACACCGTGCTTGGTTCACCTTAATGTTGAAGACAATGGCACGGTTACAGACTAAATAGCTGTTCCACGGCCAGACCTGACGCAAGATAAAATTGTCTAAACATGCATAAAACATGAAACATGAAAAAGGAGAAGCACTTGACCTGTGTGGGGGCGTCGTGCTGATCGGCGTGTGAAACGGGAATTGAAGGAGATGGAACTGAGCTGTCCACGGTGGCCTGCACCCGCGGAGATGTTGTTGCCGTAGGGGACGCACGGGAATGAGACCAGTACCGAGGAGGATAGAAGAGCACAACGAGAAGAAAGGACGATGCGTCGAAAGAGGGCCAACTCGCCGATCATCATCGACGTATAACCGAGGCACAGAGTGCCGCTGATGATCGTCTACCTAGTGGTCTTCGATTTGCCCTATGCCGGGCCTACTGTTCACGCTGTTCATCAAAAGTCCCATCTATGCATGTTGCCTACCCGTAGTGGCGCTGCAACAATATTGA
The DNA here is from genome assembly GCF_038994185.2 of Dermacentor albipictus. NCBI lineage: Eukaryota > Metazoa > Arthropoda > Arachnida > Ixodida > Ixodidae > Dermacentor > Dermacentor albipictus. The sequence goes on from NC_091827.1 coordinate 49,612,204, forward strand.
AATCACTTGGTACGCTGTTTCTTTATGTATATAAAAGGTCCGTGAGTTCGCTCCTAACGTCGCGAGCTCCCGTCACCGTGGCAGAATTCGCAACACTGATCTTTCCCGTGAAACCTATCCTGGCAGCGTTACGTCTATCGAATTGTTATCAGGAGAGCGTTATCATCAAATATGCCGTTTGGATGCTTGTTTGACTGGTTCTTTATTGAAACGAATGCTGGGCACTGCAGGCTGTATACGTGATACAAAAGAATGTATGTACGTTTCCCTTGAATCGCTCCGCCGTGAGAGGTCCCCACTAGCTAGAAGTTAACAGCGTCACTTTAAAGAGAATACACCCAAGTGTAGCCTGTTTTGTGGGCACAGGTTCGCCCAATAAAAGCTAGTTTCGTATTCCACCTTACTGCTTCTTTCTTCGCCGTCACAACCACGTGACATCTGGTGGAGGTGCTTTACGTCCATGTACCGGACGCCCCCGACAAGCCGTAATACAAGCCCGGACCGCAAAGACAACACCAGCGCCGTCCCGGAACATCGAGCAAGCCGCCGTCTTCAACAGCTGCCCCCGGAGCACGGACTTCTACCTGAGAAGCCCAAGAAGATTGTGGACAAGGCAACCCCAATGGCAGCCCCAGCATCCCCCATCGTGCTGCAGCAGCCCAGGGAACCTCCGACGTTCCGCGGATCAACATTCGAGGACCCGGAAACCTGGCTCGAAACGTATGAGAGGGTCGCTAAGTTTAACAGTTGGGACAGCGACGACAAGCTGCGGCATGTCTATTTCGCATTGGAAGACGCCGCCAGGACATGGTTCGAGAATCGGGAAGCCACCTTAACGACGTGGGACCTTTTCCGAAGCGGCTTCTTGCACACGTTTACAAGCGTCGTGCGAAAAGAGCGAGCCCAAGCTCTACTAGAAACCAGAGTGCAGCTGCCAAACGAGACGATCGCGATCTTCACGGAGGAGGTGGCCCGTCTTTTCCGGCACGCCGACCCGGAAATGTCAGAGGAGAAAAATGTCCGCTTCCTGATGCGGGGCGTCAAGCAAGAACTTTTCGCAGGACTTATTCGTCACCCACCGAAGACCGTAGCAGAGTTTTCTGCAGAGGCATCGACGGTCGAGAAAACTCTGGAGATGCGCACCCGGCAATATAACCGCCAGGGGCTCACGCCGCAGTACGCCATCCAAGGACTGCATTCCAGCGACCTTCAGGAGACCATCAGGGCCATTGTGCGCGAAGAGCTGTGCAAGGTCCTGCCTTCGTCTCAGCCTCAAGTGGCCTCTATCGCCGACATCGTGAAGGAAGAGGTGCACGGATCCCTTGGAGTTCCTGAGATGCAACCAGAACCACCGCAGCCGGAAGCAATGACCTACGCCGCCGCCGTCGCCCGCCGTCAAGGCCCCCCTGCGCGACCGCGCCAAGGTCCTGCAACACCGCAATTTCGTCGTCCACCGTCGCCGCCGCCAGCGCGCCCACCCGTCGCCCAGCGCACCTATACGAGGAAGACGGACATTTGGCGAGCCCCCGACCACCTCCCGCTCTGCTATCACTGCGGAGAAGCCGGCCATGTGTACCGCCGATGCCCATACCGCGACATGGGACTGAGAGGGTTCGCCGTCAACGCGCCGCGACCACAGCTTGGGGAGCGCCCACATGACATTGCCGATTACCTAGCCGCCACTCAGTGGAACTCTCGACGACCGTCCCGTTCGCCGTCACCAGGCCGCTACCTGTCGCCGCAGCGCCGTCCATACACTGGCCCAGCCCGGGGCCGCTCTGCGAGCCCATACCCGGAAAACTAAAAGCAGCAACCGATGGAGGTGCGGTTGCTGTTCGTCGAACTGACGAAGATCCTCCGCCACCGACGAAGACGACGAAGAGACCATCTCGACGACATGACGACACGCCGCCGTCCCGACGAAGTCTGGAAGCCAAAACTACACCGACAAAAGACGACTTGACGCGACGTTCCAACCTCAGTTCAACACGACGCAGCCGTGATCCAACGCCAAGACCTAACTGCAATGCCAGACAAAGAACAACCGACCTCGACGTGCTTCTCGACGGCCACGCAGTCACTGCCTTAGTCGACACAGGGGCCGATTACTCCGTAATGAGTGGACACATCGCCGCCCAGTTGAAGAAAGTTAAGACCACATGGGAAGGCCCTCAGATTCGCACCGCTGGAGGACACCTCATCACGCCGACTGGGATCTGCACGGCAAGAATAACCATTCATGACCGGACTTACCCTGCCTTCTTCGTTATCCTCCAACAGTGTTCACGAGACGTCATTCTCGGTTTGGACTTCCTGGACCAACACGGCGCAATCATCAACCTGAAGTCGAAGTCAGTAACGCTGTCGGAAGATAAAGCAATGCCGCCGGAGAGCCCTCGTAGTCACCACGCCTTGAGTGTGCTCGAAGATCAAGTGAGCGTCCCGCCTCGCTGCAGCACCGTTATTTCGGTCAGCACCGAAACACCCGCGGACGTAGAAGGCGTCATTGAAGGCGACCAATGTCTACTGCTAGACCATGAAATTTGCGTCGCAAGAGGGATCGCTCGACTGCATGGAGGGAAAACTGAAGTGTTGCTGACAAACTTCAGCCAGGAGTTCAAGCACATCAACAAGGGCACGACGATCGCGTACATCGAGGAAATTCTAGAAACAAGTAATGCACTTGTCCTCTCGGATTCCGCCGCATCTACCCCGACGACCATGGTTCCCGAACCAGACTACGACATTAATCCAAATCTCCCTATGATTAAGCAACAGCAGCTCAGAAGTCTGCTCCGACGATACAAAGGCTGCTTTTCGACGTCATCGAGGATTCGACAAACACCAGTCGCCAAGCATCGCATAATCACCGAGGAATGCGCTCGCCCACTCCGTCAGAGCCCTTACCGAGTTTCGGCGCGAGAACGTGAAGCTATACGAGAACAAGTCGACGAAATGCTGCGCGACGACATCATCCAGCCGTCGAAAACCCATGGACATCCCCTGTTGTCCTGGTAAAGAAAAAGGACGGAACCCTACGTTTCTGCGTCGATTATCGTCGTCTGAACAAGATCATGAAGAAGGACGTATACCCCCTCCCACGGATAGACGACGCATTGGATCGGCTCTGCAACGCTACATACTTCTCGTCCATGGAGCTAAAGTCTGGCTATTGGCAAATAGAAGTCGACGAAAGAGATCGCGAAAAGACCGCCTTCATCACCCCAGACGGCCTCTACGAGTTCAAGGTTATGCCATTCGGACTGTGCTCGGCGCCTGCAACGTTCCAGCGCGTGATGGACACGGTTTTAGCAGGATTGAAGTGGCAGACCTGTCTCGTATACTTGGATGACGTCGTCGTCTTCGCCGGAAATTTCGACGTTCACCTTAGGCGGCTGGCAACAGTACTAGAGGCCATCAGGTCATCAGGACTTACTCTGAAGCCGGAAAAGTGCCGCTTCGCTTACGAGGAGCTTCTATTTTTAGGCCACGTCATCAGCAAATCTGGAGTCCGCCCCGACCCACAGAAGACAGCTGCCATAGCAAAGTTCCCACAGCCCATCGACAAGAAGGCAGTGCGTAGATTTCTTGGCATGTGTGCCTACTACAGGCGATTTGTCAAGAACTTTTCACGCATCGGTGAGCCGCTGACGCAGCTAACTAAATGCGACATCGAGTTCAAGTGGGAAACGCCGCAGGCCGAGGCATTTCAAGAACTCAAACGACGCATGCAGTCGCCGCCCGTACTTGCGCACTTCGACGATCACGCCGATACCGAAATCCACACTGACGCCAGTAGCCTAGGCCTCGGTGCCGTCCTGGTCCAGAGAAAAGATGGACATGAACACGTGATAGCTTACGCTAGCCGGTCGTTGTCAAAAGCGGAAGGCAATTTTTCTACAACCGAAAAGGAATGCCTCGCCATCGTTTGGGCTACAGCGAAATTTCGCCCTTACTTATATGGCAGGCCATTCAAAGTCGTCAGCGACCATCACGCCTTATGTTGGCTAGCGAATTTAAAGGATCCCTCAGGACGGCTGGCACGGTGGAGCCTCAGACTACAAGAATACGACATCACCGTAACATACAAGTCCGGACGAAAACACTCAGACGCCGATTGCCTATCCCGCGCCCCCATTGTCCCGCCACCGCACGATGACGAGGATGACGACGCCTTCCTTGGAGTAATAAGCGCGGAAGACTTCGTCGAACAACAACGAGCGGACCCGGAACTTAAAGGCCTCGTCGATTATTTGGAAGGGCACACCGACGTTGTCCCCAGGGCATTTAAGCGCGGATTATCTTCCTACACGCTTCAAGACAGTCTACTCGTGAAGAACTTCTCGCCAGTCCGCGCCAATTACCTTCTTGTTGTCCCGTCAGGACTTCGTCCAGAAGTAATGCATGCCCTACATGACGATCCGACCGCTGGACACCTCGGATTTTCCCGGACACTATCAAGGATACACGAAAAGTATTATTGGCCGCACCTGACCGCCGACGTCGCCCGTTATGTCAGAACATGCCGAGACTGTCAGCGACGCAAGACACCGCCGACAAGGCCAGCCGGATTACTACAGCCAATCGAGCCTCCTTGCCGACCATTCCAGCAGATCGGGATGGACTTGCTGGGACCCTTTCCGACGTCAATAACCGGAAATAAGTGGATCGTCGTGGCAACGGACTACCTCACCCGCTTCGCTGAAACAAAAGCACTGCCAAAACGTAGCGCAGCCGAAGTGGCGAAATTCTTTGTCGAAAACATCCTGCTGCGACATGGCGCCCCAGAAGTCCTCATCACCGACAGAGGAACGGCCTTTACAGCGGAACTCACCCAAACCATTCTGGAATACAGTCAGACAAGGCACAGGAGGACAACGGCTTACCACCCGCAGACGAATGGTCTTACGGAGCGGCTGAATAAGACCCTTGCCGACATGCTAGCGATGTACGTCGACGTCGTACACAAGACCTGGGATGCCGTCCTGCCGTACGTAACATTCGCTTATAACACGGCGGTGCAAGAAACAACACAGATCACGCTGTTCAAGTTGCTTTACGGCAGGAACCCGACGACGACGCTTGACGCCATGCTGCCGCACGTAACTGACGAAGAGAATGTTGACGTCGCTAGCTATCTCCAGCGCGCCGAAGAAGCCCGACAACTCGCCCGCCTACGGATCAAAAACCAGCAGCGTACGGACAGCCGACACTACAACCTCCGACGACGCTTCGTCGAGTACCAGCCCGGCGACCGTGTTTGGGTATGGACCCCGATACGCCGACGAGGATTGAGTGAGAAACTATTGCGCCGCTATTTCGGACCTTACAAGGTCATTCGACGTGTTGGCGCACTGGAATATGCGGTCGTGCCAGACGGCATCTCGCATTCACAGCGGCGCCGCGCACGACCTGAAGTGGTCCACGTGGTGCGTCTTAAACCGTTTTACGGACGCTAACGAACTTCCCTTATTTTGTTGTTTTCATTGCTACGAGTGCCTATTTGTTACTTTCGTTTGTTTGCAGCATCGGGTCGATGCTTTTTAAGAGGGGGGTAATGACACGTGTACTTGTCTCTATCGGGCGACCACGTTTAGCCGCCTAACAAATGTTATCGCACAGCGCGGGACGCGCTTGCATGTATCCGAACTTTCTGGAAAGTTATCGATGCTTCTATCCGCTGTCTGTTGTCGCCGAACCTTGTGTTATCTGATTCCATCGCTTGACGCGAATGGTGTAGAACTTTGTAGAAGGCATGCGGGTCCCAACGTTTAGTCTGGAACATTCGATGACTGCTGTATAAAAGCCGACGCGCTTGACCCGCTGATCAGATTTTCGACGATCGCCGACTGTGTTCGCCGCTTTCATTGTGCTATAAGTGTAGCCTGTTTTGTGGGCACAGGTTCGCCCAATAAAAGCTAGTTTCGTATTCCACCTTACTGCTTCTTTCTTCGCGGTCACAACCACGTGACAATATCATAAGCACCGGCTGTTCGATATATCAGATTCTGCCATGTGTCGCTGACAAAGACACCGGTATAAGATAGGCGAGGAGACCTGTTGGTGGTCACCGCGTACACTTCGTTAGCTGCGCGATCCATTAATTGCTCACTGGCACCTAGCGAGACACAACAGAGGGATATTTCGTAAGGGGGCCTTGTACAAATGAAAAAACAAAACAAATACATGCTGCCAATGTACATTACTTTTGAAATTTCACTTTGAAACCCCTGCGTCATTACCTAACTGTGACGTCATGGATGTTAGTGCCGTTCCGCATATTTGGCGCCCCTTTGTGATGGAGTGAAATCTCTCGAATATTGCTAAACTTCTGTTCACCCCAAATGCAATTCATATCATTTTTACCCATAAACATTTACTTAGGCCCAACAAGCAGGAGCCGTACATATTCACGTCTAGAAGGCAAGCTGGTGTCGGAACATAATATGGCGATGCCAGCCGCGTTTGGGGTTTGAGCCTTATCTAGCTCCGAATCGTATGAGCATTACTTTGGAGCTTCATTCAGTTTGCGATTTGTCTCTACGGTTGTGCACGCCTAACATCTTTCCGGCCCACTTGTGTCACTGGGTAGTAAAGTGTTTAATGGGAAGAGAATTGGGCTGCTGTTCAGAGGGAACCAGGTTTCTACCCACTTCCGGACCTTTTGGGTACGCCGCGCTTTTCGTTGAACCTCTTTGATGCCAACTTCGGCCAAAACATTTGTCACTGTATGCGTGCAGCTCGTCAATAAATTTCTGTGATGCCAGCTTTGGTCACGGGGTATATACCAGGGGTATATTCCTGCGTTTCTAGTAATCATGTTATAAAACATATCATGAGCAGTTACCCACCCACCATTAGACTGATGTCTAATGTCACTAAAGCCACAAATCGTGCCTAAAAGGTGTACGTCTGGCCAGTTTTATTGCGATTAGCATTCGTAAGGTATATCACGTAATTTCCGGGGGTTAACTGTCGAAGTTCCTAACTTTTTCGCGCCAACCTGACTTACTTTTCAGCCCGTGGCTATATGCGCCACTCTTTAAGGAACCTTCCTCACGCCGACATGAGTCACTGAGGATTCAAAATCAGTATGTTCCAGTAGGTATGCCCCACTTTTCAACGAACCTCTTTGATGCCAACTTTTGCCATTAGGTGGCTACCGCTCTTCAGTGAACGTTTCTTACGCCTGCTTGAGCCACTGTTTATGCACCACGGGGAATTGGCAGCTTTCATTGGCCCTCTCTGACAACTCACTATGGCTATGGCAGAAGAATTATTAAAAATGTCTATGCGGCTTGGGCGGAATCACCCAAATCGTTGATCGAGTGTTAGCTAAAAAGGCGAACCATGTCCATTAAGCATATTTGCATTACCTACACGGAATACGAGAGCTTACGCTAACAATCACATTACCCTGCCTTCTTTTAAAACTTTTTATGGAAAGAGATCACTGAAACTTAGTTGCTCCAAAATTTGAAATTATACGCCGAATAATGTCGTAGCTAATCGCTTTTTACCAGCAATGACGGAAGAAATATTAGATTATGGGGCTTTAGGTGCCAAAACCACTTTCTGTATATGAAGCACGCCATGTTGGAGGACTCCGGAAACTTTGACCACGTGGGGTTCTTTAACGTGCACCTAAATCTAAGTGCATGGGCGTTTCCGCCTCCATCGAAAGGGGGCCGCCGTTGCCGGGATTCGATCCCATGGCCTCGTGCTCAGCAGCCCAACACGATAGCCACTGAGCAAACCAGCAACGACGAACTTCTTATTCGATATTTGAATAAGTATTATTTTGACTACGAATTATGAGCTTATGGTGCAGTCATTACTATCTTCATAAGTTTTGGTTTGTGCCGTATATTATGTTGCTGCAAATAAAAATTACGCGTTTCCCTAAATGGATCCACGATTAGCCGCAAAGGTTTTAGGGTGCAAGAATAATTTATGTAAGTATAGTGAATCCCTTGGCGGAAATAAACGAAAGGAAAATAAAAACTGAAATCAATCGGCAATAAATCTATATAAATTAAAGTTGTCTGAATGTATATTCATACAACCATCACACGCGCGGACTTCGGGGCGTCGTCACCAAATGACGCTGCGTGTTCAGTCGGAAGCGCAAGGTTATGAATACGCACACACCCACCTCTTAAACGTAACGCGTCTCTGCGGAGGCAATACAGTGGATCGCCGCATTGCGTCAGTGCTAATCGCATTACCGTCGACATTCATCGTGAGACGAGTTCTGCCTGACCTTCTGTTTATTGTGCCTTGAAGAAGCAGCTTAACTTTAGCGTGGTCTCTACTCCAATGCCACCCATTTAAACACTGCAATATGCAAAAATGCTTTTTCTGACGTAACGTCTAGGCCAATATTATTAGAATATTATTATTAATAATATTATTAGTTGCAATTCAGAGAGGAAGTTATAGTGGAGTCACTGTGGGCAGCGGAATGTTGACTTAGAAAATGAATGTTTTTACATAAGAAGTTTACGAATACGTACTTTGCAACGAAAACAAATATTGTAGTTCTATAAACTGTATCCGGTAAATACCGGGGTTGTTGGAGAAGCATGGGAGAGGCCTTTGCCCTGCAGTTGGCGCAACCAGGCTGATGATGATGATGATTATGATGACGATGATGATGATGATGATCCGGTAAATAAATTTAAAGCGCGCAAATTTGATGTACTAGTTAATGTTACGTGATTCTTTCAGAACGCTTAGAAGGGTTTCGCAAAGGACCACTCATATAAGACTGGTGTTATTAGGTGCCATGTGCCATAAATCAAGTTTCTCGGCTGTAGATGTACGAATAGATGCAATTTACAGAGTTGTTATATCAGTATTCATCGCTGAGTTGGAGATTAAAACTTGACAGTACCATTTTCTGAAAGTTAATAAACAATAATAAACAATTTTAAACTAATTTTTGTTGAAGTAATATGGCCTCAACAGAAAAAAAAAGATCTTGCAACAATCCCTGTAGGCTAAAACTCTTTTTCGTTTACACGAAGGAAATCTCGTCAAATTTGGTGAAGTGCTTAGCGAGCAAATGGATTTCTCATTTCCCATGTATTTACATAGAAGCCCCAGGGCGAGAGCTCCGTCTAAAACTGCATGTTGAGATAGTACTGATGGATCTTTAGTCACCAAGAACAAAGGGGTCGCAAATGACAAGATACTTAGGGACGCCACCTTAACCATTCGGCGCCTACTCCCAGCGCCGTTGTTGTTTATGACCTGTCTTGCCCAAAACTAGTTGTGCACCCACAAGGAAGGCTTGCATTTTTATTCGAACGGTACCAGCGACTGAACCTAGCTAGCACAGATAACTTTTTCTCGCACGATATCCAACAAATATATATGAAATACTTTGAAAGCCGTGACGTCACATTCACGTAACGGAGCAAAGGTTTGGGCGCAAGTGGAAAAAGTTAAGCTAGGATCTCCATTTCCTTCCCCAGTACTCCGCTGTTCCCGCCAAAGAAACTGCCCAACAACTCTTAATTAATGTTTTATTTCCGATATGACTTTGCTTAGTGTTGCCCAATGCTGTCCTTTTAGCCAACGACCCTCCTAGGTACAGTGTTTGCCAAAAGAAATAAAACAGCTGCTGCAGCTGCTCTTGTGCCCTCAGGTAGTTCTCAATAATAAAAGTGCTCGTCTCCCCATTTTTCGTAGCTTCTGACATCAGCATTGCTTCCGTCGCGTCGTAGGGCAGACAATGTTTGCAACAATCACGCTTCCAGTGGCTTCACTTCTTTTTGTTCATTATGTTATGGAAATATGATAAAGCGACGTCACATCGCATTGTCGTGAATTGCGAAGGTGGTGCTCAATATAATTCGTGGTTTCAAGTGCGGAGGCGTTCACGATTCGGCACGTACTTCTAGAAGCGCAGCGTGCGGAAGGAGTGCCACGTTCTGGAGCCGTGCTAGATAATTTTGAAGACAAGGTCTTCTAAGCCGATTTCACATGGTGTTGGCGCATCTGGGTTCTGGTAACCTTGCAACCACTTCCAGATGAAAAACGGCCCTTTTGGGCCCCCAGAACGTCGTAGCGAGTCGGAACAAATAGGAAAACGTAATTAGCGAATACAGTTGGGCTAGTGGGGGTTTATTATAGACTTGATGCACTAACTAGCGCGAGAAAAACATCGGACAACAGGACGAAAGCGCACTGTCCTTGTGGTTATTGCTATTCTCCGATGTTCCTTACGGTATAGGTAATGATGTCGGAAGTATGAAAATCTAGGTGTCAACGCGACAACATAAGAAAAGGAGGACTTAGTCGGAATGTACGTAAAATAAAATATGGTGTGGGCGTAATTAGCGCCAATATAGTCGAAATTCAAAGCATGGCATATTGCCCCTCTACAGGGTGCACCGCCGTAGACAGAGTCATGCTGAGGCAAAGCCGCCATGAAATATAGCGATCTCGTTTGGGCTAAGTTGGGTTCGCGCGAAGCAATCATGTCTGGAAAGCAGCCACTCCGGTGCCTTCATGAAGCGAGAATTAGTCGCAGAGTAGATGAACTTAAGAGAACAGGCGTAAATTGTTTGAATATAGTCGGAATTTGGGCACATTGCACCATAAACTACATTATCTGCCAAACTGGCTCACCTGGCGGTCTCTGGGCAAGACAAAGTTATGTTCGACCAAGCGGCCACACATATCAGGAAAGGTCGACGTAATTGCGAGCGAAATGAATAAGGTACGAAGTGAGCGAATCATGAACATGGAAAAAGAGACATAAGGAGAGAGTATTGGGAGATATCGTCAACATCTACTCAGTAATCGAAGCATTTGAGCCACCGCGTGCCTACTGTTGTGTCGGCAGCGGCAGGCAAGCGGGGGGCCCCGACCAGCGAACGCCCGGCTAACGCCGGCGCAGTAAAGGAGACGTGAAGCGAACTGCTCCTGTTGAAAACCGTAACGAAGACTCAGCGACCCTTGGCCGTTTATTGCTAATAAAGGGTTCACACGCCAGATGACACCTCCCAATTGGTCCAATGCTCGTCACGTGACAGAAGGGGGGTGCGCCATCTAGCTCAACAACTACAAAACATATGCGATGGCACATAGATCTGACAGGGGGCGACACTATACTACATTATCCCCCCCTGGAAACAAAGTAACATACCTGTGAAACGCGCACACACGACGCGCACTTAAGTCCAAAGATTTCAGTTCATTCCCCCCATGTTCACACACGCGCACCAGTTGCACACAAGCACGCACTTAGGTCCACAACAAATTCAATCCGTCCCCGCCCAAGTTCACATACACGCGCACCAGTCTTGGGCACTAAAACACAGGCAGTCACTGAAACAAAGTTCAACAAGGAACACGGCACAAAGCTCACTGTACCGCAACAAGGAACACATTTTACCTGTGTGAACGAAAAATGTGAACTACCTCCTAAATGTCACAGCGAAGCCCCTAGCCGTGGCATTTCGAAGACGGCAAAACGCTCTGCATTCAGGAAACATAATCGTCAAGCCGCGGAGGCCATTTTTGACACGATGAGGACGCGTGCGTACCTCAGAAGAACTTTGGGGGTTGCGACGCGTTTCGGTCGACTTTAAAGACCCAGTCGTCCCACTACTATTTCCCTCCCCCTGGTTGGAAAGTTGAATGTGGTTGTCGCTCGAAGCTGGAGAGGGTTGCCCAGGACGCTCCTCTCGAAGTCCCAACAAGTCCTGGGATACTACCGATTCCCCCACGGAATCTGAAACTATTTCTGACTGTGTAGACTCGGAAGCGATATAGTCAGATGCACTACTTAAGCGGTGCCTATGAAAGGACGATGTCACGCCAGACGAGTCATCGGAATGACTATCCAGGTTTGATTACGAGTACAAAAAATCTTTGTTAGTCGTGGACAATGTACTATGGTTTGAATCATCTACTACTGTGGTTAACTTAGACGCATTCCACGTCTTCCCATCACTGAGTACAAAAGAGGATGGTCCTACCTGGGCCTCAACTGTACGAGGCGTACTGTACTTAAAAAATCCTTTCTTGGCAAGTTTTACTTTGACGGTGTCTCCCACCTTGATACGAGTTGCCTGAGCACCTCTACGTTTGTCTACATACTGTTTAGTTTGCCGCTGTTTCTGCAAGACTCTCTCGCGAACTTGCGGAAGAGAGCTGTCCTGAACCGTTATGTGCTTATGCAACCTGAAGTTGCTAATATCTATCTTTGAACGAGGTTGACGACCATGAAGTAGGAAAGCTGGGGAGAGACCCGTTGTAGCATGTGGCGTAATCCTATAAGAACCCAAGAATTCTGAAATGCTTTTCGAAGCATCTCGACCTTCAAGCCTGGCTACCTGCAGGTGTTCCTTAATGACTCGGTTGAACCTTTCTATTTGACCATTTCCCTGAGGATAATAGTTGGAGGAGAAAAAATGAGCGATTCCTTTTTCCTTTAGGTAATCTTGGAATTGTTTTGAGACAAACTGTGGACCATTGTCTGTAACTATAGAGTCTGGCAACCCTTCACGGCTGAAAGCCCAGTCAAGAAGCTTATTGACATCATCTGTGGAGATGGAATTAGTACCAAGTACTTCTGGCCACTTTGAGTAGTAGTCAACAAGGGTGACTAGATACCTAGGGTAGGACGTGTTTAATTGGCCAATGATGTCCATTCCCAATTTCTGCCAAGGCCCGTTCGGCCATTCAACTGGTTGCAATGGAGCTACATGAGGCTTTGCAGACTTGTCTGCCAGCTTACATACATGACAATGCTTTACATACTGTTCAACAGTGCTATCCATCTGGGGCCACCAATAGCGTTCACGAAGAAGCTGCTTAGTACGTACTATGCCCTGATGATTTTCATGTGCCAGCTGTAGGAATGTAGGTATGAGGACACTGGGTATTACCACACAATCACCACGCATGAGTAATCCATCTACAAATGACAATTCTTCATTCACATGAAAATAAGCTATTAAAGCATTGTCTATGTTTTTCTTAGAAAGCCAACCCTCTGCTAGGCATTTACTGACCTTCTGAAGCGTCTCATCCGTACTCGTTGCAAGTTGCACTGTTTCCTTGTCAACGACTGATGTGACCAAGGATACTATTTCTTCCTCCTGAACTACATTCTGCGAATCCTTTACAGGAAGTCTAGACAAGGCATCAGCGACTAGGTTTTCTGATCCTTTGCAATATTCAATCTGAAAGTTGTAATACAGGAGCCTGGCTGACCATCTTGAAATGCGAAGAGGTCGACGACCTGAGTCGCCAGCGAACAGTATTGCAACTACTGCTTGATGGTCAGTTCGAAGAGTGAACCATCTACCCCAGAGGTACACATGCCATTTTTCACATGCAAACAGACATGCTAGCGCTTCACGCTCTCCTACAGAATACTTTCGTTCAGCTACAGACAATGTCCTAGATGCAAAAGCTACAGTTTCTAGCTTAGAACCATACGGTTGCTGTAACACAGCACCAACACCAACATCAGATGCATCAGTCGTGACTACCACAGGCAATTCAGGGTGGAAAATCTTAATGACAGGGGAACATGTGAGACGAGCTTTCAACTGATTGAAGCTACGTTGTGCATCATCAGACCAAGCAAAATTTTGCCCTTGCCTGAGCATGAGGCGAAGCGGTTCCACAAGTTCTGCATAATGATCAATGAACTTGGCATAGTAACCAGCTAATCCTAAGAAGGATTGCAATGACTTAATATGTGTAGGAGCAGGCACATTCAGGATTGCTTTTACCTTGCTCTCTGTAGGCGAAATGCCTTCAGCTGAAATTTTATGGCCCAGAAAAGTCAGTTCTCTCACAGAGAAGACACATTTTTCATTCAGTTTCATACCACTGTTTGAAATACAAAGCAAGACTTCTCTTAAGTTAGCATCATGCTCAGGTTTTGTTCGACCCCATACCAAAATGTCATCAAGGTAACAGACAACATTCTTACAACTCTGCAAGATTTGTGACATCATTTTCTGAAACACTGCTGGCGCGGATGCCAAGCCAAAACAGACACGCTTGAACCTGAACAAGCCTTTATGAGTTATGAATGTCGTGAGATCTCTACTACCTTCTTCCAGTAACAGCTGGTGGTAAGCAGATGCTAGATCCAGCTTAGAAAAATATGTGGCACCATGAAACATTTGCAATAACTCTTCTACGTGCGGCAAAGGATACCCATCAATGACAATTGCCTTATTCGGTTCCCGTAGGTCAACACAGAGCCGGATGGCTCCATCCTTTTTGCGCACCACGACGAGTGGAGACACCCATTCAGAAGCCTCGACGCGCTCGATGACGTCGCAGTCCTCGAGACGTGGCAGTTCATTCGTCACCTGGTCACGGAGAGCCAGGGGTAGTCTGCGCAACTTTGATGACACTGGTTTCATACCTTGCCATGGATGTATTCGGTGCACGAAGTTTTTGACGAGTCCAAACTCGCCACTGAAGAGGTGATCAAAACCCGGAGGCACACCTGTGGGGCTCTGTACTGGAGGAAGCGTAGCCAGGCAGCATGTCAGCGACGTACCGTCGATTTGTATTCCCAAGCGCTGGATGGCGTCAAGACCCAGCAGTGATGTTCCTGTAGACGTTACATGGAACGTGACTGAGCACGACCTTTGAAGAAACTGGACAGTGGCTTGGAAAAGGCCTTGAATGTCGATGCGTTGCCGGGAGAAATTCCTCAAGTCCACTGCTGTTTTTGACAGTCTGTGCTGTCGACCAAAGTGCTTCCCAAAATCCTCAGCAGTCATCAAGGAGACAGACGCTCCTGTGTCCACGAGCAGCCGCATGGCGACGTCGTTAACCACGACCGGGACTTGTAAATCCCTTTTAGCTTCCGAAGTGCTCACCGTCAAGACAGACGCGGACGGCTGTCCTGCGGAAGTTGACGACAGCGTCTCTGCGGAAGAGACGTGCTGAACAGTACGGGTTTTTCGGCATACGGATGCAAAATGGCCCAACGTATGGCAGGCGTTGCACCGCCGGTTCCTTGCGGGACAGTTCCTGTATGCGGCAATATGCTTCGTGCTGCCACACCGGTCGCATGTACTGCGGTCGAAATTAGGGGCCTTTGCATCCTGTGCTTCATTGCGGGTCCCGGAGGAGCCTCGCGGAAAATGTTGATAATCTGGGCGGCCTCTTGGAAGACGTCGGCCATCTTGGCGGCTCCTCGGAAAAAGTCGGCCATCTTCATGGCCTCCCGGACTGCGTCGGCCATCTTCATGGCCTCCCGGACTACGTCGGCCATCTTGGCGGCTCCCCGGAAGAAGTCGGCCATCTTGGCTCGTCGACGGAGCACCAAGTTGAGCTGCCTCGATTCTCTGAATTTTCTCCGAGTCGAACGCGCGGTTCGCTCGATGTAGGGCTTCTAACGAGCGTCCAATGTCTTCTGCCTTGTCCAGGGACAAGGTTTCGCCATGGGCCAGCAACTTTTCGTGAACGCTGGCGTTCGCTATCCCGTGTATGATTTCGTCTCGGACGCGCTCGTCATAGCTTGTGCCGAAGTTGCACTGTACCGCCTTCTTCTTCAATGCGGTCACGAATTCCAGGAAGCCTTCTCCCTCGAGTTGCTTTCGGCTGGTGAACTCGTGCCGTTCCGCCAGGACATTTGTTGACGCGGCGAACAGCCGGTCAAGCCGCTGCAAGAGTCTCGGAAACTCTGACGCTGGCGGGACCGCATTACTTGTCGTTGACGCTGCGCCGGTCGACTGCCTTGCTGCTTCGCTTGAAGCTGGCGCTGCGCTGGTTAACTGCCTTGCTGCTTCCTGCTCCTCGGCTGCGAAGTGCTTCCGTTGTTCACTCACGAAGCTCGTTGGTTTCCCGGGGCTTCGGTCGGAACCGCTGCGGGAATCCCATCCTCGTCGCCAATGATGTTGTGTCGGCAGCGGCAGGCAAGCGGGGGGCCCCGACCAGCGAACGCGCGGCTAACGCCGGCGCAGTAAAGGACGCGGAGCGAACTGCTCCCGTTGAAAACCGGAACGAAGACTCAGCCACCCTTGGCCGTTTATTGCTAATAAAGGGTTCACACGCCAGATGACACCTCCCAATTGGTCCAATGCTCGTCACGTGACAGAAGGGGGGTTCGCCATCTAGCTCAACAACTACAAAACATACATATGCGATGGCACATAGATCTGACAGGGGGCGACACTATACTACACCTACATTAGGCCCGGGTCTATTACGATCAGGTGACAGCGCCTGGCCCGACGCTCCGAATTTCGCCTCTTTGTCAAGAAACCTCAACGAGAAGCTAAGGGACCCCAGCTTCCCTTTTTCACTGTCCAACATGCATGCACGCTGCCCTCGTACTTACTGGCATCGCCGATATCCGGTGGTTCTCGGGTCTCTTGTCGTGTCTTGTCTTGTGGCCTCGAGAGTGGCGCGTACACACTATTGGGGATTGGCCAAGAAGCAGGCGGTTTTTCGTATGGTTAGAAGTAGAGACAATCTAGATTTGTATAGTGGAGCGTGGGACGATAGTACTGTAAATTAGAAGTTTAATTGATTATTGTTAGGAATTCCAATACATGCTCGGGTCTCATCACGGCAGCCGTTTTTCCCTGCTTCGCTTTACTTTCTTCTGAGACTGGCTCACACCCACTATGCGGTATTGGCCAAGAATGGGGTGATTTAAGAAAGAGATCGTCAGAGACTCAAAAGATCTACCATAGAGAAATTTTGAATGAATAAAGAAATGAATTGCAAAAAAATAATTTAAAATTGAAGGAGGAACTCGTCCTAATTCAATTATATACCCCATGACAGCTGCACCAACATCCCCATGATAATATTCTCGTTCCTGGTCTTGTTTCCTAGGGAAATGGAGCAACCCACCTACCCACCTTGGTTGATCGGCCGTGAATCGCGCGGTGGATGAACTGTTAGCATTTTTTAAAATACGTTAGGTTGAAGGGGGGGGGGATAAGTATCTTGCAAATGACATTTAAGGTGTCTACTGTTGCAGGTATGATTGAGAGCATAAGTATTTAGAAAAATACTGACATGCAATACGTTTTCTCTCATGCAGAAAGATTCAGATGGCTTCACAAACGTTCCTGTGGCTGTAACCCAGTACTAGCCCGCCAGAAGGAGTTACAGGAACAGTCAAATTAAAGCCAAATTTTCCAAGGGTCCTTCTCAGAAATCTTTTCCTTTTATTAATGAAACGGCGGCATGTCAAAAGGAACTGTTCCGGAGATTCGCTCTCATTGCATAAAGGGCACAAGGGTGATATAGCCAGACCACACCTGTGGAGTTGAAAGTTCTTTCAGGGGACTCGGCACCGTTGACTTGTAATCATTAATTTAATTCTTCTAGAGGAGCACCATTTGTTGTTACAAGAAAACTACGATGTGGGAAATCAGATGTTGCTATTATATATGAGTGCGCGAATTCATTTGTAGTAGTACATTTTCTTAATGGCGCCGAGTGATAAAAGCTGACGAAAGTAAAGTGGGGATTATACAACCATCGTGGGATGCTACTGCGAGGGTTTCTGCATATTCGTTCAAGGCTAGAGAAGAGTTTTTGGGCTTGGTCTTCTACTTCAGCAAAAGCTATGGCGCATGCCCACGGCGGCAGGTTGCCGAAAATGAAGTACCAAACTCTTCAAAAGCGGCACGATTGAAACGGAGGATGAAGAACATCATGTTAGCTTTAATTTAAACGGCGAAATAATGAGGACGGCGTAACAATGAAAGTGGAGGGAAACATGCGTTGCCGCAGTCGGGCGCCGAATCCGAATCACTCGCACGCATCCCTTTTACGCGAATCTGGCCTCTCTTTAGTGATTAAGCTATCGCGACTGCTACCCCTACCATCAACTGTCCTGGGTATTTCTCTATGCGCAGAAGATTCAGTAGCGGAGTTTTAACTGGGATGCAGAGAAGGAACACAGCTTGCGGATGTCATAGTCGAAGGAAAGGTTCAAATTGGCACTGACGATTGCCTTCTGGCAGCATGGTAACAGGACAGCTAGTTCTCCCCTTCTTTACTAATGAATTACGTCTTCGAATTAAGGTTATAGTATATATATATATACTATAACCTTAATAACTATACTTATACTATAACTTATACTATAACTATAACTATATATATATTATATTGAAAGATATATTTCGATGAATCTCTTCTGGGACGGCATTTTAGAGCTTATATTGTATAACTGAATTTGCAGTGGGGCGTTTGAAGTTGCCCTTTAACCGCAGGCTGCATGTAGTAGGTCCGTGTAACAACAGCCAACCTATCGGTCAGTTACCTGTTTGAAGCTCATTTATTGGTTAAATAGACACTAAAGATGAACGCTTAAATGTTTAGCGATAAAGTACCTACTACGCCCAAACAGGAAATGTCAAAAATGCGTGACGTCATAGCAGGCTCGTGCGGTAACATCAAGACGGTGGCGCGGGTCGTCTTCTGTTCGCAGCCGCTATTCGAGACCTTGTCAGAATCCACCATATTATTACGTTTCGTGATGGCGGCAGTTTGAACCAATCAGAGAGGCCACAGCAGCCACCTGGGCCTGTTCTTGGCCAATGAGAACTGAACGAGATGATTTTTTGTTTTGCTACTTGTCGTTGGGCCAGTTGGCGTATTCCTGTGTGTAGTAGGATACGACAATGGATTTTTGTTTTGCTACTTGTCGCTGGGCCAGTTGGTATATCCCTGTGTGTAGTAGGATACGACAATGGATTTTTGTTTTGCTATTTGTCGCTGGGCTAGTTGAAGTATCCCTGTGTGTAGTAGGATACGAAACGGGACACGAAACTGTCGCGGTGATTATTTATTCGCCGACCCATGCGCACGCGGCACATCGATCATGGCTATGGTCGCGCATCGAGTGACGTCGTGGCTCCATTCGTTTTTTCTTTAGCCCCAACGCACATTGGTGGCAAGGCGTTAAGACCATCGCCATGTTCTGTTTTAGTTTTTGCAAAGAAAACCTGAGAGTCCCCACGAATCCACCGTTAAGCAACGCATCCTGGAGAGAGCCGGACGACTTGCTGTCCGTGTATCTTTTTGCCCACCTTGCAAACTGGTGGGTGTCCGGCGATGGGGTTCAAACCACTGACGTTCTGGGCCACCATATCCCCTCGTTAACGGTTAACGTGCCGTCACTCTAAGCGCAGACCAACGCATTTATTTCAGCAGTTTGTTCAAAGATTAGCTTGGAAATTCGCCAATACCTTACTTTAAAGCTTAATCACACGTGAAACACATCATTAGTACAGCTACAAGTTGATACATCACCAGTATTTCTCATATTTCCTATGAAAAATTTGCAACTGGAATCATGCATTCTTCAAGACCTTCCGAATGTTGCGAATACTTTTATACTTCTAAGATTTGAATCGTGATTACACGTTATAATGCCACTTTTCCAATAGTCATACGGCAGTGTAGGCAAGTCAAAATAACTTTTTTTCCTTAATATTTATATTTACATTCTAGGCTCCCATTTTCTATTGCTTTTCCTACTTGATTTGCTGCACTCGTCTAATAATCACGAAAGATCCGGATTTTAAGCTTCCATGCGGTGTTGTAGGCCGAGCTTCAGAGATAGCGCCACCATGCTGCCTCATAGGAATACACCTCGCGTGTGTCGTAGCAGCCATAAAGCTTCGCAAGCATTGTGGCTCAACCGGCGGGAGAACCTGAGGAGAGGCCCTACGCCGTCCGTGCGCAAGGAGAAAAGTGTGGTGGAAATGACGTTGTAGGTTCTCCTTTTTTCCTGTTTTCTTTTATTTCTTTTGCGGTAGAGACCATGCTTTCCGGCAACAATGACGGCTGTGTTATGGTTCTGTGCGCTCACGGGTGTTGCTCCGTAGGTTTCGTACCATGACAAAAGCGCCGTGTGGGCAGGTTTGCGTTAGTCTCCGTGTTCTCTTGCGCTGTGTTGTCTGGACCGTGCTCTCCCGGATGTTGAGGCGGTAGAGGAGGAACTAAAGATCGTGAAATGAACGCGCATGCCACGCTGTACGCAATGTACCGCGCCACGGCAATGGCAACGGCCGCAGTAATGTCCCCGAGAAATTTGGCCCTCTACCGCGGATTCACGCTAACGTGTTATCACTGGCGGAAACCGATGCGTTTCATAATCTGTACAATAACGCCTTGCAGCTCAGGAACTCCTGCTTTTGACAGCGCGTGGTGCATTTGCGGCACGTAGAAAGTACATTATGCAAGAATGAAGTCCTCGGTTTAGAACATTCGCGTTCAGTAACAACTTGCTTTTGTTCATAATCAAACACATGTTGCTTAGCCGTGGCTTCTTTGTTGCAGTACTCGCCAAAGCACAAAGTCTTTTAAGCAGTGCGTGTTCAACGTGCATGCACACCTGCACAGGTGTGCCACAATACAGGTGCTGACAGAGCGTTAAGCAGAATGTGTGCATTTTGCTGCCGTCGGCACCATGCGCCGGCCAGTCGACGCTTCATCCGGGATGACAAGAAAGAAGCGGCTGCTTTCACTTGTTAAGGAACGAATATGCCCCTGCCGCAGGCGCATGTTATCTGTGCGCCTGAGAAGCGCAGGGAAGTTAAAGTTAAAGGACGCGCTGCAAGTGTGAGCAAGGCTCCACAGAACGTACGCCCGCGCACACATGAAACAACTGTTCCATGGGCGCACCCCTTGCAAGAGTCCCCTTGGACTGTCTATTGAAAGTCTACAGACTTTTTATAGACGACCTTGCCTTTCTATAGATTTGGACTTTTGTTGATACAAAGTCTATAGACTGTCTATAGACGAAAGTCGATAAAGTTTCTATTTATGTCTGTCTATTCGCAGTCTATAGATGGTTTATAGAAAAAAAGTCGACGTGGTGTTTGTTTCTTTTTTGTCTACTTCCTCTCTATAGACTAGCAATAGACGAAAGTCGACAGAGCCTGCATTTATTTTTCTCTGGTTGTCTATAGACTTTCAATAGATGAAAGTCGATAACATTTCTATTTCTTTTTGTCTATACGCAGCCTATAGACAGTTTATAGAAAAAAGTCGATAAAGTGTTTCTTTTTTGTCTACTTCCTCTCTATAGACTACCTATAGACGAAAGTCGATACAGCCTGTATTTATTTTTCTCTGTTATTTGTCTATAGACTTTTATAGACGAAAGTCGATAAGATTTCTATTTCTTTTTGTCTATTCGCAGTCTGTAGACGGTCCCTAGATAAAAGCCGATACAGTCTATTTATTGTCGTTCAGTCTTCGTCTTTAGACTGTCTATAGACGAGAGTCGATAAGATTATATACTTCTTGTCTATTCGCACTCTACCTAGTTGTTCACAAACACGCACCTGCACACATTCACGTACACCGCGCCCCCTCCAAATGTATGTATATATATATATATATATATATATATATATATATATATATATATAAATATATATATATATATATATATATATATATGTATGTATATTTGCGCAACCGTCGGCTCGAGTCACATTGCATGTAATCGCTGGATTCGCGCTCGGTCCAACACTTCCATGGAGCTCGTATTGAGCAACAGAAAGCTGTATCGGGAGTTCCTAATGTTGCTCTTCAAGTTATCATTGAGAATATTCATCTAATTAACATAACTGAGAAGTTAATTAACACTAATTATCTAAGCAGGGGAATGCAAAAAATTTATCTCAGTATCTCCAAGCGATGGCAAACAGCATTACCTTGATTCTCTCCAGCTGCGTAGTATTTGCATATGTTAAAACCTGGCTCAAATTAAGTGAAACCTCCCGTATACTTCTTTGCAATTCCATTTATTCGCCACAGTTTCCTATATCACCGCCGACGAAGGCCACAGAGTGGGACGTCACCAAAAGACAGGTTTACATGTGCGAACAGCCCGTTTACCGATTGTGGTAAGGCGTGAGGTGAAGTAGAAAACAGCCGATGCTGTAAAATTCTTTTTGCTTCAGGTTTACATGCCGTCTATAGATGGACAATAGACAAAAATCGTTAATGTGGGCCCAACCCATGTTCGTTGTAACAAAGCGCAGGTACGGTGGATAAAACGGAGCTGCGTTTGATATAAGCCACTGAAGTTGTATACTATCGAGATTGCTGTAGAGCCTATTTGTAGACTTTAGTATACACCTAGCGTACACCTCCACATTTGTTGACCACATGATATGATCCACTTAGTCGCTCTCAGCAATTCCACGACAGTCTTCACAGTTGTCATAGCATGACTTTTGCGGCAGTAGAATAAAGAAAGCAAAACGCCAATCCAATTGTTATAATAGATGGTATGAACGCCAACTTTAGCTACAAGCGGATTCCAAACAGGCATCAAGCAAACAGCACAGAGACTCGTAATGTTTGTAGCTGACAACGCGGACTTTGTGAGTGTGCGATTGACCGATGTCGCGCATGTGGTGTGCGCGTCGTGTGTCGTCCGATTCTGAGATGCTTTTCACATTGTCTTCATATCTCGGCTGCATCACTTACATCGCCCGGTTTTTCGTTGACTGATATCCTGCACTTTAAACTCATCAAAGTTTCTGATTCACTTAAATATGTGCCAAATTCTCTGAGCCCGCCGAGTATTTTGCAGGTGGTATGCCTGCGCGGCCACGCATATGAGTAGCTCACTGCCATACTGATTGCTTTGACCTATCATCAGAGCGGTCAATTAGCACTAACGAAGGTGCGGGCATCACATTTGGCGGTACGCTGGAAGATATGCTACATATGCGCTGTATTACTTATCGTCGCTGGCGATAATGCAAGCGCCTGAAGGGCCATCTAAAGGCTTTTACAAACGGCGCATTCATCCATGTGGGCGTTCCAGTCTCATACGATAGCCGAGAGCGTTTGTAATACAACCTGCCAGCGCATTTCCTTGGTCCATGAAAAAAGGCTGAAAAATGGAAAAGAAAAGCAACCCGTTCCGGCGCGCATGGCGCACAGAGAGAGAGACAGAAAGAGACCAAAAAAAAAGGAAAAGGCGCTCACACTCCTCGGAGCGCGCACAACCGGCACGCGCAGCTCCTGCGCATGCGCGGAGCTCTGGCGCATGCGCAATGGCGCACCGTCTGTCCGCGTCAGTTTGAATCACGGAGGAAGGAAACTGAGGAGAGGCCTGACGTCACTCTTTGTCGAGCTAAAGTGAAGCCGGAAGTTGGTGTTGCTTATGGCATTGCTCCACGTATCGGGCGAGCTCTCCTCTCTTGTTTACATTTCTCGCGAAACCACGCCGCGCTGCGCGCAACCGGGCTGCTCGGACGCGCGTGCTCCACAGCAATACCAAACAATTGTTAGCACATTAGCATGATTCCGTCAAAGAGGGCAAAATTTCCCGCGGATATTCCTTCGTTCCTTGCCATTGCCGTGGCGCGGTACGTTGCGTATAGCGCTGCATGCGCGTTCATTTCGCGAACTTTAGTTCGTCTTGTCCTACCTGGCCACAGCAACACCCGCTAGAGCACGGTCTACATAACGCAGCGCAGCAAACCACGAGACCAACGCAAACCTGCCCGCACGGCGCCTTCGGCACGGTACAAACCCTACGGAGCAACACGTGTGAGCGCACAGAACAATAACAAAGCCGGCATTGTGGTCTGGAAGGCGTGGCCGCTACAGCAAAGAAATTAAAAGACAGCAAAAAAAGGAGAACCTACTACACCATTTCCTCCACACTTTTCTCCTACCGCGCGGAGGGGGTAGGGCCTCTCCTCAATTCCTTCCTCTATGGCTTGAATTCTCAACAAGTGCGCCAGGCACGTAAACGCTTGTAGCAATGTGCGGTGTCTGCCTGAACGCCGGTGCCTGTGTACGCGTGTCTTCTTTGTGGCATCACACGTCAACTACAGTGAACGGTAAGCTTTAGCATAGGTGTTTTGCCTCAATAGATCATGATTAGGTAGGCGCATTTCGTAGCGCGAACCGGCTGCATGTAGCGCAGACAACTCGGGTATAGTGTCGGTTTGTCGTTGACATGATATGATAACGCGCTCTTGTTCTCCCTTCTACGATACGTTACGTTGTATGGCGATCGCTCGCTCAGGCTTGTTGATTTTAGCGTTATAGTTGATGTGCGTAAAAAAAGTACACCACGATTTAACTTGGTACTGAGCTGCCACTAATCGGATTGTGTGTGTTGAGCAGCCAGTGTGGTAGATCTCATTTCACGGCGCTTGATCCGGCCACGATGAATGCTGCGCCGCATGTGTAATGAAATTCTCGTGACACGCTTTACGTATGTATCTGAAAATTGTGTTAGCATGACTTTTCAAACAGAGACGTGTAGTTGTATAACTGCTAGCGTACTCAGATGAAGGCCCGTGTTTGCGGGGCATGCTCCAGCAGTGTGTGCGCTGCCGTTTTCGTATAGCCCAATAGTAGCAGTATTTTTAAGCTTTCTCGCAACCAATCTAAATAATTTTGGTTAGTTACCGCTAGCAAAACGCGAGACTTGAAGAAATATCCAGCAGAGATATCTAGATTCACCCTATCTAAATATATGCAACCACAAACGCTTTTGGAGCATGAGACCTGCGATAAGCTCAGTTACTCGCAGCTTCGCAACTTAGGCGAAAAAATTAGAGAACAATAAATTAGTCGCTCCAGGAAGCACCTTTACACGTTTTAAACTGGATGCATTGTGTTTGATGGTAGTTAGGTTTTTTTGTCTCTTTTATAAACAGTTTAGCAGCAGACGTTATCTTTCGGGCTATATGAAAAGCGTTACGCGCCTTTCCATGCTTCGGCGTTATGCAGTTTACGTGCTTTTAATCACTAGGCAGCTGCTGGTGCAGATTCGCAGAGTGCCAGTCGTGCATGGTATGAAGCTCTTGTCGTGCGTAATGAGTGTTCCGGTTTTCATTACTGTTGCATTTAGTGCCGTCGTCTTGGACAGACTGTATAATTTACGCGCTGTACAAAAGAAAAAAATAGCCAGATTATCCATTTGGTGGTGCTTTCTTAGTAGATAACGCACAGATTATTCAAATGTTTTAGCGGACATTGCACTTGTTCTACCCTTATCAACACACCTAAGAGATCGTAATATGTTTTAGCTGGTAACCAACCTTATCAATACGCCTCCATTCATGTGCATACTATTGAAAGTGTGGCAAATGTATTCATCTCAAAGTATGAGAAAAGAGACATTGCAGACTGTTCTAACCGGAAATAAATTGCAATTCTTAACGTGATTGTTCATAACTGCAATCACTATGCTGAGCATGTTCGTTCAGCACGGGCATATTGCATTAACACCTGAAAAATGTGCACACTCCATCCGGGTATCTTTGTTTCAACAATTACTAATATAAGAATTGTCTGGGATTCTCGTATTTCTTTTATTTTTGTAAGTACACTGTGTGTCACATGAACGTGTCTTCAAACGAAACGTACCGTTGCTGGCACCGGCGACCTTTACGGTTCTCTAACTGCTTATCATACTGTAATATACGAAAATGTAATAATTGTACTGATTCATATTGCCATGTAGTATTTAATCAGGGGTAAGCAAAGTTAACTAGAGGAAAAGTGAGGGGAGCCATTTATACAGAAAACTAGTATTGAACCGTTAAAATACCTCACTGAATAGTTTTACCTCACCTTGTTGCATTTGCTTTACTTGTGTGTCTCAGTGTCATTGTCTTCTCTGCTGTACTCGTGTGGCCATTAATTACGAACTTGCCCAAGCGCTTGTCAGCTTCATTAAACAAGGCATTCAAGCCAGTTGGATTTATACTGCATGTCAACCAAGACCTCAAGGAGCACAACGCACGAGACTGAAATAGTGGCAGCATCGCGGTAAAAGCTTGTCCGCCCTGCGTGAAGGGAGCCTAACCAATTCTACAGGCATTTTCAATAAAGTTGTTCTCTGTCTCTTTCTGTGAAGTGACTGATGTGTTATTCGTTTTATCTAAATATTATGGACTGGCAGTATTTGGCAAGCAATAAATCACAATATTTTTTTATGTCACTTCAGCTGCCGGCGTTATAGATTGCCAGAAAAGTTTTATAAAATAGCCAGGGAAGGCTTGGAAAAAGATCGTGAAATTTTAAAATGACCACATAGGTTTGCTGTCTTGTTATATTTCATACAAAGTTTCCAGAGAATCTCTCTGGTAAATATATTTTTAAAACATTTCACCTCATAAAAAGTTCAGGGAATTTTCCCCATCTATCGAAAAAAATGAAAGTCAACGATATTACCATGGCATTTCTTACTGAATTTTTTTTGCGTTAACTAAAAGTCCTGAACCTCGAAACCCTTGAAAACATTTTCATCTTTGAAAGCCCCTTAAATGATTTACTGTAATAGAATTCATGCTAACTGTAGTATCAGTTCTGTTTCCTAGGAGCTGCATGTCTGTCGTGCGATGACACAAAGTGCTCGCATGGTATTTCGGGTGCTCATGTAGTATACATAACTTGGAAACCTGTTAGCATGCCTAAGAGGCCTCATTACCTGTAAGAAACTAAGTGATCATATGAACAAAATCTATCCATCTGCCTTCTGTTGAAGTTATAGCCAAAGACCCATTCATTTAAGAGTAGGAAAAAGATTTTATTGTGCATTAAGCAAAATAAATTAAAATCTTTGGCATGATACTGTGAATACTCCAGTCACGTCTTCAGAGCACATCCCTCTGTACGGGCATACTTAACTACCAGCCAAATAATGTACAGACAGTCCAACTGGGTAACGTTTCAGCAATAAATAGCGAGATCATTTGAGAGAACTACATTTATGCATCGTATATGAACTTGTCATAAAAGGGAACATACTATTGCTGGCATGAGCAGCGGTTGTGACTGTATTATTGTTCACCATGTCATAAAATAAAACATTGTATAACGATAATGATTTGTATTCACAAGCAGCCATCAGTCATAGTTAAACCACATGAATTATTATCCTATATGGTTTGAGCAAACATATTAAGCTGCTCAATGAACATACAAAGAATACAAACTTGTTATTTTTGTCTCATATTGCTGCATCAACTTATTTGCAGCATACGCCTTCATCACCTTTGCGTCTAATGGCACAAAGGTCAAGGCCAGCCTGGCGACCATGCTTGCCAAGGGGAAGAAGTAAATGTTAAGTCTCTTTCCATAATAGCAAAAGACATGTATTTTAAGAAATTCTTCTATTTGTGCAATAGAAACAGTTAATTCATTGCCGGTGCATTTGTTTTCTTTGTTGCACTGCGCGGTTCAGCACTCAATTCTTTCTGTTTATTCAGCATATATGAGAGTACAGCTGGTTCAGGAGCACTATTAATCTACCAGCAATAAAGCGTAAGTGCAGATTAAAAGCAACAGGGGCACATCATAACACATTCAAAATGTTATTGCTCCCACATGCAAACAAAAATGTAAACTAACTTGTAGATAGCAGATAGCTATGAACATATGGCCTTATACACTCTTCGTAGGCTTGTCTATAAAATGTGTGTGTCTATAGAATAATGAAAATTCATGTTTGTTGAAAAATGTCTGCAGAATGTCATAGAAAAAGTTTATAGGATTAAATAGTAGTTTTTATAGACTGAAGTCTATAGAATGTCGATACGCTATCTATGGACATTTTATAGACTTACTCTACAAAAATAGAACTACGTAACCCTATATGCTTTCGTCTATAATTATTCTGCAGACATTTGTATCAAAGAAATTTTCATTAATCTATAGAGTCTATAGACTCAGACATTTTATAGACTAGTCTATAAAAAGTGCATGACCATAAGTCTTTAGACTGGTCTACAGGAATAGTCTATAGATAATCTATAGCCATTTGTCTATCGACATTCTATAGACTTCAGTCTACAAAAGTACAACTGTAAGCCTTTACACTTGTCTGTAGACATTGTGCAGACAACTGTCTACAAACATGAATTTTAATTGATCCATAGACACTCTATAGACTCACACCATAGACTCATACTTTTTATAGGCTAGTCTATGATAAGTATGGCCATAAGTCTATAGACTGTCTAGAGACAGTGTATAGAGAGTCTATAGACTCAGACTTTTTATAGACTAGTCTTTGAAAACTGTATGGCCATAAGTTTATGGAAAGTCTATAAACTCAGAGACTTTTTATAGACTAGTTTATAAAAAGCGTATGGCCATAAGTCTATTGACAGTCTATAGACTCAAACTTCTTATAGACAAGTCTATAAAAAGTATATGGACATAAGTTACAGTGTCCAGCTAAATGACTCCCATAGTCATTCTTTAGTTTAGTGCTGTGCTGTCGTAAATGAGTGTAAGAAGTGTCAATGCACCCCTATATTTGAAAACACTAAATTCATAGGGAAAGGAAAGAGCATGAAGGAAAGGGAAATAGTGGAGGCCTTTCATGTAAGAAAGGAAGGCGATAAATGTGTAGGCACTCCCTCTCTTGCCTTGTCGGGAAAGGAAATAACATTTTTGGAAGGAAGTATAAAATGATGATTTGCAGATGTTTTTGTGAATGATGTGCGCATGCCTAAGCTGATGAAGCTATATATGTCCGGTGATTTTGAAATAAACTTCCAGTTGGCAGTCAGCGCTTGTCTGTGGTATTTGTTTGCTTTTGTACTCGTCTTTTTCGCGCTGTTTCCCCGCAGTTCTAAGTATGAACCAACTAGCCCTCATCAAGATGTTACTAGTGTTTCTTTCCTTCTCATGTCGGAAAGACTTCTGGGTTTTACCGAAACTTTCCTTTTCTTCTCACAATTCGAACACTATGTGTTCTACACTTTCAGGAAAAAACTTGCATAAGTAGTAGCGAAAGTACAGCGAAAAATACCATCTTTATGTACGTTAAAGAATTCAGAGCAAGAAACAAGCAGACAAACCGAAATGCTCTATTCGGTTGCCTCGCGACGTTCTGAGATTTCAGGCGTGGGCTTCTCGCCTTGTCCAGCAACAAAGCGAGCTCGCGTGGTGACGGACAACTTGGAGCCGCCACCCTGGTGAGCGAACGAAAATACGGCCTCACTTCAGCAGCTCGCTTCTTATGGCTTTCAGTCGAGGGAACACTCCCTCGCCACAGCTGCCGCCGTAATCGTCCATGTCCACCCGATAAGCCATTATGCCCCCTAATTTGTCTGGAAGGGCGTATATCTTCCGAGCGCCGATCTGGGGGAAGGATCGAATATGAAGCCAAGTTAGCGCGACTGGCGTAAAATTAGTGCTAAAGAGTCGATCTTTGCTATAAAAACGCAATCACAGCGAAAGGACCTGTGTAACCGAGGGTCCTGCATTTCCTGGCCGTATTCCTATCTTTATGATTCAGTTATGTATATTGAATGGCACTACAAAAAAAATAATATTAAAGGAGGATCACTACAGCGAATTTCTCTGTACAACACAGGAAAATGGCGTTTCATATGAGCACACGTAACTACGCAGCCACTGCCCTCCCATGGCCGCCTACTAGATTCGGTGTGCGTAGGAAGCTCCCGTCGACAGCACAACGGAGATCACGCGGGAAGGCCGTGACTCGACTGTAGCTGGGCTAGCTTGGTTTTGCAACAAATAATGCCATGAACCTCGATGCCACGATGTAGTCAGGCGAGAGCGTTTTTCCAAAGAAATTTGCCACTAGAAAATTAGCCACTTTCCCTCTGTATTTCTTGAATTCACCTTTCGGCGCCTGGGAAAACTCCTATTGAAATATGCAGGCATTGCCCCAGACACATTCGTACCTACTGAAACAAGGAAAGTTAACAAGCACACGCCTTGGATAACACGTAGTATAATTTACCTACAGGGGAAAATAAAACCTAAGAAGCACCACCCACGCACGAGAGTTATTACTGAAATAAAAAACAAACTGACGTGCGCTGTAAGAGACTCAGCAGATTTGTATTTTAATTCAACGTTGCCCAACTTGAAAAAGAACATGCCATATAAGTTTACGGGATACCTATGTGGTAATAAGAAGTCTGTCACTAAAATCTTAGTTGATGATACCGTCGGTAATGAGTCGAATAGATTCGCACAAGCCTTTCGCCATTGTTCTCATAGTCTATCTTCTCGTGCAATAAATTCAGGGCTAACTGAATTCTGCTGTTTTTGAACCGCGTAAGTCAAATCTTATCTTTAATAATGTTGTTGTGTCTATTGTATTAAATTTAACATCCAATACATCCTCTAGCCCCGGCAGTATTCCGAACGTCTTTAGGCGCTACGCTGAAACTGTTGCCAAATTCTTAGTTGTACTTTGCAGAAACGCAGCCACTGCAAAATTATGTAAAATTTTCTGAATATTGGAAGATATGCCAAGTCGTTCCATTTTCTAAGAACGGCTATCGCCTATTGCTGAAGAACTATATTGAGGTAACGGTCAAATTACTGCTCTCTTTTTGTACTTAAGCAAATCGCTCAATTGGATAATTCATGAAAAACATACAAACTTACGAAGCACAAATCTTCCAACTATCATAATTTTTTGAATTACTGGCTATTTGTTTAAACATGCACGGTATGTTTTAGTCGATGGGAACAACGCAGGCTGTTCACCGCTTGCACTAGGTGTTTCACAAGGCAGTGGGCTGGAGCCACTGCTCTTTTTCCTAATTATGAGCTCTTTACTATTGCCAATCCTGGAACACGATTAGCGTGTTCCTAAATGGTTTAGTTGTATTTCGCGCAATTGTGTGTAAGATTAGAGAAAAGTTCATGTAAGCTTCAATAAGATATTTATGTGCTACAAAGAATGGGACATCCCTGGCAACACAGATTTTCATGCTTACCTTTGCATAACGTGCAAAAATATGCATTGGAGCACTTCTAAATGATGGGGCCAATGCCGAAAAATAAATTTCACAGTTGTCACCGTACCGACTCGCTGTCTTACAACCCTTGACCTCGTAATAACCGGACAATCGGAAATTAAGAACAATTATGCACTTCAAAGTATAAATGATCTTAGAATGCTGCATTGTGAATTTTCTTCAACAAATGAAGTTTCCGATGCAAAAAGAAAATCATATTTGGTTATTCGCCCGCTAAGTCTGAAATGATAAGCAACGAAATGTTATCCTTTGCGATAGACGTTTTGTGTTCATTTCATCTGAGCGGAATAGATAAACACTGGGGAATTCTTCGAGACAAACTTACCTCATTAAAGCACAAATAGATACCGAAAGTTGCAATCACATCATCTATACAAAACACCTGGTTAACCTCGAACGTTAAACGTTGCATATACAGTGCTTACACTCAAAAGCAAAACCTATAGGGATCTGATGTAACTTGGAAACTGCATCGTGAGCATGCAGAGCTTTGTGAAAATGAAATTCAAATAGTTCAAGATAAGTTCTACAATCACGAAATTTCCACCCTTCAATGAAATAACCCCAAAAAGTTTTGGAAACTGAATAAACCAAGCTACTGTTCACGGATATCTATACTGATTAATAAGAATCGATAGTTTCTTCCCCCGTCATTGACAGCTGAGGAACTCAAAGTTTTTTTCAGCTGCGTACTTACTGACGAACTTCCCCTTTCTGTTGGCGTAAAATGGATCACATAACCATCAACCTTCAGGGCATATCAGCAGCTATAAATCGATTGCCATTTAACTCTTCACCAGGTCCTGATGGCATAAGCCCAAAACTTTTAAAACTAACTCACCCTTCCGTGTGCCACACTTTAGCCGCTTCATTCCAGCAGTCTGTCGACTCCGGGCATGTGCCAGATGACTGGCAGATCGCTCACGTTTTTCACGTAACAAAATCCGGTGACCCTTCAATAGCTTCGAATGACAGACCTATTTCGCTAACTAACATCGCTTGCAAACCTCTAGAGCATATCATATTATCAGCAGTTATGAAACTCCAAACGAAGCAAGATTTTTCCCTCCCATACTCAGCATCGCTTTCAGAAAGGACGTTCTTCCCAAACGGCGTGGTTCGAACTAAGTACTGATCTTCCTGTCGTGATACATTCTTCATCGGGAATACACGCCGAGTTAATAGATTTGAAAAGAGCTTTTGATAAAGTTTCACATATCCGCTTATTCAAAAAATTTTCACACGTAAACATAAACACGATAACTATGAAGTGGATCGAAAGCTTTTTAACGAGCCGCTCACAGAAAGTGTCTGTAAATCAACCCCTAACTCAATTCGCCCAAGTCAAACCTTGGGTGCTCCAGGCAAACGCACTTCGACCGATGGTATTTCTAATATACGTGAACAACCTAAACGCTAACTTATGCTCTACCGTAGGACTGTTTGCAGATCACTGCGCGATATAAACAGCGGTCACTAATACCGCGGATGTCGACACTTCCCAGGATGGTATGAACAAAATCAATAAATGATGCGAAAATGTCGAAATGGAAATAAAAGTTTTAAAAACAAAAGCCATTGTGTTTGCTAACTCAAACATCGCTGTCGAATTGCGTTACACATTAAATACCCTGCCTAACGAAGTGGTGCCTAATGTTAAACATTTAGGAATTAATTTGACATATACTTCGTGGAATGGCCATAAAGGTAATGCGGTTAGAAAAGCATCTCGCGCACTTAAGTTCATTTGTCACAACCTGCACTCTGGTAACACCGATACGAAACTGTTAGCTTACACTACGTTAACATTAGTACGTTCGAAAATAGAGTACGCATCCAAAGTATGGAGCCCTCGCCACTAATACCTAATCAACAAGCTGGAATCGCTTTAGAAGAAAGCCGCTCGTTTCAAAGCAAGGAAGCAGTCTCGAACACTTAGCCTAATGGAAAACGTTTGAGAGTGTATGTCTTCTGTCGCTATCATGTGTTTTCTCATCAGACACCGACATTGCAATGCATTTTATTTTACTGACATGCTGACTTAGATAGCCGGGGACGCGGGGCTAGTGAAGTCGTTTTGCTGCAGCTTTTTTTCCCTTACCCCAACCACTCATACGAATTTCCATGTATGTGGTAGATAAATGAACTTGAAATTAAAAATTAGGACATCCCTCAAATTATCTTCCCTTGCAAATCGCAGGCGTCAGGCACTGTTGTCTTTCTTGCAAAATATTTATCACAGTAATTAACCCTTCACCACCGGCTACATTACGTATGCTTGTCGCGTTTTTCCTCGACTAGACCATACCTTTAATGTGCAGCCTTTACATGCACGGACCAACTTTTTTTCTACTCGCCACTTTTCTTAGCGATTAAGGAGCCATTCATATGAACATTATTGATTTCTGTTTCCTGATTCGGTCACTTTGAAATTCAGTTCACTTGTGTCATGTTAATGTTTTATTTCCTTTTCCTGAAATTTTAAATTTCTCATACCCTCTTCGGTTGAGTGTACTGTTCCAAGTCACTGGAAACTGCAGACCCTGTTATTGGTTATTTGTTCATTGTAATTCTTGCTCCCTTGTTTTAAATTTACTGTAATGTGTATTGGATCCAATATTGCCACGTTTGCCTCATTGTGCATTTGCTGACACTTTCATGTCAGCTTTCGAGATGCATTTTCTTGTATCGTGCTTCCTCTACCTCCTTTTTCTGCTGTTATGGAATTATTCGCAATGAGTTACAGTGACTTTTGTTTTGCTATCATTTCCTCCTTATGCAGTGTTTCCACCTGTAATTTAGGGTAACTGAATGAATGAAAAAATAATAAATAAATAAATAAATAAATAGGTAAATGAGCACATTGCCGTAACATTCAATATAACTTTTCTTGAAAACTGCACCTTGACGACGTATATTTCTATGCCTTTCCGAGAACTAGGTTTTCTGCAATACAAGCTTAGAAATTCCCTTTGAAATGTTGAGCTACTCAATAACCTAACATTTATCCAGCCAAAAGTAGAACATACTTTGCACTGCATGGGACCGGTAGACTAAAGATAACTTTAACAAACTTGAGAGTGTCCAAAGAAAGTCTGCACTTTATAAATGTGAATCACTTTTTTTGGCGAACTATGGACGTTTTGAGTGTCTGTGTACTTGGAATTTTACGCCGGCCGGCCTGGCATTGCCTACAAACTTGGGCTGCTGAGCACATGCTAATGTCAGTCTGCCTGGAGTGGTTGCGTCATCCGACTTTAGGCATCCGACACTCGCATCCACCGAGCCAGCTGACCCGCTTAAGAACATCCGGGTATGTCATCTGCGGAACAACGTGTGTTTGCATCTGTACGCACAGCAATCCAAAAGTAGGTGTCCCACAACTGTGCACGCCAACCGGCTCCGGGCGCTCAAAAAGAAGCTCTTCGAAGACCGCAGCTTCGACGAGAAATGTGTGAACTGGGACAAAGCGCTCGTCAGGGGGTTAGTTGAGCAGCTTGAGGATGGCGTAAATTTGGAAGTGGGCCAGGGTATATGGAGTACTACTTAATCGCAGAGGAAGGCGAACGTTTGCAATAACCAAGCGGGTAATAAAGCAAGCGCAGGTTCTTTCTAACCATGAGCATGAATTCACACACGAGCGCCTGCTCGAAGTAATGAAGAGGGTCAAAGAGACGGTTGAGGTGCGCCGCCGCAGGGTATATGGCGATAGCCAAGTGCCTGCAAAATACTTCGCGCAATTTGGATTCTTACGTTGAATGAGATTTGAGTGAGATTCATTTCATCTGGGTAGAGTAGTTAAGCTATAGTGACTACAACAGGGAAAATTTCGAGTACACGTGGTTTGAAACTTTAGGAAATATTGCCAAAAACTTCGCATGCTCTTAGAAACGAGAAAAAAAAATCACCGACGATTATGATACTCCCTAATGCGTAATTGGGGTGCCGCTAGGTTTTCAATTTCGCGATACATTGCGTGGCGCGGTGAAACATCCTGTGAATTGGAGCGATGTGCGGCGCGAGTAACGTGTTAAATTGGAGATGCGGCAGCTAGCGCATAGATGACGCGTGGGGCGCGATTCGCAGTAGCCGCCGCTGACAGGCCATCCAGAAGACGCGTGCTACTCTGGCGCCATCTCTTAGCTAACATCGCTGCACTACGGTTTTAGTATTATAGCAATTATGTGGACACTCGAGGCGCATTTCGGCCGTCGCCATCGCCATGAGGTTCCTCTAAAGTCCAAGACTTTAGAAATCGCCGCAGCCTCCTTATTCGATATGTGCGAGATGTTTCAAAAGCTTTCGATTCCCTCAATCATTTTATATTCAGCGATAAATTGCTTTGTTACGGAATTAATGGAATACCTTTGACGTTAATTCGCAGTTATTTAGAAAATCGTCAACAAATTGTTCAACTAGGCGATTTTCAGTCCTACAGCACCGTACAACCCAGGGATCCGTACTTGTACCTTTATTTTTTTACTCTATATAAATGACCTGCCTTCGCAGCTTGTGTGTGTTATCCCCGTACTCTATGCAGACGATACTAACCTTATTATAGCAGAATATGAAGAATGCAACCTAATAAATAAACTTAACTCTGAATTACAAATTTTGCACCATTGGTGTACAATGAATGCCCTTCACCTTAACCCAACTAAGACAGTTTTTATCTCATTTCACTCTGAAAAAAGGAAAACGGCTATTCATTCAGATGTAGTTTACAATAACATCCGATAAAACAATCTAGTGAGACAAAATTTCTTGGTGTTATTATCGATAACCATTTAAAATTCCGCCTTCATGTGCGTTCCGTAGTTCAAAAGGCTTCATATGGCTTCCATGTGCTGTCGAAATGTCGATACTATTTCCCTCCCCACATACTTATCGATCTTTACTACGCATTTGTTCACTCTCACATTAATTACTGCTTAGCGAGCTGGGGTTGCACATACAAAACTCATCTGTCACCAGTGTTTACACTTCAAAAAAGAGCTCTTCACATTATAGCACCCAACAGTATGCATAATAACAGTGAAGATTTATTTAAAACCCTTAACATTCTCAACATTTACGTTTTGACAACATAAAACATCGCCTCGGTCATGCACCAAATAGTTCATGAAAAACTGGCCTTGACAACAGTCTCGCTTCATCCCTCAATTCGCAATGTTGGAAACGCACCTCGCTGTCGTTTTTTATTGCCTAAGGTAAATACTAATTACGGTCGCTCTACACTACAGTTTACAGGTACCTCAGTTTGTAATAAGCTTGATAGTGAGCTAACCACTCTAAGAACATTGCATACATTTCTTAAACGATTAAAACTCTCACATTTTAACCATGCGCAACACTGCGGATGCTTGCACATGCCCTCACTTTTCTTTTCTTTATTTTGCTGTGAAGGTGTTTTTGATGACGTAATAAAAAAATTGTAAAAAAATATATCTCATTTGTGAAATGTTCCCTACTACTCTATTTTCTTGTTTTACTTATTCAGCTATTTAGGTTTAGTGTTTTCTTGCAGTATAAAAAAAAACAGCTGCCATAGAAGTGTTTTTTCCCTGATAACAATCGGTAGGGACCCTTTAACAAATTTGTTGGGTCCCAAAAGTGTGTACTTTGCAATTGTATACATTCATTATGTTCAATAAACTTTCAGACTATCAAACTTTGAAAGCGTGCGAGGGTAAGCCGGCAAACGCGGCCCAATGGACTCGATCTAACCGGCAAGTTGAGCCAGTTGGTTGGGATTCATAGTAAATGTGTAACGGCGCAACTTAAGACAAGGACAAAAGAAGACGTAAAATGACCAGCGCCGTGTCGTCGTTTTATACCTTCTTTTGTCTTTGTCTTGTGTTGAGCTTCAACAAACTTATTATGGACACTATCTAGCGTGTGCAAGCGAGGAAGGTGGGCCGAACGCGTGCCCTCCCCTGTCACGTGCAAAAGATGGTGGGGGGGGAGCTTATTTTCGAGCAGTTGCTACGTACAGAGCGGTAGCGCGGGCGCTGCATCTCGAAAGCGATCTTCGATGTGGTGAAATTGTCCGCCCTTAGAGTTTTATCTGCAAAGGGATCTGCGATGTTTACAGAATGCGCGTAGTGCCGGTAGGTTCCCATGCGCTGTGGTTTCGACGTTTCGTTCGCGCTGGAACGAGAGATCAGGAAGGTGAAATCAAACGCAGCGGTTGCAGTGATTCCGCAGTCCAGGAGCCCTATAACGTAAAACTATTCCAATATGTTTCTATTCGAAAATCCTGACGTCAGATTTGCGTAACCACCGACGCAAGCACCGGCGGTCACCCAAAGGGTGGTCTGTACAGACCAATGAAACACTCTTGTCGGCTCGTCGCTCTAATTGTCCTATCTCTTGTCGGCTTGTCGGCTCGTCGTATCTAATTGGCTGACAAGATGCAAGGAGAACGCTCAAGTGGAGAGGGATCCACTCGGGCAGAGCCAGTGCATTGAAAATCGATAGCCGGATGAAGAGGGTGCTGCCGAGGTCTGCGATCTGTCGGCTTTCCCTTTCTTAGTGTGTGTTGGCTGGTCGAAAATCGCGACGGCATGCAACGGAAGCTTAAGAATGACGCTAAAACTGACCCTCAGCAAAGAATAGTAGGCAGAATGAGGTGT
Organism: Dermacentor albipictus; assembly: GCF_038994185.2. Taxonomy (NCBI): domain Eukaryota; kingdom Metazoa; phylum Arthropoda; class Arachnida; order Ixodida; family Ixodidae; genus Dermacentor; species Dermacentor albipictus. The sequence continues at coordinate 49,649,612 of NC_091827.1, forward strand.
TAAACGTTTCGAAAGTGCTCGAAAACGTTACACGGCCACGCAAGAAGTTTTATTATACGCAAATATACTCATGCTCTCCGGCAGGTGCAAGTAGCCAGCGTCTCGGCAATCGGCGGCAGCCATCTTTTATTCCTTTGGGAATGGGGCAGCCTGCGGCTATTTCGAAGAAAATTCAATTTTGTTCGGCACATTAATGCATCTTTATCGCGTACACGTCACTTTGACGCGGTGAGTTTGTGCGGTTTTGTGACGTCACGTGACAGGCAGGTGTAGTCGGTGCAACCCGAAAATTTTTTACCAATAGCCGAGGGCTAATGGCGAAGAGGGGTCGAATCAGAAATATCTGTCTTTCTTTTGTTAAATCGTGCATAATCAGTGCGTACATATCATATTTTATGGGGATCTTTCGCGGTTTTCGTGGCGCCGCGTGACAGACAGGTGAAGTGGGGGTGGTCGAAAAGTTTTTGACCAATCGTGGAGGACTGATAGCAGAATTGGAATAGAAAAGTTTGGAATAGTTTTACGTTATAGCGCCCCAGTATTTGGACCGCGAGTATCAGCGCTCAAAGAGTGAGGTGTGTTCATGTTTGCTTGGGCCCGCGTGACACCGTGCTGGTCGTTTTGTTAAGACACGCTGGCGGGCTAGTTGGTTGGATGGATGGATAGATGGAAAGCTTTATTGGCTCCTGCAAGGCTATAGGGTGACCCATAGGAGGGCTAATCCCACGCCGGGACAGGAGGATGGAGCATCGCGGCAGCGCCGTGGGCTAGATGTACTGCCCAAAGCTGGTCAACCAGATCCGGACTGCTAATGGCAGCCTCGAACTTGGCCAGGTCCTCAGTGTAATCGGCTTTCGTGGCTGGGTCGCACGTCTAGAGCATCTACGATAGCTATGATATCTATGACAGCATGTGTAAGTGTGATTGAACGAAGGCGTAGAAGCAGACACACATAGACAGCGTTGTTTTTGTCTGTTGTGGATGTCTGGGAAAAGGCATCCATTAAACGTATTCAGCTCGTCAACAGCAAAACCCGCGGTGTGCGCCATTTACTTTTTAAAGTTCGTGCCCGTAATCCTAAACGTACTGTGTGATCTAACTCAGTGGAATTTCAAATCTCACAGCGTAGTGAATTACTTCAAGCACATTGATCTCCAGCACGGGGGGTTGGACCGCACGCTCACATCTTACTTCGGTTATACAACGCGCCTGACAAAACCGTCTCCTCGGGCATAACAGAAACGATCCGCTTTCCAATACAGCACGTGTCCCGCGATACATCGCTGCTGCCGCAAGTGCGAACTCCAGACACGCCAAGAAACGCACACCTGCTGCAAGCGCGCAAACACTCGTTGCCATTTCTTTCTACGTCCTCGTTCAGTCACGCTTACACATTCTATCATTGTTAATTAAATAGAAGTGCGTGTTTACAATATTATACGGCCAATAAAAAACTACTGTCCTTTCTTTGTACGGCTAACTGCTAATTTTCTGTCGCAGACGGTGCTCCACTTTTCGTGCGAAACTGCGTATTTTTTTAATGCTTTCGCCATACCATCCTCCATTTTCCGTCTTATGGTACAGCTGCACTTTCTTCTCCGCTTTCCTCCTCTCGTATTGCAGACCCCCCTGTGCTCCGCTTTCCCTTTCATCTTTCACTACGCTCGCTCGCTCGGCTACGGCGACGGTCTCCGCCGAAGGGGGTGCCTTAATAGTTGCGCTTTAAGACGAACGAATTTGGCACAAAGTTGGCAAATTCTTCACTGAAAATTTTCAATGACGATTACGAAACTTTCTAATGTGAAATTTGAGCTTTGCTCTTACACGCGTTTTCATTTCGCCATACACTGGCTGGCGCTGACACTCTGTCTATTGCGCCATGTTGGTAATTGAGTGATGTGTAGCGTGGCTGCCTCGCTAATCGGTTTATCGCGAGAGGCATAGCTTTGGTGACGCGTGGGCGCGATTCACAGTAGCCCCGTCAAACAGATCCCTGTTACTAGAGTTCCGTTTTCGTACATGGTATCGTTCGACGCGCTCACCGCGTGCCATCGCTGAACACACCACGCGTGCTACTGTGGCACCATCTTGTAGCCATTGTAACCGCAAAGCTGCACTACGCATTTCTCTTCCTGCTTTCGGTCATACCTACCTCCTCCGCTTTCCTCCTCACGCTCTCTTCGCTTTTCATCCCCTGCTATTTGTTCCCTCTTTCCTTATTTGCTCAGTTACGTCGACGATGCTGGAGCCGGAGCACTCCGACGCTCAACGCAGACACGGGCGCTTAAGAGTAGTGCTCTGGAACAGGACATCACAGTTCTGCCAACTTGCGTCCAATGGAGCAATAAAAACGGACTAACTTGATATTGTCACGCTGTGGTAACGGTGAAGAACACAGAAGTGAAGACTGATTCACAAAACTGACTGTTATTTGGGCAAATCTGTGCACAGAAAAACAAGTGGACCTCGACGCACAACGATATCGGCGTGCAGAGTGTGCGATCGCGGAAAATCAGTTCTGCGGGTCAAGCGTGTCGGCTTTTATTCGCGACTATTTGAATGTTCCATCGTAATCGTTGGTGCCCGTGCGCTCTTCCGAAAGTACCACACAATTCGTGTCGCACATACAATTTGATTAGACAAAGTTCGGCGAGAATGTCCACAACAATAGAATCAACGATATCATTTGCGTAACGTATAAATCATGTTGGCGCGTCTTACCCTGATCAGTGACATGTAAGTTGGCGGGTGAAGCACAGTCGCAATAAAAAATATTAATAAACAGACGCGTCAATAAATATTTTGTCATTTCTTACGATGTCTACGAGCGATTTGCAAGGTCCTACCGCCATCTTATTGGCAGTAATCAGAGCGGGGTTAAAATGCATCAATTTTCTTCACACTACACTTATTCTTAGGTGCGGTATTCGCAATTAGCATATCCTTTTTTTTCATTGTTGAGTGAATGAGTTCAAACTTCATGGCTTCGTGCTTGAAGTTTTTCAGTTTTCATCACTTTTTTTCAAAGGACGCAATATATTAAATAAAAAGAAAGGTTCTCAATATCCATTTTATTTGCGTTTTTTTCTTTTATATGCAGCATACCTTATCAAATTTGGGGGGGGTGGTTGGCGAGAAAAACGATTGCTCTGTTCTTATGTATTTAGATGGGAGCCCCCCATGTATGAGCGTGCTCTAAGTGTTTCTTAGGATTACACGACGCCTGTTTGCATATATTTCAGTCATTCATGATGCATCATTGTTTTGGTGGGCAATGGCAGCAGTGTCAGAAGTATTTATAGTCTCCGTAGCGTTCCCTGCCGTGTATGAAGGGCTACACTGAACATCTCCGTTGCGGAAAGAGGAGGTGACCAGAAATACTCATCATGTATTCGCTCGCCGCCCGATTTTTCCAAGGAATGTGATGCTTGCTATAAATTACTCGTCGGTTGTCAATACATCAGATAAGCCGGCCACAGAAATGCTGCCCTCACCTTGTCTTTTACATTCTGGGTGGTGTCGAAAATTGCCAGAAACTTGTTCGTCGTGTTCGCCACGCACGACGATTTCGGGTCCCGGCCGTCGATGGTAATTTTGCTGTGTCTGCATACCTGGAAAAAGCAACCCACGAAGTCAAAAAGAACAACATTGATAGTCTCTGTATGAAAATAACTGGTCTTCATGAAACATGAAACATGTACAAGCGTAATAAATGCGTTAGATCTATTTTATTTTTCGTATTGTTCTTAGCGCAAAAGGAGGTTCGGTAGGTGTAGTGCTCCTGCCATCGACGAGATTGGAGCTCGTGTTTGTCTAGGCCCGTCTTGAATGCTGTTCGTGCTCGATGTCGTGAACCGATTGCTTGAAAACGTTTCGAGGAGGCACTACGACCCAGCGACCTGTCGCGGTAGCTCACTGAATGTTGATTTCGCTCTGCTACGTTTCTGGTCGCAAGCTCGCTCCCGGTCACAGAAGAAGCCGCATTTTGAAAGGGGCGAAAAGCGAGACACGCTCGTTCATTCGTTTCACACTTCTATCTGTCGGCTAGATTGCACTGTTGTTTATGTTTTTTTTTTGTAACATGCAATATATTTATCTATCGTCCAGCGTACGATGTTCTGTGATGTGTACGACATATCAACGACAGCCTGTTGGTGTTAGCGCTGCACCAGGTGTGCTAAAGAAGTGTTTTAGTAGCGAAAAAGATGTGCATAGAATGAGACACTGCATTTATACTACTCGACAACGGCGGCTGTTGGCATCGATGCGATGTGCGGTATTACACAGACAAACTAATATAATTATTTGTTTTATCAAGTTAAAAACACGAAATAATGCACCTTATTGAAGTACGTGTGTGTGTGTATTCTTTCTCTAAATCCTTTGTGTTGTTCTTGAGTTGTTTGACGCATTGCGGAAGTTCACGATCTTTGTTCGAGGTAAGCAGGGCGTGAGCCGCTCTTTGGGACACCTACGACCACTGGAGGCAGGTCTCCATAGTTTCGCTTTCGCCCCCACGCGAACGAGCGAGCCAGCGGCTTAATGACAGCGTTCAAATGTTATGGCACTTGCCTCGCCACACGCAGCTTGCACGTAATGAGGCGCTGAAATTGTATAGGCGTTAATTTTATTATTACATCACCAATCCATTTTGATTTATTGTGCAAGCGGCTGCCTCTTCGAGCAATCCAGTTGGGTGTTTAGATTTGGGCGATCTGCCACAGGTAATTATAATTTTTTTTCTAAATTAAGTGTATTCTTAAGAGCGCCTTGCATGCCGTTTGATTGGTGACTAATGACTTTCCCTTTCCACTCACCATCCGGTATTCCATGATGACGCCTTTTTGAGCGCGGGTGTTTCTATTGCCGGCATCAGTCCACCTCTTCGGCATACGGTACGTCCGCGCGAACATGGCGAACGATAGCAGGGCGTAGCGCCGGCCGGTCTCGGTCAGGTTTTGCAGACGCTCCGGTACCTGCTTGCCCAGTAACGGCTGGCGTAGAAAAAAAATCGAAAGAAAAGAGAGCGTGAGAGAACCTAAATAAATGAAGACAACACGTACACATTCTACTCGCTTTGCGGGTGCAGCGCTAGCTGCGGCTCTTACAAGTCATAGCTTATTACTACTATTATTATTACTATGGCAGTGGGTGGCGAAGGTGTCACCGAATACTCTTATCGAAGTTTGTCTTGGCAGGTTCTGCTGTGGTCGCTTTGATATAACCTGGAACAAGCTTCTGCGGCTGCGCAATTCTTCGTCTCAGGCCTAGCCAGATCGTTCAGCTGGAAAGTTTGGGCGATGTTTCTGATAGCCCGCTGAGCTGCTGTCCAAAGTAGCCGGTGCTAGCATCGACATCGCACCGAACCGTGGCGCCTTGATCTTTCATCGGAACATAAAAGACGCTCCCGAATCAACAGTGCCTCGCAGTTGGTGGCGAAGCTGTCACCGAATATTCATTGCCACTTTTCTCTTGGCGTGTGGCCCATTAATTTTAAGAGCAGTTGTTTGGCAGTGTTGCCGATGGACTACTGTCTAGTTATGTTGAACCTTGTACTGATGCTATAAGTATATCGTGCTTTATTATGTTGAACACTGTGCTGACGCAATAGGTATTTAGCGAACAGTATATTGGCCCTTGTATATTTTTGTGTGTGTATGCGACCATGCCTGACCGAACCAAATGTCAATTCGTGCTCGGAGTAGCTGCCAGGCGATGGCAGATTCCTCAGGTGTTTGGATTACAAACTAGGCTATCACCTTCTCAAAAGTGTTCGGGTGTGGCTGAAAATACGTTTTTGCATCAATGGGCGAGGCCAAAAGAGAGGCTTGGAAATGTAAGCAATGCAGAACACGTGCAAGCGATAACAGCTTATTGAGAGCCCATAATCCTGAAGGAACTGCACTGGCTATTGATCCTGGCTCTTTCGCTAAGGAATTAAATGCTCTCAGAGAAGAACTGAGGGGTATTAAAGACATGATGGTTGTTCTTTTGCCTCCTCGAGAAAAGCTCGACGAGCGTCTAGCTCTCAAACGGCATCAGTTAAAGAGACTGTACTGAAAACTTAAAAACTGTGTACAGTTTCTGGGTTCATCCTATGACACTGTTGTGATAGAGACAAAAAAGTCTGACTCGGCCTTGAAAAGCCTAGAAACTAAAGTGGTGTGGCTGAGGCAAACACTGAATACCCAATCTACTGAGATTGTTCAGTTACGGGTCGATATCAATGACTGTGAGCAGTATAACAGACTATCGAACCTGGAGATACATGGGCTTTCATTTTCACCGGGAGAAAACTTGCGAACTGCCATCGCGGATCTCGCGCTGAAGCTAGAAATAATGGATTTAGAACCTTGTGACATAGTTAAAGGACACTTGGCTGGAGGCTCATGGCAAGCTTCGTGCCTTGGCACAGAAAAGAAAAAACAAACGTACCTGCTATATATCTCAATGCAAACCTGACCCAAGTTACTAAGGAACTTTTTCAGAAAATTGATCTAAAGGCAAAGAAAACAGCTATAAGTTTGTCTGGGTAAGAAATGCAAAGACCTTTGCACGAAAGGAAGACGGAGGCCCTGTCATCAGGATTGCCTCTGTCACTGGCATCGATAAGATGCTTGAAACTCATGGCGATAAACTATTTCTCTCCCGGACGTCGGTTCATTGGGATCTATTTTTCAAAACTGTGATAAGCCTTCTTTTTCAGTTGTTGACATAAACATAAGAATCGTAAGAGAATACTGGGATCAGTTCCTTGTCGATGTTGATGAGGTCATGGCCTTAGTGGATGCATTTACACTGTCGGAGCTAAATGTTCATAATGATATGTTGTCACACTTTGGTCTACCGAATTTACAAAAACAATTTTTTACGAGAACGGCCAGGAGAGGTGGTGGAATAGGAGTATTCATCAAGACTAAGTGGGTGTCTACAATTACGAGGTTTAGTTTTATGGGGGCGGAAAGCCTCGACTTCCCCATGGAAAGTTCTAACGTAACGTGGCCTTGTTGTTAGCTGCGATTTATCGTCCCCCCTCCGAACATATGCAAACATTTTTGAATGAACTAAAGCAAAATGTCAGTTGTTTCCGTTGTCGAACGTTTGTCTGTTTGGAGACATTAACATAGACATTTTAAACTCAGAGAAATCCACGGTTACAATTTACTTGAACATCTTAGGTGACTATGACATTGAGTCAGTTGTTAACGAGGCTACACGAGAGGAGCTTCTTTTGTCTCGTGTTGTGACTTCCTGTATTGACCACGTGATGGTCCGTTCAATAGATTTGTCAAATAACAATTTCGTCCGAGTGACAAAAAGCTGGCAGACCACTATTTTATAGGTAGCCAGCTTTTATTCACAAGTTCCCAGCAATCCAAAATAAAGAATCCCAATACATTGAAATATTTGATTGCTTTAAGCGGGAACGTCTAGTTTTACTCTCACTCACTGAGAGAAAAACTAGACACACATTACTTTCACATTACATTACTTTCACAGTTTCACATTACTGAAAAGTAATGTGAGGAAAGAGCTTTCCAAACAGTGTACATATTAATTTTAAAGCACTGATTTCCGATTCAAAGAAGGCATGTAGGAAAACAGTCTTGGTCCGAAAGAGAAGACCGCACCTATACTGGCTGAGCAATCGGATAACAAAAGCTACTGAAGAAAAGCAAAAGTAGTGGATGCGATGTCGACACCACCCTGTTGACGAAACTGCCTCCATCGAGAAGCCCGGAACAAAGTTACAGCACTGATGCACTGTTCTAAGAGGAACTACTATCGCAATAAATTTTTTTCTTCGCTTTAAAAACCCCCTAAAATTTGGTCCATGGCGAATGGGCTTAGAGGCTCTTATTCAGGTACGTATTTGGACCTGATAACAATGAGTTTTGGAAGTATCATAAAGATTGGGCGGACAGCTTCAATGATTTCTTTTGTTCGGTTTGCGCTGATAATAATGGACCCACCGATCCTGTTGGTCTCAACGGTGGCTTTGGTTCAATACTAGATTCGGCTTTTCTTCCACCATTAAATATAAAGGCATATCGATTGTTGCATCGATCTAGAAAAAGCCGCGCTGTCGGACTTGATGGCATATCAGCAGAATACATATGTAGCAACGTCTAAGTTCTGGTCGATCCGCTTTTTCTTATCTTTAATAGAATCCTCATCAATTGCGTAATGCCAGATGCATTAAAGAGCACGCGTGATACCGATATTTAAATGCGAAGAAGCTTCGAAGCCAGAGAAACATCGCCCCATCTCTGTTCTTCCTATCTTAGCGCAACTGTTGGAAAGGGACGTGTTTTAAACGATTGAGGGGTTTGTTTTAAAATATGACATTTTATCATCTTCCCTTTATGGCCACGGGTCTATTTGAAGCACGCATGCGCTTTTTGAAGATCTCTCTATCTACATTAAACATTTGAACTTAACCAGGTAGCCTGTGAGCTTTTTTTAGATACATCTAAGACTTTCGATTCGGCAACCCGCAGTATTCTATGTGCTAAACTACCCATATATTTCCATTAATTCATACAACACTACGTGGTAAATTGGTCTCAGATTGTATGTATTGGCGACCAAAACACGTTTTTGCGGTTTCTTAATGAAGGGGTTCCACAGGGTTCCGTTTTGTCTCGGCTTCTTTTCAATTCGGGCGTTTGCGACTTGGCACAGGTAATTAGATGTGCGATTTTCCAGTATGCAGATGATACGTTGCTTGTTTCTAAGCACATGCAGAACGAAGCAGCTGTCGTACTGCAAAGCGACATAAAAAATGTGATGAAGTGGTTTGGACAAAACCGTATACAAGTCAGTGCTTGGAAAACTCGATTAGTATGTTTGAGAAATTCGTTTAAGGCTCTTGTAACAAGTGAACATGCCATCCTTCACGGTTCTGATTGCTTAGTCTGTGTTTGTGCTCGAGTACAACATGTAGATAGTGTCAAAAGTATGCTTTGATACTGACGTATCATGTAATATTCAAATGGCTCGAATTTGCCTGCGATTACGTAATGCTGCATGTGTCCTTTACCGTATAAGGAGTTATGCGCCTACCAAGATTAAAAAAGTGATAGTGCATGCCGTAGCCTACTCGCATCTAAGGTACGACATTTGCCGTTTTTTTTAATTGCAGCGTATTTTGGAAACATAAAATTGAGAGCCTATTAAGCTTAGTAAAAAGTGTTGCGTACAACCAAACCACGGATAACTTATTTCGAGATTTACAAATGCCCGATTTCGAGTCTTTGTTCGTTCGACAATTGTGATTCATCATTTCTAGAGAAATGCTTTCCGAGAACCTCTCCATAAAAGTGTTGCTTTGCGTAGACATCCCATACGTGTAGGTCCTTGGAGAATAGCTCGTTATGGAAAGGGACAAAGAAGGTATTACATCCGCCACCTCTTTAATAACCTTCCCAGTGCTTTACTGAATCAGACAATTTGTCGGCTTTAAAGAAGACCGTAGAGGCAATGATAAAATTATTTTCACATGTACAAAGTCTATTGTGTAGTAGTGTGATCTTTGCCAAAATTAATGTGAGACTGTTTCCACTGTTACCTCAATTTCTTTTCTTTTTTGTTCTCGATAGGTTGTAGCTTTGTTTACATATTGTGCGATGTTTACTAAGTTTTAATGGTTGTGGTTTGCTACGTGTTTTCATTTGAACATTAGGTGTTGTTTACAGGGCATGTTTACCTGAGGAACCTGTGATAGGATCTTTATATTTTTATTTACGTACTTTAGTTTGACATTGAGTTTGTCTGTAAAAAGGTTACATAATGCAATGCCGTGGATGCCAGGTTTCTGCAATACAAGCCCACAGGAGGATTCGGCAGACCTAGCGAAATTATATGTACAAATTGATTATTTGTAATATAGGTTATTAATATTATTATTATTATTATTATTATTATTATTATTATTATTATTCCGCCTTATTGAAAGGACACTGACGAGAACAATTATTTTACTTTAGTCCACAATAAAAAATGTATGTTGATGATTGGGTGACAGTGAGGACGGACACGAAGAGAAACAAGCTCATTTTGTAACCAATATTTGTGTCGATTTTCCTGCAACATAACCAAGTCATTAATGTTGTGATGGCCCACAGCTAGTGTTCCTGTGTTCAAGAACCTGTCAAGAGGCAAGGTTGAGTAATGGAAAAAGTTACGTGTCCTGACACGCTGTGACATGATTGCATTATCTGACTGAAACCACTGCTTCCAGGAACGTCCATGTATTGTGTACAAATGTAGAGTTTATTATAGGACAATATTAAGCATAGCTACAATTCATGTGAGCCACAGATCTGCTTTAGGGCCAGCACAAGCCACATAGTGTTGCCCACACACGTGATACTTCTTAGCAAGCCACAATGGTGCTCATAGTCATGGTCATGGTCATGGTGCATTACAAAATCCCTCAGCTGCATAAATAAAGGAAAAGGGTGCAAATAAACGAGCGTTATCCTCAAGTGATACAAATACAAACTAGTCGTTTTTGCATTTGTGCATGGGTGCTGCCTAGTTGAGATTACGCAGACCTTGTGTCACAGTTCTGCTTTCTTGGCAGCAGATGTGTTGTGAAAGGTATCCATGACATGAGCCGCAGAACTTTTACTGCGGCTCAGGATAGAATTTTATCCTCATCCACCATTGGTTGTCACGTTTAACATTACAGTAGACTTGACATTTCGAACTCGAGGGGACGCCAGAATTTGGCTTAAATTATCAGAAATATGAATTATCAGATTAAAGCATAAGCATAACTTGAGGCAACACAGCTGCTTCTACGGCAATGAAATACCCCACTTCTGAATTATTGCGATTCTGCTGTTATGATGGGCAGCATGTTTTAATGTTCATAACTGCAGGGAGGAATACAAAAGCAGGGGACGCAGGTTACCAGAAACCAGCAGGAAAGCAGATGGAATGGCGTGAAAAGGGAGAGCAAATGCTGATCGCACGACATGAACACCGGTTTAAGGACCCAAGTGAACGCGTTCCTGCTACTCCTAAATGCATCCTTATGGCTGGAAATGGCTGGATTTCCAGCCATAAGGATGGATGGATTTCCATCCTTATGGCTGGAAATCTGCAAATTTTTAGGTCTTGTTTATTTTTGCCGTATTTGAGTATTGCTGACATCCGTGATGTCCAGGTGATACACACTGCCGAATCCGCATCTAACCTTTAAGATAAGCATGCAATATCATGAGCTCGCAAAGTATTTTAGGAACGGGAACAAAGTTGTGCAATGACTTTTCTAAGACCTCGGCTAATACACACTGTAAACCTCCTAACCATGACATTGGCTTGTTTATTACATTTCATGCCCATTCCTTTGATGACGCTTACTGCTTGTTTAGCAATGCTGCTTTATGTTGTTCACAGTGTTGGTGTGTGCTGCACACTTAAGGCCTCAGCGCATGCTTTCTCACTACCAACTGCACGTGCAGCAGTCCTGAAGCTCAATTCCAGGAAAAGGCTGTGCCCTTATGTGTGCACAGACTTGCTTTAAAAGAAAATAGTGAATGTCTGAACACCTGCGATCATGTTTGCATTGTGCCGCCTTCTAAACTCGCTCTCCTCAGTTATGCTAACATTTCTCATGCCGCACGCTACAAATAATTATCGTGCAGTGAATACACATGTGGTATTACGGCATCATTTAAAATGAAATTTTCAGTTTTAGCTTTCGCACTATGCTGACACAGCTAAAAATTTCCGCTTGATTTTCCTACATGATGCTTTGGTGTGTAAATCAATTTCTTTCATTTGTGCTTCTGTCGCCTAGAGCCCAAAGTTTGTCACCTACTGTTCGCAGCATAGCAAAAGTTTCACAGTTTGGCAGTCAAAGGCTGAACAGGCATGTCGCCGGAAACCAGCCACTGAGAGGATACTGTTGAGAGTGTGTCTGTCTTCCAATTAGTTTTCAGACTTGCACTTGTTCTCTCATTGCTTGCCGACAGCTATGGCTTTCATAATGCTGCACACAGTTCGTGAAACAGTGTATGGAGCGTTATCCCATGAGGTGCTGCTGATTTGTACAGATTGTATGTCAGTTCAATTGGAAGTCACCTTCTTGATCTGCATCTACACCTGTATATCAGATTATTTTCCTGTTCGTAAAATTCACGCGCACACTTACTGTTTAACATGATCCGGCTGAGTCCTCTCAAGAAACGCTATCATCTCCACCTTTGATCAGCTTATGTCCTTAGACACTGCCGCCATGTGTTCCCACTCCATCTCTGCAACTCCTGATAATCGGTGATTGGGCTGATGAAATCCTGGTAAGGCTCGCCAATGACATGGATCGGACACTTGTTTTGAACTTGCTCTTTATTCACACGTGTGATGTTCGCGTATTGCTAAGAAGCGAAATGTGTTCTTCGTGCTTGTTTAGCTAGCGCTGAAAATTTTCCCTAAATGACGATATCAGTGCCAATAATCAATGCAATAGCTTGTGAATTATACGAATGATTCAATGCAATAGCTCATGCCACTATTTTACTCGAATTTATACACTGTTCGCCTCATACTGCCGAGTACTTGTAGCCTCTGCCTCTCGGGGGTACAAGCCATTGCATTTGAAGGTATAGGCCATTCGTTATGATAGCTTTTTGTCTACGTTACACCATGAAGAAATCTCGTGATCCTAGCCACATACAGGTTAGCTGTAGATTAATGAAAATGGGGCAGGCCACGTAAGTGTACGTTCGCTACTAAAAATTCGCTTACCAGTGACAGCGTGTAGTAAGGTGTTAGCAACACATTGTCGGGGTTCGGTGAAATAGGGTACAGCCGACCACTGTTTCCGGCTCTTTCCGTGTGTATTTTGATAACAATAAGCGTTATATTTGGGAAATCTCTGGAAGGAAAAACAAGGAAAGAAACATGATGGCGACAGAGATAATTGTCGAGCGACAAGAGGCTTCTTATATATTCTTAGCGAGGTTCGCCCGCCGGCAACTTTCCGAATGTTTGTTGTAAAGATAACAGCACATCGCAGGAGTAACGCGTGTAGAACGAGGGGGAAAAGGGGTTCCCTTTAGCTTACGGTTTCATGCTGAAGTGAGAACTAAAAATTACATTTCTGATTTCATACTGAAACGGAGAGCTACGTATGACTAGTAGCAACTGCACACACTTAGGCATGTAAATGACACCCGATTAGGCGACTTTACCTCACCCCGATTGCAATCTTTAGTTGCAGCGTGTTGCGGTTAGGGAGGCGTTCAAGGCGTGCAATCCACCACGCCCATCGACCACGGCGTGAAGTTGTAGAAAGTGCAGGAAAAAGGGTTTATTACGAAGTGTCATCTCTTGTTGAAATCCTTCCTCTATTGCTGCAGGAATAAAGACGTATGGTCTCGTGATACACAATTCGGCAGGAGAAACGGAGATTTGCTTTAAAAGCTTTAGGCTGGACGGCTGGATTCCGGGGACGCGTTAATGTAGTGCTGCGGCTTCATTCTAACCGTCTCAGTTTATTTTCCTTCCGCGGACAGAACAATGTCCATGGTCCATTGCATAGAAAGGGCCTTGAATTTCGGCAGTGTTGAAGCCTCCTGGCACGCCATTCGAGGCTTTATTGGGGAGCTGGATACTCGCAAAGTTCACGTTCTAACGTTACAGCATCGGTCTATACGATCTCCGACATTTCCCGCCGACGAAAGGCCACGGGGAGCGCTAGCCACGCCCTCCTAGGGTTAACTACCATGCACATAAATAATTACGTAAGAAAGCGGTCGGGCGAACAGCAACCGACAATACACAAGTTGGCACTGCTAAGCACGCATCATGCGGAGGTTGTAGGTTCGAATTCCAGCAGTGGCATGCTATCAGCTTGTCATTTAGGCTTTAATTATTCAAAAAGGATGAAAGGCACTGTTCACGCAAGTGGTCGCGGAGTCGGAGAAGGCGAAAGCTCGTCGAAGCAGGGTGCAATGCCGTTTTTGTATACGCCGCCTCTTCTGAAATGCTGCCGCCACAGCCGTGTAACGAACCCACGACTTCGAGTTCCCAACAGCTTTAGGTGACGACTCCCATCGGACAGTTTATACTCACTCGGTGGCTAATTTGGCTTTGTCCAGGATCAGTTCACCTAGTTCTCCATTCAAGAGCCCTACTCCCAAGGCGCAGTGATGGCCACGTGTCGTGTGGAAATGTCCCGCAATCTGAATGAAGCGGGGGTAGAAAAACGGCGAAATGAGGCTTCATCATCTCGTTGTCATTATTATTTTTTTAGCGCTTGTTTCATATTCTACGTATAGCGTGACGTACCAAACTGGTCCAGCATACATTTTACTCACGGGTACGATTTTCTAAAAAGAGTTCTACTCCTCAAGTTATTTCCTTCAATGCGCGACCTAATCAATTAGCGGCACAAGCAATCAACATCTAGTATCATGCGCCCGCTACACGTTTTCTTTGCGTACTTTTCTTTAACCGACCGAATCCGACAGGCCCGTTATTATTCTTTCCTGAAGTTCTCGCGGCAACTATGTTTAGCCAACAATCTTTACTTTTTATACCGCATATAGTTCACAGAGTATGAGCACGCGGGATTTGGCTGACATTAACTGCTTTCGCGGCGTTTGTCGGCATAATAGTTTGCTGATCGAATGAACGCTGGAGGATGTTCACTCTACAACTACGTGATTGCAACGCGGAAAGCTGGCGAAGGGCCCATTAGGACTCTCTCAAGTGCGGCTGCTAGCCTTAAGATTGATATTACTGTACTACTGCTCAGATTCCATTAACTTCTTCAGCCTCACCAGATGTCCTAAAGCGAATCATTAGGCAACGCAAACAGTGAATGCGGTTAACTAGAGCCATTGGGACTCCTGCATTTTAACCTTCCCGGAATAGACTGGAACAACTGCTCACATGACGACCGTGATGTCGCAAGTTCAGAATCACTGCTAGGTGTATCGTTTACGTTTTCACTGAACCAAACGGTAACTGATAAGACCCGTATCACTTCAACATCATCATCTTTACTTGACTTAGTTCTTATAGGTAGTACGATTAGAAGTTTATATATATACGCAATGTCGTACTTTCTACGTCTGTGGGTTTCTGCGCTCGTGTAGTTTGTATAAGCAAGCGGAATTGGTATGCCAACACCAGAGGTATTGTAGCACCGGCCATGGATTGCCACGGGAGTAAGCTGGCCGGCTTTGCAATGCAGTCGCACAACCTCGCAAACCTTAGTCTTCTTTTACGGCGTATACACCGTGCTATATCCTCCTCCAGATTTTAGATATATAAATTTAGTTGGCCCAATATGAAAATAGGCATTCTGACGCGGACATGAATAAAATATCTTCTGTAAAACTACTCAGTTCACCTCGGCTGGGCTGACGATTCGAATGATGAGCGTCTGCGGAGCGCAGTGCTGTGTGGCAGAGCTGTCTTTTGTGGGTTCGCTACTTTTTTTATTTAACGAATAGGAATTGTTTCTTGCAGCACCGACTTTTTTCCGGCGATCATAGCGGAATGTGCCGCATTGCTAATAATCAATCTTAGTGCTTTCCTCCTAGTAAAATGTTACGTTAGGTTTGGCTAGGTTCTTACGTAATATGCGTAATATAAATAAAAGTGAATAAACACAAATTGTATGCGCCGAACTAGAGAAACAAAGCAACTTTCTGGTAAAGAAACTGAACCGTGCACCAACATATAAGTACATCGGTGTCCACATTTATTGCAACCTGTTTTGGAGTACTCACATTTAATATGTCATTAAGAACACTTGGTGCATTCCATATGCTCTTTCTACGTGATCTGCAAGGTATGGAATATTGTATATACCATATGCGGTCTACTTTAGGCGAACACGCTTTACAGTTAAACTGTTTGCATAGCTCGGTCTCCCGATGGGACTGTCACGTTCGCAGGCAAAAACAGTAGGCAGAGCTGGGTTGCTTGTAACACCACTAGATGACTCTCACTTCCTCGCATCCCAGCAAGCAAGAGCTTGGTTGGCAGATGGCGCTCACTTCCTCGCAACCCACCACTGCGTTCCAAAGGGGACGCTCATAACATCCATCCATCCATCCCCGGGAACGCCGGCACCGGCAGTGCGGGGGATATAAAGAATTCCGCCCAAGCACTCCGTGCGGCGGCGGTGTTATTCACTGAGTTAATCCCTACGGTCCATCAAACGACGGCTTTCGAGGCTGCCACTCCTCGGTACGCTGGTGCTGCTTGTGCTCGGCTGCACGAGCCTCTTCTGTTGCCCTGGTTGCAGCATCCGTACGGCGCAGACCAGCTCGTTACCGGTTCTTCTCGCGGTGCTCCAGATCGAAAGCTGCCTGCTCCTCAGGAGTACATATGTCGCGTGGCCAATCCATTTAGCAGCCGGAGAGAAAGTGCTGCGCGCGCGCTCGACTGCGATGGAAAGTAACAGCGTCAATACTGGCGCAGCCAATCGCGCGGTTCATTTCAATCGCGCGTGCGCATGGGGTTGCCAAGAAGGAGTTTTCGGCGTACAGGCGACAGAGCGACGGACAGATGAACGTGCTAGGCACATACATATTCGCTGTAAGAAAAGAAACAGTAAGCTCGTGTTCGAGCATTGCGGTCGCCGCAAGAAATTTCCGGTAAGGATTACGGTTGGATAAGCTACAGTCACCAGGAAGCCGAAACTGCAGGGAGTGATTAACAACACTTTCGTATTTAAAAGAAGAACACACCTGGAAACTGATTTGTGTTCTAATATGCCATGAAAAGGCTGCGAAGATTCCTGAAGAACAGTGTGCTCAAGAAGCGCGAAGGAAGCGTGGTAAAGTGCGAATCTCTATTCTTTGTTTCACTGCGTAGATGCACTTGCTAGCTGCGCAAGCGATGTCGCAGGCCGGTAAAACACCTTAGTCGAACACAAATGTCACCATGTGAATAATTTCAGGCTACGTCTCAACGAGCAATCGTTTTAGTTCTCGTTTAGGACTTCGCAGTCAGACTACCTTCACAGCGTGCATTGGAGACCAATCTCTTTTTTTCACAAAGTAGTGTCCGAACTGCAGGTGTCGACGTATGATTGATAGTGAAGATTTACCGTAACCACCAGGAACTGCCGACCACAGAAGCGTGAGCGCCAAGACGAAGAAAAGCAAGTCAGTGTTTCGCCCAAAAGGCGGCGCATTGCTGGCGATAGTAAGATAATTGCCACTTACACCAAATGAAGACTCACGCTTTATCAGCCATGCATATTGAAGCAAACACTCGCTTACTAATAAAAAAAGTCGTAGTATCATGTGCGCACAGATAAACTTGACAATATCTCACTCGTTGAAAGCGAGTAGTCGCCGTGACAACGTTGGCATAATTAAGAGCGTTGGCAGCGGGCGAAAAACGCTTCTCGCTAATTGGATATCACATGAGCCTAATGGCCAAGCGGGGATGAAGCCAGAACCACATGGCTGACCATTTGCCTCCGCACCCGCCGCAGATTACCTCGAAGATCAACGTGCGGGTCACGTGTATGCCGGACATGCGCTCAGGCGCGCGGACAGCTGTAGACATCCACAGTTAGGCTGAATAATGATCTAAGGGTATTGGCGGCACTGAAACAACTTTACTGAAAACTCGACTATTGCGAAAATGCAGTGTCGCGAACGATGCAGGCGGAGGGTAAAACAGTGTTCTGTAGCTGGAAATTAGTGGTAAAGAATCTAGCGATGTCGATAAAGACGCGTAGTGAAGTTTTCACGTGCTTGCGACGAGCGTCGAAAACGGCGACGAGATGAATGTTTTCTCAGACAAACGCCTTTATTTTACTGTGAAACGAGATCAAATCGAAAGCCGGATAGGAAGTTTCGAAACGTGGACTTAGCTTGTTCTAGGTGGTATATGTTTGTTTGTTTGTTTATTTGTTTATTGACAAAACAACGCTCAAGTGTGGTTTGTCTTGGTGCCAAGGCAAGGCATTAAAAGCCATCTCACTAGCCCTTTGACACCAGACAGCACGTGGACATGACATTTCCAAGGCCGCCTATACAATCCTTGTATATGCCTCCTTGAGGAAGAGAAGTCCACTTCTCGAAACGTTGGCTCCGGCTTTCACCTTGTTCGGGTTTTGCTCATCGTCTTGAATGTCCATCTCCCTTCTGCCCCGTGGTTTCCCTGCTTTTTTTTTCGTGGCGATGCTGTGTACCTCTAGCCCTTGGGTGCATCCCCCGGTTGCGTTTCCCGAGGGGGTACCCCAGCCGGCTTACGTCTGTATGAGCGACAGTAATGTGTGAGCCCTGATACAAGGTACAAGTCGTCACATTGTTCAGCACGGGTGCACGAGGGTGCACGAGCTGGCCAGTTTCCCTTACGCCATAGACGCAGGAAAGAAATTATCAAATTTTGGAGCATTTGAATTAACCTCTTCCCGAACGCTTTGCTTAGCTTCCGTTGATTCTAAGGTGCGCATTGCATCTGCTCTATTATGTTAAAAACGTTCTAACTTTCCGAAATTCGGCCGTCATCCTAGAATCAAGGCCAGCCTAGGTGCCTGTGCATTCGGTTTAACGCTTCTTCGTAGTAAACGTTAGTTCGCCGCATCGTGATGGGAGCTGTACCATGACCCAATTCCCTCGAAATGGTGCAGAATAATTCTGTCGTATTCATTTTGTCTTATCGGTCATATCGCTAGTATAACGCAAACAAAATTACGTCCTTCTCTAGCAAGTCTCAAAATCGCCGTAGAATATCTCGCTTAAGGATCAGTGTTACCTGCGTGAGCGATTCTAGATAGCCATATTTAAATTCATATGTGCCCAAATATCGATCGACATTATTCACCTTTCCATATCACTCGTCCTTATTCAATGCGGTAATGCATCTGTGAAAATATCAGTCGCTATTGCATAATTTGATTACTAAATATTATATATGTTTTTCCCTGTTCCCTGTTTCCAGAATAGTTCCCATTTGTGTATAAGCCTCACATTTCCCTACCCCAAATTATATTAAATTACTATTACCAACCATGTGGGACCATTTCCTTCGATAATAATACAGCTTGATGGTATATTAAAGAGTAAAAATGAATATAGTGGCGGTGTTTTCGTATGCTTACCTTCAAGTACTGAAGTGGGCCATTTTTGAGTTTGTCGTAGTCCTCTATATTATCTACATTCAGCATGCCGAAGTCCACGAAGTTGTCGTTGAAGAGTTTGGTCATGGCGCTCTCAATATCCTGCTGTTTGTTGCGTACCAATTCACCGATGGTTCTGCGCAATAAATAAATGAATGAATAAATAAATAAATAAATAAATAAAAAATAAATAAAACAACTACAACACCAACACTTCCTTAAGCTAAAGCGGAGGTTCGAAGATCATGTGAGCGACACACATCCCAGGGTATTCGAGAACGCTTTTTCACTCGGGCTCCACTTCGGCTGAAGAAAGTGCATGGTGGCGCCGCCACTCGACAGCAGTGTCAATGCTCGTCATCAGCGGCTCAAATAATACGCCTTAATATTGGCAGCAAGCTTTACTAGCGAGGGATGTCTGTTCGGTCTGCACTGTTTGCAGAAAATGGTGCGTTGACCCGCCCGGTCAAGCTTGCCATATGATAAATGGTCTTCTGCACCAATTATGTGCAGTTTGAATAGAACTGGAATAAATCGATGGACAGACTTGGCGAGAACTCGCGTGCACTTTTGCGTACAGTCCCCGCATTAAAGGACTATAATAAAGAAATATTGCTTCATTAGCCTTAAGAGAAAGCGTTGTCCGTTGTCCCCGAGATATGGCTGTCACAAGACCTCTCCTAACTATCTATGCTACACCCGTTATCGACTTCTTAATGCTAGACGTCGTTTTACATCACCGCGCCCCTCGTCAGCTTTTCAAAGATGTGCGTCTGGTGTAAAGTTAGCGAAGCTTTACTTCTTTCTTGTACCCCCATACAAAAGCTTACGACTGCGTACCACCCTCATAACAACGGTTTTATCGAACGCTTGAATCGCATGATCACTGATAACTTGTCAATTTATCTTTCATCTGATAAACATGACTGGGACACTATGTTACCTTTTCCCGCCTATGCGTATAGACCCTCAGCGCCTGACACCCACGGCTCCTCTCATTTGCATCTTCTCTCCCGACAGAAAGCAATGGAGCCTTTTGCGACCTTGTTCCGGTCCCGGCACAACTGTCGGGTGAATACGCTTGCGATGCCATAGCTATAACAGAAGAGAAACGTACGATTGTGCCTATCCACCTATGCGGTGTAAACGCGCCGGAAGTTGTACGACTCCAACCACCGGGACGCCCACGTCAGTGCGTGTGAACTTGACCCTTTCTGGTCCCCTTCTCAGCTCGTTGGCTTCTCTCAAAAACAACTTTCGCGGTACTGCGGCGCTTACCATGTCCTGCCCTGCAGTCCGTACCACGACAAGTGACAGACGTTACTTTCGGGACAGGCCCCGTTCGATGATACCACACCCTCTGCTTCCTCACACATGATGCACATTTCCGCCTAAAGCTATACCCCTCACCTCGAACTTGTCTTAGTCGCATGGTCGACGCTTTTCCGGTCCGAGTCAATGTCATGTGACTGCAGTCAATATGACAAGGATTACATTAGTGACGGTGTAGAAGGAAACGACGATTATAGAGATTTCCCTTCCACCACCTTGGCTGTGTTGGAGCTCGGTGAACAAAGCTTGTAAATGTATTTTTATTTATACCGTTACCTGAGGGAATTTAACCAAAAACACCTATACTAAAACAAGCAGAAAACTTGTACCTCTTTTGTCACACGCTATACAGGGTGTTTTTCTTTGGCTGCAGTAAATGTTTTTGAAGATTGCCTAGGCTGATAGCCCAATTGTAACTTTTATTGTGAATTACGCAATAGGACGGTCAGTACTTCTACGAGAAAGCAAAATGTTCTGAAATAATAATTTTCAATGTGTCCGACTAAATGCATTGTCGTTCCAGTTACTTTTTCACGAAGGCGCCGTTTTCTACATTGAAGCAGAAAAGTAACTAAAACATGAATGCATTTCGTCAGACGTTTTCAAAATTCATAACTCGAAACAGGTGCTTTCTTGACAATTCGTTCCAAGTGGGTACGACTTGTGAGCTTAGCGGCGATGATTCGTAGGTCGAAATACGTGGCGTAGAGCAATTCAGTGAAATGCTAATTAGTCTACGTTAATTATTCAATTGAACGTTTTGATTTCTCGTAGAAGCAATGGCCTCTTCATCAAATGGTTTAGACCAAAGGTGAGAATTGTGTTACGTGCCATAGGCCATTATCAGAAAATTTGGGGCGGCTAAAAGAAACGCCCTGTATATGATGTCGGCCTTGAATAAGAAAAAGCAGTATCACAAGGGCGAAATAGATGTTAAAAAAAACAAACGAAGACTACAGCTTTCAGCGATACGTTCGGCTTTCAACTCATCTACTGCGAGAAATATATTTACTCCTCTGTGACGACCATTCTCTTCCTTTCGTTGCCAGTGTTTTCCGGAAAAGGGGCGGATGCCAGGGACACCGGAGTGGAATATGTTCGGATAAATGTGCGGTATAGCAATACTAGGCGCATGCCTAGCCGCAATAAAACAATGTGATTTCCCCAGCTATCATATATCGGCTTATTACGTATTGAGGACTCTCTTATATGCTGCTGCTCTTTTCTTTAACTGACAGGCATCAACAGCTCACGCACTGTCGTACGCTCGTAGTGAGAAAGCGAAAAAGTAAAGACTGGCGGGCAGGCTTAGCTGCTACAGTACAGGTTATACATAAAGTGAAAATACGCTACACCTTCAAATAGGCCATGACGTCGTGTCTTAGTGTTATACTGACGCATATCCCACTATGGCCTATATGCTTGTACTCGATGCACGACTCTCCGCTTGTCCTGAACGAGTTCGTTCTTCTTCACGTATCACAGTTTCGCTGCCCTCCCTCACGGAGGTATTAGGTCACGTTACATTGAGCAGTGATAGATTCCTCATATTGCTGGCGGGCGTTTCTGTTCGTCACAGAAGCAAACAAGATGGAGAGGCACGGACGAGCTCACCCCGGATACATCGAAGTTCCGAACGTTGTCTTTGAGTATGTCGCTGCGGCGGACTGGACCACCTTGAAGGCGGTGTCACTGTACAATGGTTCGATCTTGTAGTTCTTGTTGTTGAAGAAGACGTCCGTGTAGAATATGCTGTCGCATGTTCCATCGGGGGGCACCGAATCCTTGATCACGGCCTGGTGCCCGACCGTGCAAGACAACACGGGCGGTTTTACTGCGAAACCCAAAAACCCACTGTATACACTGTATCACTTTAATTGGCCATTTCGCGAACATTCGTTAGCATAATCTGCTTATTGAGCTTTATTGAGTGTGGCCAGGTGTATAAACGAAGTAAGCGTTCAGAGGTTGTTGGCATGCTGTGCTGCGTTATAGCAGCGTGTTGGTATTGACATAATCACTGCGATAGCACCAAAATAACTGCCGATTAGGTTGTGGTAATGAATCTGGTGTTAAATATTAGTACCCTAACGATGCTGCTAACTTAACATCAATGAAATTGAGCGACTCTCTTGAATTAGCTTTTCGAAAAAGCTGCTCAATAACCTACACTTGTGTGTTGCAGTGAAGTTCAACAAGTGGCTGAAAGTTGCATGAACGACATCTCTGGCCATGAAGGTTGCTGTTACTACATTTCTTGAATCACCCAGAATATATTTATACGTTTTAGGCCAAATAGGAAAACCGGTATTTTTCTTCGTAAAATATAGCAAACAGAACTTGCGCAAAATCAGAACCCAACGAACTAAACTTAAATTGAGTTTTCTTCGGGACGAGGCTGTGAATATGTAATATTTGGAAGCTTTGAACCCCCCAATACGAAGAATAAAAGATTTTAAAGAATTTTCAAATATGGTAACACGCACGTGAGCGTTATTTCGCACCATAAACGTCACACTTTAACTCTGGTAAACGAGTCCGGTAGGAGCACTCTGCTGGAGGTTATTAGCAGTTAGTAAGAGTTATATTAGGAGATATTAGGAGCACATAGATGAGCACGCCGAGTTGTCTAGCTTTCAACCTTTCATGTTGTTATTGAACAACATTGAATTTCACATTAACATGATTTTGTTGTTACTCTTCTCTTTCTTGTAGTAAGCTTGTATGCGACCGATCATGTTCTGCCATATATTCAACCCAATGTGCTTTAGCACTCTCGGTAAGTTTACGGTATACTTTCGAAATAATTGATTTGAACACGACTAAGCATTTTCCGCACTATTGTCGCGGAGATGATTAAAGAAAAACGGATCATTACAACTCAAGGTGAGCCTGGGCACATCAAACAGAGCAAAGCGTCCGAGATAGTGAAAGAAACGACGTAAGCACCATTCTCAACTAATTGGCGATTGCAACCGAGCAGAACACATGCACGCCCAATAAATAGCTTGTACAAGCGCATAATGCCTCGATTGAATTAAAGCATAAAATTCGTGTGCCTCTTGAAGTGAATTCTGGAAAGTAGTAGCAGCCTTAACTTATTTAATTAGAGCTAATAAAGAAACGAAATATAGAAGAATAAAAGTAAGTCACGAAAGCAACATAACCTAACGCAGATTCCCACACCAGTCACTCCAGCGTAATGTCCAATGTCGAAGTGCTGGCGGGATCAGAAGCCTCAACTCCAACATGAAGTTTGCTCCAAGAAAAACGGTATCTGCTCAAAGGCGTACCTGTTTCCTCCGCTTCATATCTTAATGAGAACCAATCCTCTTTGTAAAATTCGCAAATTTAAATCTCGCACTGAAGTTATTGAGAATTCCACTTGCCCACAACACAATTATGTAGAGGAAGCATACAAAAGTTATTGCTTGTACGTATGAGGCGCAATATCGAAGTTTATTGATGAATCAAGAATGCGCATACATATCGCATTGAGAAGCATTTCTTTTGTTTTATTATAATTATTATTATTATTATTATTATTATTATTATTATTATTATTATTATTATTATTATTATTATTATTATTATTATTATTATTATTGCGCTTTAAGGATCAAAATGTTGCGTAATTTGCATATATTTTATCAACTTGCTCGTGGACTTCACACCAAAGCGCATTATTTTTCTATATCGGGACTTCATCTCCTTTTCATAGTTTTAATATTTTTGAAACTTGGCTCTGCAGTGAAAGTTCATCTTCGGGTCTTTTTTCTACCCACTGCAACGCCTTCCGCAGTGACCGGGCCTTCTGTGAGTTGGAACAAAAAGGTGGTGGCTCTTTGATTATCGTTGACACTTCAGCGAGACACTCCCGGCGAGACGACATAGAAAGTTTGCAGGTGTCGATTTGTTTAGAAATCCGCCTAACGCGCGGCGAGAAGTTGTTTGTTGTATCTCTCTGTGTATCGACGAAGATTCCCCTGTTCTGTTTGATGAGATCATCTCTTCTATTGAAAGTGTAATATCTTTCCGTAGCGCGAGTGGAGTAACCATTACCCGTAATTTTAGTAGGCCCGGAATTGACTGAAGCGACCTTTGATGTTCTTATTACAAATCCCAAGTGCCGCCTCCTATTGAGCTTTCGATCCTTCTGCTACTTTACGCAGCATAATTCCATCACCAATTTCTCTGGTAATGTCTTAGACCAGTACCTGGTAAATTCTCAAGTTAAACAAAAATATCTCGTTCTGACGTTTCATTTGTGCGTCCTGTCCCGACATGTTTCGTTCGTTACTAAGAATAACTGCCTCTGTGTTAGCCCTCAGGCAGAGCACCCCCCGTGGCGTATTTGAATCTTTTCGCTTTGCTTTCAAGCGCGGTGATTATGTTGATTCATATGATATCTTGTCCGCTACCGAGTGGTTATTAGATACAGACAAAACAAAGGTACAGGGCCAAGCAGGTCAGTTAAAAAACCTAGTTTTGAACACGAGGCGAAAATGTGTTCTCCAGTACAAGGTCGCTCACTCTAAATATCTCTTCTGGTTTTTGTCTAAACATAAAGCTGGCCTAAAGTCAGTCATGGCATGCACCCAAAATCGAGAAATCACTTGGCTAATGGGTGGAGTGAAGAATTCCGCTTTATTTTTCAGGCTCTCAGAAAACGCCTATACAAGCCGGATCACGACTCATATATTGTGTTCTTGGAGAAAAACATCCTATCACCACATGGTGGAACCTTGGAAGTATACCGCCCGATTTATTTTGTCCATGCCACGTCTATGACTTTTGAGCGTGCCTTTCGCAAGTTACTATCTTTTACTGTGAAGATCTCGTTGGTTTCGGATCATCATGAATTTCTTTCGGGCCGCTCCGCTACGACAATCTCCTAAGTGTCCTGACGCAAAACTCCACACCGGTACATTAGAGAGGGCAAGTTGAAACTCTTTACTGTGACTTCAAGAAAGTTTTTGATGTAGTTTGTCACTCATTGTTTCTAATGAAGTTGGCGCACTTTGTTATTGACTCATAGTCGGCAAAGCTCTTGCACAGTGATTGTCTCGATAAACGGTGTCTTGTCAACGACAATGCTCAAACGTCTCCTTTATGCATGGTGTAGCGAGCTGGTACATGTTACGGGGAGGGGGTTTTCGCGAGCTTCAGCAGAGTCTGCATGGAGCTAGAACCAGATCGACACTCAGAGTGGATCCGGCAGGGAACGCTAGATGATGTGCAACCCAATAACGGAAGCCTAATACACCGTTACGGGTGAGCGATGCACTCCAAGTCAAATGCAAAAACGTTCGGTGTGCGTGCTCTTGAACGCAATCGCAGAGATGATTTGTCTTCACGTAGCGTCTCACTGGCCTTCTTATACTACCCGCCATCCGGACACCCTCATTCCCTCTTACTCCAAGGTAGCGGGCCATGTGAGGACACGCCGTGTCTGCTCACACAGAGGGATTCGGGATAAACCATTCACGGACGAGGAGGGGTAAACGTAGGACAAAAGAGTGTAGGATTTGCACTCGTGCATAGTCCCGTCGCACGTCATTGGTCACGACGTGCCTGGGACGTTTGGCATCCGTTACATTCTTGGCCGAACAAAGTGAACAATAGCAATGACACCTAGCGGCGTCCCTCAAGGGTCAGTATGAGGTCTACTACTTTTGGAAATGTTTAATAATGAAGTTCTTTCCAGTATTGACGAGTCTTCATTTCTTCTACATTACAATGACATGAAGATTTGCAAGGAAATTCCGACGGTTTACGACTGTCGCATCCTGCAGCCTCACCACATTTCTCTTTGAAAAAGGTTCAATGATAATAGCCAAACTTTCAATGCTGCTAAAATTTATGTGATGACTTTCGTTCGCCAAACAGCAAGAATGTTTTTTTCGTACGTTCTACATCATAGTTCTCAGAACCCAAAAACGAGTTCCTTGTGACTCTGTGTGCAACATTTACAAAAAGATAGACGACAAGCGGTCAGAAAACAGATATCTGTCGCGCAGAACTGAGAGCTATGAACGTGCTTGAGAACTGTCCTCTGACGGTGACACAGCGTTGGTGATCTGGCAGTAGTCCTGAACAATGGCATAAAAGATGCACGAACGTCGGTTTCTTAGCGTTTTGGGAGAAATACGTCATGAAAGCGAAAAAAATTAGGCGCCTTACTTAGGTCACATTAAACAGAGTCAAGTTGACTCCTGTCGTCGGACTGCTGGAACGCGATAAAGCTATGTACATTAGTTTGTTCAGTACTCTGCATGCGAATAATGGGTGCAGGACAGACTCGAAGATTGTCTAGCGAAAGAATAGGAGAGATATCATTGCGTAGGTTTGTACGTCTGTTTTCAAACCATACTTGGGGATGAGAGTAAGACGACAGTTTTCCCATTGCATACGAAATATTAGTGCCTTGAGGCAGGTGTTGTATATGGAAGTTAGGAATAAACTAAGCAAATCACTGAATGAAATAAATAAA
Source organism: Dermacentor albipictus (assembly GCF_038994185.2). Lineage (NCBI taxonomy): Eukaryota > Metazoa > Arthropoda > Arachnida > Ixodida > Ixodidae > Dermacentor > Dermacentor albipictus. The sequence continues at coordinate 49,676,548 of NC_091827.1, forward strand.
GCCATGACATATTGACAGGTTGACATAATGTCGATGTAAAGGCAAAAAGTAAAGATGCGTTTGAGCAAAGGCACATTTGTTCTAATGATAGAAAACTGAAACATGCATTATTTTTCCACATGACCTCCCTGCACATCAACGCACATTGCCCAACGTTTCACATGTGTTTTTTTATTCCATCGAAAAAAAAACAAGTGGATGAAGGGAAATTACAACGCAATTCATTTTCCTCAGAGCGCTAATATTCTGATTCTAAATGTTTGCATTTCGTTTCCCTAGAACCTATATTTAAAAAAAATATATAATTTATTAATTTTACTGTTGTACTAGCGCACTTACCCGGAGGAGGTGTGGTAGTTGGAGGAGGAGGGGGTGGCGGAGGTGGGGGTATAGGTGCGGGCGGCAGAGATGGGGGAGGAGGTGGGGGTGGCGTTGTTGATGATGGTTTTGGTGATGAAGGGCTGGCGACGCCAGGGACAATTTCAGTGTCTGTGACAAGATAAAGCGGCGTCATAAGAGGTTAAATCCTGTGACGTTTTTCAGTTACGGCTATCAATTATTACAATCAATCAATCAGTCATTCGATCAAATGGTTAGTCATACAACGCTTAGAACCACATGAATGTGTGTGAGGTTTGTACGTAAGTATTTACATGTCATTAAATATTTGTACTAAATTAGGTTCTGGTAATTTTGTAGTTTAAGAATTATTTTGTTTACTCCTCAACCTTCCTAGAAGTTGAATTACTTCTTTATGTAACCTTATACATGCAACCAATTACAGTTTTGATGAAACAAGCTACAACAGGTGATGCTGTCGCGAGTTCTTAAATTTGGCAGGAACCTGAAATAAATGAGTGGTTTGGCGGGCCAAAACCACTTTCTCATCATGAGGCACGCCGCAGTGGAGGACTCCGGAAATTTCGACCAGCTTGGGTTTTTTAGCGTTCACCTAAATCTAAGTGCACGGGTGTTTTCGCATTTGACCCGATCGGAATGAGGCCGCTGAGGCTGGCATTCGATCCCGCTACCTCATGCTCAGCAGCCAAGCACCATTGTCCCTTCGGCAGGAATAAGAGTGTCCAAAGGGGGCAATATTTGCACACTGATTGCCTCCTTCCTGCGATCAGCGTCCTGAAGCTACGCCTGGGTCAACTGAACATTGTATGGGCACCTCTCGTGGAAGTGCAATTTTTGAGCTATTCTAATATATAGTAAGTTTATCTGTCTCTCTTTCTCCTGAAAGCGATTTTAGGCGGCCTTAACAAGCGGTAAGAGCTGCCACTCAATTATTAGTAACCGGAAAACGGATTGAGAACACACGGAAAAGAAGGCGACATACACGCGCTGACATGCAACTACTTTATTTCCGAAAGTTTCAGGAAGATATATAGCACAGATGACACACGAAAATAAGGCAACAGTTGCAACCATGCGCCCATCCGTTTTGGTCGCTTAATCACAACGGCTGCTTTCTCCAAATGCACACGCCAAGAGGTATTTTGCGTTTTAGAGCGCAGCTTCCATGCGGTTGTTCTTGAGCTGACCATTGGCTCCGTAGGTGGAGTAACCGAGAGAACGAGCACAGCGAAAGTCACGCGGGTACTAGCGATTACATTGAAACCTTCGACGAGTCAAGCATAAAAGCCGACATGCTTGACCCATATGTCAGATTTCCTATGATCGCCGACTCTGCTAGCCGCTGTCGCTGTGCTTGAGTGTTACGTGTATAGCTGAACAATGCCGCCCAATCAAGAGGGACATTTGTAACTCGCAGTTTCGACACCCCCGTTCTTTGCTGTCATTTCCATGCGTGAGTATAATACGAAAAAGTGTGAGCCATTTATTTCTGAGCAATGAGCTACGCAACCGCTGGAAGTGCTTCGTCTGCCGCAGCTGATAAACGAGATGCCCAAGCGTAGGGTGGCGCCACCACCACGAGGACCCTGTCGTTCTGAATCAAATTATTAGGAACAACATGTCGGTAATTCAAAGCACGCAAACAGCCCCACTCGAAATTCGCATTAGTCAGTATCGTAGTCATCTCTGAATTTTTTTCACTCAGCGTCAGAGACGCCATGCTTCGGCATGTGTCATCCATTTAATCTATATTTGGTGCTCCGACTGTCACTCTTGTCATCTGGTCACAGGAAGAACTGTAGTACTATCGAAATTGGGTACGCATCCGCAATCCCGTCAAAGTATTCCTGAATGCATGGAAATGGCTGCCTTTCAATTTACAACATCGTCCTTTTAATATTTCATTTAGGCACCTACGAGTTTAACCAATGTATACTTTACCACATGACAGAGGCACAGAGTCAAATGCACTGCCCGTGAACTCAACAAAACGCGTGCGTAGCGGTGTAGAACAAGTGCCTTCCGATATGACACTGATTTGAAGATATGCGCCCTCAAACTACATAGCTGGTTAACTTTCTCTAACAAAAGGGTCTTTTGCGTACTGAAGGAAAGTAACTGGAACGCCCATTTATTCCGTCACACACATCAGGAAATGTCTCGTAACTGCTGTACTTCTGGCAGTTCTTTTCAAGTGGATGAGTCTAGAAAACTCCCGTCTACCATTCGTAAATTATAATATGTAGCATAAGTTTATCAATTAAGTAGCAAATCATCATTTTCCTAAATAGTTTAGATTTCTCTTGCTAGTGATGTCTGCCTCTTCGCATAACCTAGTTCGACGACAAGAATTATGCCATCTGCCACAGCCAATGTTTAAACAATCCGCGACAACTTAAAAATGATGACCCTGCATACCTTACTCAGTATTACGTATAGCATTGTGAGGTGTAAATATTATGCAGCTGTATATCGAATTACACCACTAATTTTCACAACTTTTCAAGGAACGTGAACAGTTGCTGGAGTGCGTTACGAACAGTAAATGACACCGGCAGGAGGTGCATCACATGTTAGCGGATAAATTTAATTCGCGCTACAACGTAGCGCTGGCCCCCCTTCGATTGTTGGCCCTAAATAATCTCCACTTGGCAATTTTTCTATTCGCGACTGGCGCTACCAGGAGCGCCTTTCCCTAGTCCCAGTGACTATGAAGTGTTTCGCTTAATACACGACACAGTTCCGAGCATCGCGGCTTTGAGTGACCCCAATCTTGTGCGCGACGTGTATTTGTGTGATAAAACACAACTTTTATCAGCATAGTGCTCATTGAGCGATGTTTCGCTGTTGCTGCGGATGTCCCCACATAGAGAGAGAGAGAAAGAGAAGATTACCAAATAAAAATGTGAAAGGTAGTTGTTATTGAAGATAAGCAACGTGTGGAGGGCTGTAAAGGACCCAATTCAATAGGAGAGCCAGCTCTATCTAGTTGCTGTATTTGTGCAAGTTGATAACATGGCTAGAAAAGTAACGTTAAATAATCGATTGCTCTTCTTGTATGTAACCAATTTATTCTTGTGGGGCAGTAATTGGTAACCGTAATTGATTTGGTTTCTAGGAGGAACAGTAATTATGATCCGTTACATTTCTTTTTTTTTTCTATAACGAGTAGGAGTGCGCAGAAGGAGATCTCACAGCACAAGGCCGTAAGACAACGTACTGTTACAATATACAAAACCTGATTTCAAGAATACGGCGCAATATTACCTAGTATATGAGATAACGTTAGATTAAAACAATTACACGGTTAGTGCCAGTAAAAGTAGTACAAATGTAATAACGGAAACAAGGGTAGAACAGTAAAATGTAGCGGCATAGTTTTGAACACGATACTTTCAAGGCGTTTGTGAATAAGACGAAAGTTTTTCTTTTAATGTGATAAAGATAACAATTGCCTAGTACAAGGCTTCCGCGGAAAATTGATATTTCCATAGCGAATCGAATACTCATTGCTTTTTGAATCGTGTTCAATGCGTATTCGATTTCTATCCCATTCCAGAATTCTTTGGTCGAGCTTCTCGAATACCCGTTTCGTTCCAATACTATAAAGAAAAGGAACAGTTCTTGCTGCCTACGTGGTGCAAATGTAGATTCGTTTGAAGGAAACTTTTGCGGGAGTGCTGCAGATGTTGCTAAGATGGTTCAGTTGTTGAACAAGCACGTACGGGCGGTCACGTGTGAATAATTGTTTCCAGCCGTTGAGTAGGCCTGTGTAGCCTTTCGGAGCCCACGAATGCGGCGTCACTATTTAGATGAAGCAGTATGTCTAGTTCAATGTAAATCTCACCATGTTTGAATATCCTAAATAACAGTTCGGCAGTGTAGTATTGCCCTTCGTACTTTCCCCGAGCAATTCATGCTACTACGTGGTTCTCGGACACGCTGTTTCATTTTTTTCCTCTGCGCCGTCCTTGTGCCGCAGACATCATCGACTTTGCTTTGTTGAAAATTTTTGCTTTGTGCATAGGTGTCATACTGCACTCGTTGTTTCGGATGTACAAACTTGTCTGTAGGTGATACATCATGTTTAAAACCTTGTTAGGAGTAATTATTGATTTGTACTGGGCTTTTGTTGCTGAACGGACTCCTTGGAGCTCACGATGTAATTTTTTAGATATTCTGAATGTTGGACATTCAATTTGCATGCGAAAGATCACTTTCTCTAACATTTGTAATCGGTTTGCTATAAAAATTTGGTTATACAATTATCCCTGCTCAATACGTAATAAGATTGTGTTAGGGAAGTTAGCAGCGTCAAAGGTCGCGTTGCATTAGCCGCATTTACTGCGCGCCGAAGCTAACGTAAATTTAGAAGCAAACCTGCTTGGGTTGAAATCTATTGTACAGCCGTTACGACGGCACCGAAGGGGAAGCTTTGGTTAAGTCTTCTGTTAAGGAGGTTTCCAAGCTAAAACGGGGTTTCAGCTTTACGTGTCTCCTTTGACGGTCGTACCTGCCAAGAAGAACTCATCTGACGTTTTCCTTAACGTATAGAAGCTCTAATTTTCACACATAGTGTTAACGCTAGAGTGGGTGCTTATGAGGGCTCTGACCTGTTGACGCTGCTTCCGTGGTCGGAGGTAGTGCGGGAGGCGCGGAGGGGACAAAAACGATGTCACCGCCGCGACCGTGGCTGCCACCGCTGCCTTCGGCCTCTCCGCCGGTCGGCTCCACTGAAATTAAAACAAGCGATAGAGGCGATCATATCAATTGGCACGGTGTATGACGGGCCACTGCGGAATATTTTAACCACCAGGGGTTCCTTAACGCGTCTCTGAAATTCACAACATGAGCGTTGTCGCATTTGAGATCGTCGATATCCGGCCGCAAATCGAACGCGCAGCCTCGTCGTACTCCCACACCAAAGCACACATGCACACGCGCGCGCACACACCTATGAAGCGCGTTTATAGTCCAACAATATTGGCGTGCAGGCGAGCGTCGTCAGACGCCGGGCGCGTCGGAGCGCGTTGGCAGTGTCTGGTTGCGTTGACTGCGCCAGTGCGTCGAACCATAGGCAGAACTATAGACGCTGTTGTTCTCGCCAACGTGACGTAACCTGTGCGCGCGCTCACGCTACGTTGCAGTGTATTTAGACCGATAATCCGTGCATCAGCAGGCAGCGAAACGTGTGCCGTAAGATGTAAGGAATGATAAAAAAAAGAGTCCTAATTTCTGCACTACGAAAACTAGTCCTGATTTCTGCACTCGAGCACAGAAAATGAGGAAAGCGAGCGCGGAGCGCAGGGGGAGATGAAAAACGCGAGGAGTAAAGCAGAGAGGAGGGTGCACTGCAACGAAGAGGCGAAAGGGTGAGGAGGAAAGCGGAGAGCTGGCGAGCACGAGGACAAGGCATGGCGGCCAGTGCTGAAAAAAAGCACTGGTGTTGGTTTCGGACACACTGCGCATGCGCTACTTCGCAGGCAGCGCCACCGCCGCCGCTGAAGAATGCGCTCAGCGCGAGCCACGCGGTCCAGTGTTTATGATTTGTTTCGGAACAGTGAGCACCGCAAGCGGTGGAAACGCTTTGTTTGCTGCTGCTTTGTCTGCTGCTGCTGCTGCTGCTGAATGAGCTGCCCGAGAAGACAGCGCCACCACCGAGAGCATCGACTCATTCAGAATCAAATTCGTTGCCATAATACATCGCGAATTCAAAAGACAAACAGCTACGCTCGAAATTCGCCATAGGGAGTATTGTAATCATCTGTGAACTTTTAATTTCATGGTTTGTAGTTCTCACATTATAATCGTTTGTGAGGGAAGGTATACGCATATCCATTAAATAGCCTTATGTTCCCAATCATATAGCAGATTTGTTTTAAAATGTGCTTGGCGCATGCATTTCTTCTTTCAAATTGGAAATCTTCTGATGACCCACCCTTTGTTGTGCTTGACAACTTGTTGAACAAGTTGTCAGCAACTGCCTTTTAACTGACCTCAACAGGATTATGACTTATCGCGGAGTTTTGAGGAAACGTTCTAAGATACCCATATCAATGTTAATATAGCCTAATATAGCCGTCATCCCTAAAACGTGACCCAAGATAAGTTGCAAAGTGTGCGTTGTATCTGCATAATTCTTGTATTTCACTTCAATTGGTGCATTTTTGTGGGATGCTGAAGCATGCTTTCACGAATGAAATAACCAAATAAGAGAACTGACTACTACCCTTCCATCGAATGAGAGAAAGTGGTTACACTCACCATCTGAACTTCCATAAAATCCAATAAAATAGATGAATCCGATTAGAAGCACGAGTAGCATAAGTGCGACTACTATGTACCCCACATTGGAGTCATCCTTTCCCTCACCGCCACCAGCTCTGCGGGAAAGAGAAAAGAAAATTTTCAGACACTTCTCCCTGTGAAGGCGATTGGTCAGCGAGCTGTCATGACAAATGGCATCACAAAACGAAATACGCACACTCAGGCTTCCAATGTTTAGAATAGTTTGATTGAAGAACATTGATTTCTGCTTTGTGATCATTATAGGAAGCACCGACAGCTTCCGCCGTAACCATTTTATCAATATTCTTGCACAATGTTAGCCCAGTGGCACGCGAGATTCAATGTGGTTGTGCTCTCGACTGGTGCAACAGGACGCTCGAAATTCCATAAAGGTTAGGTGCTTCCGAAGGGTTGGCGCGCCTACGTGGTTGGGCCGATTTTGCAGATAGTTCCGTTTACATGTCAGAGACAGGACAAGCAGGCGCGCCAAACCGCAAACCCGGTAAATGAGTCTGTGCTGAAGTACCGTTGATTTTTTTACTGCGAGGTTCCATAGATAGCAGAGGCGTTGCTACAGGTTTTCTGCTGTAAGGTTTCTCCCTGATTCGAAGCTCTCGGCTAGTGAATGGTGATGGTCGTCGGTTTGCTTTTTTTTTGCTGCTAGCGATCGTGACGACACAGAAAATTCCGACCAACGTACTACTAACAGCTTTTGCTTTATAAGTCTAAACGCGTAGTCTTAAAGACAGGTCATGACGGGTTTCTCTATCGTGAATTGAGCCGGTGCAGACTCTTCCTGCTACATATGAATGAATGCTGCAAAATAGGAAAGAAGAAAATTCAGCTTCTCTTGTACTACGCTGAGCTGCTATGCATGCCTACGTAAGGTGAAAGCCTCAAGTGGCTGATACCTCCGGTGATCTGGAAATCACGGAGTGCACAGACGAGTGCTTATGCAATTGGTCGCGCCCTCATCGTCGGCTTCTTCGACAACTGGCTCTCATGCCGCTCATCATAAAAAACAAAGGCACTTTTAATTGTGATAGAATTGACTTGGGCACTCGAATCGACTACCCTCTGTGGCAGTCTAACCCTCGAGCTCATGGGGAAGGCGAACCCGTGACGCTTCGTACTAAGTCGAGGTTAACTAGGGCACTGGTAACATAGAGTTAATGAAGCCACTCGGGCCCACGACCTGTGGTGGGAGAAAACAACAAGATGGAAGAAAGCATCCGAATGTGAATGTCAAGAAATTTTATGAAGGTCTCTTGTGCGTGCAGGCTTTTGCCTTCACATTGTTTGGCGTTTGCTACAGTGACTGTTCAATAATGTGAAGATTGTTACATGAAAATGCTATATGTTTTGAAGAGAGTGCCTTCTTACGCGACTCCAAGCGGGTTTGCCCTGCCTGGAATTTGAGTATCCACATCTGAACTCTCGGTGAAAAAATGGTCCCTTCGCTCCTCGAGAGAGCCGCAGAGAGCCGAGCTATTAAAATGCGGGTCTCAGCAAGCCATGCAGCTAGAATCAGTCGCGCCGTGGATAAAATAGCCGGTACGTGTGTTCAGTGTCAATGTCGCCGAGAAGTACGCACTCTGCACGACATACTTCACCGTGTACGGGATGCGCGCCCCTGTCCTCTTGGTAAAAAAAAAACAAAAGCAAGAAATAAAACATGGAAAGAAATGGGAGTCAACCGAAGTAAACGCCAAAAAAGACAATGTCTGCGTGCATGCGCGTAAGGAAAAAAAGGGAATTATAGGACTCCACAGGAATAACGAAAACCAAGGGGTCCGGCAACAATTACCGTCTGATAACAGAGTGAACAAAATAATGCGAGTAATGAAAAAACATATCATGCAACTGTGAAACGTTGGATATTCTTAATTATACCGCAATTTCAGCAAGTATACATACAGTATACCATGCACAACGGCTCGGCCTTTCTTTGACGTCGGCTTTGGTTGGCACGCCTTTCTATTTTCAATATGCTGCCTAGGGAATGCGCGCTAGGGAACGCCCGTTTGTTCGTGCATGGGCTGGCACCGCCGCTTGACGAGCGGCTCCGAGAAGCCGTCGCTCGGTTTCTACAATGAATGCTTTACGGCTGCTCTGCACGTATTTAACGCTTTGTCGCGGAGCAACGACAATGATAGCATTGCTCCTCACGTCGTGGCTTCAACGCTGTCAGTGTTCTCCTTTGACGAGGTATATAGCACTTCTAGAGAGACGTGTTGTGGTTTAGGCAGCAGTGTAATATGCCCATCTAGAGCCTTGGAAACTTGCGCGTTCTGTTAACATCTAAAGTGCGGCCAAAAAAAGCTTTGACTTTAACAGTAAGTAGCGGCAGAGACACCTAACACTGTTTACGTGTGGGAATACGAAACATTCTACCGAGTGTATACCTCGGAACATCATGAACGCGCTCAATTGATGCACTAGTGACGTGGTTCCCACTGCTCAACATTTGCTGCGCCTCACAATCACACTGGCGAAGGCAGTAGGCCACACCTTTACTCAGCTAAATGGCTGTGATGCGACGTTTTGAGTGACGCACGCAATAGGGACACCTTTAGTCTTCCACAACCATGGAACCGTCGCAAGTCGGTGAAGCATGCTCGTCTTACACCCCGGATGCCCTGGTTCAGTTCCAACCCAGACCGAAACGTGCGAAATTTTACTTCCTTTAAAAGAAGCTCCCTACGGATTTCGGCGTCAATCAGAGAATTTTTTTCGCTTGTTTTTACTCTTGCGCCGTCGGCCATTTTCGATATCATCTTTCTATCACTCAGATTCAGACGTATATTTCGTGGTGGTGCATATGATGTTTTAGCATTAAAAAAATAAATGTTTCACTAATCTGCAAGACATTGTATGTCATGAAACAGCCGCCTACGTCTTGGTATTTATCCAAGTTGGCATAGTATGACAAGAGTGTATGACGAGCATGCATGATCGGTCACGTAATGACTATCATGACACGTTTGTCATGTGCGTCATCAGACAGGTGCCTACGTCTTGGTGCTCTCATGTTTGTCTCGTTAGGTTCCTATGTACCAGAATTGGTATAGCGTAATAGTTCTGCGGAAACTCGCGAGGGGGAGACAAGCAATTAAAAAAGGGAAATTGACACATCCACCGAATCATAGCGATTCCTACAAAGTTCGACTTCGCATTGCGAACTGCTGGCCTCCTGGTGAGCTCAGATGGTAGAGGGGCTGCCCGGAAAGGCGATGGTGCCGGGTTGGAGTCCTGGACCAGGACGAATGTTTCAACGGCGAGGCTTTCCATTCGAGGAAACCATATGGGTTTCCTTTGTAGCGACTGGTGTGATCAGGTAGAAGTCTCATTTTCCTTTATTAATCAAAATTGGCATAGTATGACGGGAGTGTATGACGAGCATAAATGAAAGGTCATCCCATGAATGTCATGACGTGTGTCAGGTAGCTCTCATCAAACAGCCGCGTACTTCTTGCTATGTACCAGAATTGTCATAGAATGACAATAGTGTACGATGAATATAAACTATAGTAAATCACTTGAATGTCACGACATGTGTCATGTAGGTTAGGAACCTCCCGCCTACGTCTCGGTGGCCTCACTGTCCCTTTGTTAACTTGGTAAGCTCCCCGCGCACTGCTTCGCGGAACACAGATACCCACACGGCGTGGGTTTTGGTGGCATTTTTCGCTCTTGCGCCATCCGCAATTTATTTTTTAATCTTTCGATCACGCAGACGCCAACGGATTTTCGCCGAATGGGGCATGTAATGCTTTCACATCAAAAAATAAATATTTGATTGATCCGCAAGAAATTTTTGACATTAGTTAACCGAAAGTGTTAGAAACAACTATCTCACGCTTTAATCATCATCATCAAAATTTCATGTCGCACTTACATATGCCACATGGAGCGCAGACTGCAGCTTTGCTCATTATGTAATACTAATTACTACATTAATGAATATGATACAATATGTGAGAATGCGGTTTTCGATTTCCTATGCTCGAATACGCTTGTAGTCTAGAAGCCACGTAATTATGAGCCGGCAGCTGCACTCGCAGACAAAGCGAACACCAGCGCACTTGTAAGAATAATAATTCAGCTGCGTTAGTAAAACCTATTCGGTTTTACAACTGGTGGATGATCCCAGTTATTAGCTTGCTAATAACGTGTACTTTACGGTTATAAGCTGTCGCTAGTAGCAGGTGGCTTTTCTTTTGTTTTCATTTTTTACGGACAGTGCGTTAACGGACAACACGTACAACTCGTAAATGGACAACACGTAAACAGACACAGTAATAAAGAACAAATGCTGTTCGTAAAATTTATGCTCACACACCTCGGCCAATCTGACGGAAGCCGCATGTTAGTAAGTACTGTGATTTTCTTTATTTAGTGCTGCGCCACTGCTTTGGTGCAGGCAACAAACGAAAGGAAAATCTAAAGAAGGTAAAAGCAAGCAAGGCATCACTTACTCGCTCGTACCTTGAAAGAGAGAGAGAAAAAAATTTTAGGTCACTTCGCGTAGCATACGTTTGCGACAAAAAAAAGAAAAGAAGTTACTTTAATTTTAAAAAAAGAAAAGCCATGGTTCTGTCTCCGCGGTTATTTTGGTTAACGAATATGCTAAGCTGTTTATTTGATCCAAAGCTTATGAAGTGGTACCGATCTGGAGGAGATTTCTTTTATCGAAATAAAACAGAGCAGGAGAGGTTTGATAGAAAAGAAAATGGCTGGTAGAAAAGCAAGAACAGAAATGCGGTTTCGCAACCCTACCTGAATAGACGCAAACTTAAAAATAGCGACCGCGCTCCTAACAAGCTATCCAGAGTCATTGACACAGGTTATGTTAAGCAATACTAAAGTCATTTGTGCGGGTATGTGGACGTTAGGAATTGTCTATCTGCCTTCGTCACACGCTGCTGTGAAGGCAGGATTGGGAGAGCGACCATTTCAACAGTGCTTGTTCACCAGCGCATGCTATTCCGACTGAGACCAATGGTGTAGGTACATCATATCGTGAAAAATAAGAAATATTGCGCGCTCGGAAACTACCTTGTCACAGAAGTCATTACATTCACATGCTACATTGCCCCTTTCGCATAGCGGTTTTCTTTTTAATTGAAACTACACATTGCACCAAAGAGGCCTTCTGATCATCTATTACGTTTTAGGACTGGCACCTTTCTGACTTCTGCAATTTTGTCTGCTTGAATCATAAATTATACACAAAATACTCGTCAAGCCAAATAGAACTATTACGTTTTACGTTATAGTCGAAGGCTTTCAGCTGCGCCGTTAATTATTCACCAATGTTATTAGAAAGCGTTCCCTGAGTTTTCTGTAGCAAACTCTACAGTGCAGACAGAGTGTGACCTGTGTGTACCCACCTGCACAGTATTATATGTGATGTGCAAATCTACTTGCGAATTTTCTCGAAGTACGAAATTACAAGATCAGGCATGTACATCACACGCCATGGTTGCTTAGTGGCTTTTAAGTCAAATCTAATCCCGGCCACGGCGTCCGCATTTTAATAGAAGCGAATCGCAAAAATCACCCATGTACTTACGTTAGGGTGAACGTTAGCGAACCCCAGGTGCCTAAAATTATTCCGGAATGCCCCACTGCAGCATGCCTTATAATGAGATCATGGTTTAGGCACATGTCCCCTCAGAATTCATTTTTTTCTCATGCCCATTGCCTCCACTTTATGAATAATTGTTAAGTACTATCCTCGTTTCACATAGCTTCGGGGGGGGGGGGGGGGGGGCATATACATATTTTTTCATGATGTTACAATTCTTCGGGACCTTCTGACAATTTTCTTGAACCAAGTGCACTGTGCAGTTAAAGCAAGTGTACATCGTAAATAAAGAGGGGGGCGGGGCGTGCATTGACTTGCTATCTGCACCCCCCCCCCCCGATGAAAATAAGAAAAATTGCCCCAGAAATGGAGCATAGCCGGAGCATGGAAAAGCCTTATGCAAAAGAACTCACCACTCATGAATGAAATCTCTGAAATAAAAAAAAATAAATAAAACAAACAATGTGAAGTAAACATAATGTATGGTAGCAACGGGAGTGCCGAAAACATTTCTACGCTGCTTCCAAGCTATAGGCTACATTTTCATACTAAACGCAAAGCTCTCATGCTTAGATATGCTAGTCTTGTGATACACACACGCGTCTCCTTCAAGTGACACAAGGTGTTTGCAATCTTGTCTTGCCCTTGCGCAATCTGAAGCCCTTACCTACGCAATAGTGGGTGTTTCAGCAGACTCTCTCAAAAAGAAATTTTAGCTGCCTGTGGTAGATAAAACGATTCTTCTCCATGAGCTGGTCTACTCGAAGAAGCGGGCATTACTTCTACCAAAAGTTGAAATGCATAGTCTGCTAATTACCAAGAATTCACCAATAGCGTTGTAAGAAATTCGCTTTCCCGCATACTTTATTTTTATAGCGCATAGCAGTTTCGGCGCAATGTAATTGCGCATAGCAATTACAGTAATAATTCGCCGTACTTACCTGACTGGGGCACTTCGGACATCATTGATTCTTCTAGAACACAAAGAGAACAGGCGACAGGTTAGACAACGTTAGACAATATTTAGAAAGCGGATTTAAAGGTGAAACATGCGAAACGATTTTTGTTGCCCACTTGGCGAGGTACAACTGCTTCTGCTATTTTCACCTTTCTTTAGGCCTGCAGTTTCTGTATCACGAACCAGGCTTTTGAATATGGTAGGCAGTATATATAACATAAAAAATAAATAAGTATATATATATATATATATATATATATATATATATATATATATATATATATATATATATATATATATATACATATATATACTAAAATCTTCTACATGCGGAAACATTACTTGATAAGCCAGTGATTACTTGCACACGGAAATCACATTGAATTAGTCTGAAATTAATAGAACTTTAATAGTCGACCTGTTGGCTATAAGCATTGGAGCGTGCCTTGAAATTTGGGAACTCTTAGTTCTAAAGAACAACCGAAATTGAGCTAAATTAGGAACAGACTATTCAGATAATTGGTGCCAATTATGTGGTGAAAATGAGCTGCTCTTCCACAATATCTTTTTTTGGCGAATGGCACTTTTTTGCAATAAAGCACGAAACACAAAAGTCAGGTCAATGTATTTCGTCGCATATTTTATAAACGCATATGTTGAAACAGGTGTCATCATCAGAATTCGTTCCAGTTGTCTATGCCTTGTCAAGTCACCTGCTGTACATAAAACAATTAGGTAAAAAGTAAAATTTTGTTGTCTAGCAGTACATGCATTTACAGTTGTGCAAGAAATGTCCACTTATTCGATTAATCCAGCTTACGGAGTATATTTCTGCTACATATCACAAACAATGGTAAAATATTTTTCCTTCCCTCGAAAAAGAAAGAGTTTGGTATGTGATCTCCAAGGTGCACAACAAAACATTCAGCTGCCAGGAAACGCTTAAATCTCTCTGTCGTATGCATTTTTTTTTTGCAGTCTATTAAAGTTGCGCACCAAACGGACTAGTCAAAGCCATCGCATTACAGGATATGTTTACGCTACTACAAAGACCAATGTGTGAGATAACGTGAGGCTAAAAACATACGCTGTGAATAGTTCACTGCGGTAAATGTATATATTACACTGTCTAGTTTTTTATTTCAAGGAAAGTGTTTTTTGTCTCTTCGTCGCATTTTGCGTGTTCTATCTATCCGATTTGTCAAGTGATTGTGCGACTTGGTAAGCCACACTGAGTATGTGACCGAATAGACAACTTGGTCGACCAACTACGTGGAACATTGCATGTGACACGGGGGGTGTGTGTCCATTCACGGGGAATGACCCAGTATGGGTATCTGGCACTATGTATGCACCCGAACATACAAACAGAAGAGATAGGAAACAACGAAACTTGCAACAGAACATTGAGGAAGTAGGGTACGCAGAAGGCGGCACTTTTCTTCAATCTGTTACACGCGTGAGATGGCGTTACCTTTGACTAAACACTGCGCTGCTTTTGCACCGATGCCATTCAGTTTGCGTAGATATATATTCCAGTGACGTCATTCAGTACACTTCTAGCATTAGCGTTACGTTTGCATAAGACTCATTTTACCACACCAAGCAGCATCTCAGAGACCTTCGTGTAGCAGCAATGGTTCGCACATAAACACAGGATCCACTTTTTTTGTTGCTGTTGTTGTGAAGGCATTTATTTCAGCGAAAAATGGCGTGACAGGCGGCTGCTACGCGGAGACTGCTCCTACCTAAAACAATACTGGGAGCGGTTATTGCACCTGTAGTGGAGCAGGGCTAAGCAGGTACCGGCCAGCTGGTCTCTAGTATACCTAGTTCGACTGAGATGCCTTTTTCGCTAGTGCTATTTAATTCCGAGGGATCATTTAACTTGCAGGAATATTCTTATCATTTCGATCCATTGAAACTCATAACTGACTATGGAATTGTGTCTTTTTGTTCTCAGAGAGAGCCCGAAGGCTGTAGGCAGAATGCACTGCGTCCCTAGTTCATGGTTTGCATAGACAGATCTCTACGCGCTGAATTCCAGGCTGGAACTCACTGTAAGACTGTAAGCTCAGCATTTGCAGCTCTTGTGGTGAGGGAAGCGTGAAGGCAAACATGTTGGACTCTTACCCATGGCGAATTGTGGAGAGCGTCAGGCGCTGCTGGAAGCTGCTGTTCGGCGACCGTTGTCTTCTTTTGTCTCGTGTCCCAGACAGTGACGCGTACCCACTATCGGGGATTGGCCAAGAAGCAGGCGGTTTTACGTAAGGTTAGAAGTATAGAGAAACTAGATTTAAATAGTGGAGCGTGGGGCGATAGAACTGTAATTGAGACTTGCAATGAAAATATTGTTAAGAATTTTGATAAGGTAATTTAACGTAAAGAAATGAAATAATAGAAACTATGGATAAATGTAGAAAATCAGTAAGGTACTCTTTTCGTCTCTCCAATAAAAACTGAAAACTGCAAGAAAAACATCCCTATGGCTGGATCCCAGTGAAGTCGCCCCGAAAGAAAGAATGCTTGTCGAGGATAGTGATAGGACAAGTTTGGTGAATGAGTATTCTTATATTTTTCTTTGTCTTAGAAAGCGGCGGCATGAGAGAAAATAATGTTCGATAGCTTCATGTCCACTGCAAAAAGAACTAAGAGGGGACATAGCGAGACCGGACCTGTGTAAGTAAAAATTTAGAGGACGCATACGACATCTCAATTTTGTAAAAGATACTTCCAATTGAAGGACACCAATTAATTTGCAATGGGAAGCCAAGATGGTGGAATTCAGAACACGGTGTTAGCATGGATATTGCAGAATTTTGACATATAGTGAAATTTCTGTACCTAGCCGCGGTGACATATGCTGATGTCGGCAAAACAGATATGCTAGGGCCGTTCAGGGATGCTCGCGCGAGTGAATTGGTCTTTTCATGCAAGTGCAACCCATGATGTCCCGTTACCCAAAGCAAACATACCTTTTGTAAGTACGCAGGTACCATCGAACGAAATGTTCCTTGAATTGCTGAATTTAAAGATGCAGTTAGTGCTGTGCATACAGATAGCGAGTCGGTCCCGATAACAACTAATGGGTCTTTTGGGGGGAGTTTTCGCAGTGCTAATATATTCGGTAATAATTCTGCCTCAAATATAGGTGTGAAGTCGGGAAGGCGAAGGGAGTAGGACCATATAAGAGATTCAGAGAAGATCCCCACTCCTGCCTTCTCTTTGCAAACAGAAGCGTCAGTAGCTATTACGCTATGGTCCGCGGCCAGCCATGCAAACAAGAAAAAAAAGGCGCGGCTTGACACAGAGAGACATTAGAGCTTTAGACTGTCCGGTATTCCGAAATACGCAATGGCGTTGGCGCAAATACCGGCTTCAAGACCCTGGTAGCAATACCTTGTGAGGCGTCCACTAACCACATTGCCTTATGGACACGTTTTCGTCATTAATGAGTGCACTTGTTCGAAAAAAAGACATTTACTAAGGCAAGGTGCCCACGGTTACGCGATTGTCGAGTATTTACACTAGCAGCGAAAGAGAACACACTTAGTTACTGCAATAATACATCTGTGTTTCTCTGGTTTAGCTTTGCTTCACCAGGTGGCACCACCAACCGGCATCTTACACCGTGCTTGGTTCACCTTAATGTTGAGGACAATGGCACGGTTACAGACTAAATAGCTGCTCCACGGCTAGACCTGGCGCAAGATAAAATTGTCTAAACATGCATGAAACATGAAACATGAAAAAGGAGAAGCACTTGACCTGTGTGGGGGCGTCGTGCAGATCGGCGTGTGTAACGGGAATTGAAGGAGACGGAACTGAGCTGTCCACGGTGGCCTGCGCCCGCGGAGTTGTTGTTGCCGTAGGAGACGCACGGGAATTAGACCACTACCGAGGAGGATAGAAGAGCACAACGAGAAGATAGGACAATGCGGCGAAAGCGGGCCACCTCGCCGATCATCATCGACGTATAACCGATGCACAGAATGCCGCTGATGATCATCTACCTAGTGGTCTTCGATTTGCCCTATGCCGGTCCTACTGTTCACGCTGTTCATCGAAAGTCCCATCTATGCGTTGCCTACCCGTAGTGGTGCTGCAACAATATTGAAATCACTTGGTACGCTGTTTCTTTATGTATATAAAAGGTCCATGAGTTCGCTCCTAACATCGCGAGCTCCCGTCGCCGCGGCAGAATTCGCAACGCTGATCTTCCCCGTGAAACCTATCCTGGCAGCGTTACGTCCATCGAATATTTATCAGGAGCGCGTTATCATCAAATATGCCGTTTGGATGCTTGTTTGACTTGTTCTTTATTGAAACGAATGCTGGGCACTGCAGGCTGTACGCGTGATACTAAAGAATGTATGTACGTTTCCCGTGAATTCCTGCGCCGTGAGAGGTCCCCACTAGCTAGAAGGTAACAGCGTCACTTTAAAGAGAATACACCCAAGTGTACAAATTCAAAAAGAAGATAAATGTTAAATAAATACAGTGGATAGTATTTCGTACCTGACGCAAGCAATAATCTGCAAACGAAAAAGCAAATGTTTCTTTCACGAAGATTAGTACACCGCGATGGGCATGATCACGTCAGCAAAGACATTCACACGTGAGTGCGTGCGTGCGTAACGCGTGCTGACGTCGCCAGCCAGTGTTACCGTGATCGCTTATCGCCTTCACAGGGTTATCGAAAATGTGTTTGTCACCGCCGATAGCGGGAACTGAACTTCCCTCGAGGATCGTTCGTCTTGCTGTGGGTATACCGCCACGTCGCGTTTGCGAAAAAACTTCTGTCACGTTATGCTTGTCCCTATACCGCATCATACGCAAGGTCACTAACATGGCCTATGAGATCGCTACGCTAAACCCTACGCCAAGGTCTGCAACGATCCCGAGTTACATAGTGCGTGTCTCGCGCCCTAAAGTGCATCACTCTCGACATGAGCCCCAATTGCACCGGGACGGCCTTTCTGCCGGCCCCGGGTAATGTGACGGGCGGCGGTCCTGTCGTCGGTGCTTGGACGATGACGACGACGGCGGTGTGGTTATCGGGTGTGGTTATATGTGTGGCGACGGGAGCGCCACACTTATCACTTCCACCTCCACTCTTGCTTTAGCGTTCGGCCGGAGGCGTTGTTAACGACGTTGTCAAATCGCGCCTTGTTGTGTAATGCCACCTTGTTGCTGCTTTGAACCAACGAGAGAGAGGCGTTGAGCAACCCTAAGAGCCAATCAAAAGTAACAAGATGGCGAACCCCACGACGACACCGTGGCGCAATTTGTCGATGTTCGGGAGAGATCTTCGGATAGTATCCCAACAATCGTTTGTCTCACGAAATTTGACGACCGACAAGCGTGTACTTACTATTGGCGCGACTATGCAATTAGCGATTTTCTCAGCTCTTACTGGTCCCGTAGGTGCCGCATTAGCGACCGCCTACGAATGAATAATGACAAGTTGTCACTGTGAATTCGCTTAGTGTTAAACATTCAACTGCGGTTTATGTTGAAGTTTCCCGTTCATGCCTGTACGGCGAATATTGAGAGCGTGCCCACGAGGCCTGCCCTGCTGCCGTCTCCGACAACCGTGCCACTGGCTGGTACAGGAGACGCACTATCAAGCGGCAAACCTGATATTACGTGGACCCCAGTGAAACGGGCCAACCGCTAACGGCAAACGACTGCCACTTCGCTAGTATAGACTCTGTATGGGCCGCTATGATTTCGTTTAGACGTATCCTTTAGGTGGCGGAAGGTAGAAAGCGCGTCGTCCTCCGCAGTATGTATGCAAAGAAACGTTTAAAAGTAAGATTCCGTTTTAAAAGAGAACCCAGATTTACATTTGGGACTTCTTCGGGATTAGGTAAATGCTAGACCGAGAAAGAAGCCTTCGTCTGTAGTTTACCTGGCTACACACCTTAGCCTATTCATCGTATGTGTGTTGTCTTCAGCGGCACGAGCGCCGTTGAGGAAGGCGATCGCCATCCTCGTCTTCCCGCCACAGGAGCCCTCTCCCGAAGCCGTTATGGGGGGGAGAGGGTGGCGGGAGAAGGAAATGACTGCCCTTAGTGAGCATTACCCCACAGCCACCTAAGCAGTTACACTCCACAAAGCCTTCCCGCCACAGCAAGTTCGGTGGCCAAAGCGCGCTGCAAATCGGTTGCGCAAGCACGCGCCCCCTTTCCGTCGGCGCCTTCGCCTCGACGCGGTGAAATTCCGGCGACCACGAACCGCCGACTAGTACAAAAATCGGTCAAAGAGCCGAATACAGCCATTCACTTCAAAAGTAGCTCCGAAAAAAAAAACACACTCCAATGTTTATGTTTGAAGGGGCTCGTGTGTTAAATTAATTCCCGGATAATATGGGCAGTGAAGAGAAGGCTATCATCTGTGCGATACGGTTTAAGGTGATGATGATGATGCTCTTGATGCTCTTGATGAGTTTGGCGTATGCCCACTCACAGGGATTGGCCGAGAGTCGGGCAGATTTTGCTTATGTGTCCAGGTAATGAATTTAAATATCTATAACTTCTTTTGCATGAGTTTAAGCGAGGAAAATTCGAAATGGTTCAGTAGACTGTAATTCAATCAACAGAAACAAATTATGTATAATATAAACGAGGCAAAAAAGTTGTAATGAAATGAAAAGTATGGTCACTAATCAAATCGGTTTGATTCAATATAGAATTCTCCAAGGTGATGCACACATTCCTGTATCAGTGCCCAAGCACAGACGCTCCGAAGAGCAGCAGTACCGGAGTATTCAATGCAGGCCGAGCTGTTGCACTGCAGTTTCTAACGTCATTTCTTTCTCAACGATGAGAAACGCCAGCATTACAGTAAGTATTGCTTGATCGTCTCTAATGAACTGCAAAAATGGAACAAAGCGGATATTGCCAGACCAGATCGGTGCACGCAAAAGTTTAGAGATGGGACTCGAGAATGCAGTCTCGTTAACATTTCAATTTGTCTTGTTTTGCAAAGTTTCCTGCTCCAAGGGAATTGTAAGTGGTGTAGTTCCGAGGATGATTGAAGATTTGATTTTATAGCTAAAAGGATGTATCTTCTGAAACTGACAGACGTGATAAAACCAATCGTTGGAAGAAGGGTAAGCATCGGCCCGCTTATAAAAGCCTTCGCCAAGCTGTCTGCCATTTCATTCATACATAAGCCTTTGTGCCCCGGTACCTATAATAATCGTATACTCCGTAAATCACTTCGAGCCGGTGAGTACAAAGTTCTTAACATATGCGGGGAGCAGTAAGTCAGATACACAGCGACAAAGAATCTGTGATTATTACCGCGGTGTTCCTGGAAAATTGTAGCTTACGTAAAGCTA
The DNA here is from genome assembly GCF_038994185.2 of Dermacentor albipictus. Taxonomy (NCBI): domain Eukaryota; kingdom Metazoa; phylum Arthropoda; class Arachnida; order Ixodida; family Ixodidae; genus Dermacentor; species Dermacentor albipictus. The sequence goes on from NC_091827.1 coordinate 49,697,092, forward strand.
GGAGAACAGCTAGGAATTCCGCTAGATATATTGGAGTCAGGTCGGGAATCCGAGTAGAAAAAGATGAATACAATGATGATGAAAAAATTCCAACTGCTGCCTTTTCCTCACTCTGCGAAGCACCTGTTGCTATAATTACGTTAGTGTCGACTTGATTCAAATGATCCTGATGTAAGCCGTTAAGGATATGCGAGGAAATCTGCTTTGCATTATTTGGGTATAAGTCATCATAAGTAATAACCAATGAATTTGAGGTGCTGTTTGCCATGATTGCATCATTTATATTCACGACTAAAGGATTCAATTATGATTGTGATATAATGACTTGTGGCGTATGAAACCGAGGCCATTTGACTCACAGCCGAACTCTAGGCTGGATATACATGCGGTAAATCATTATGAGTGTGCCTCTGTGCATGCACCTTCGTTTATTGCTTATCCTTAATATCCCCATTGCACGGGAAGCTTTCGAAGTTATATGTTCAATATGATGACGCCAATTAAGTTTTCCATCCTAAATATATCCAAGGTACATGACATTTTCCACTTGTGGGATACTGGAATGGCGGTATGAAAGGGCTATTATGACTGGTTCTTGTAGAGGAAAGATAGGGATGGCACTCTTATTTACATTAAGGAACACGCGAATACTGTCCAGCGATGCTTCTAGCTCGCATAAGTCTACCTCTAAGCAGTCGTACAGTGACGGAACATTACTTGCTGAAACAAAAAATGCTATATCATCTGTGTAAACGTACGTGCTTACATTCTGACGATAAGGAATGGGGCTGAGTAGGATGTTAAATAGCGGGGATAAAATTACGTCTTGAGGAACCCCGCGCGTTTCTCTGAATTTTCCCTATGAAATTCCACTTTGTGCACAGTAAAACTCCCGGCCTTGCAAAGCTCAGCAGTCCGCGTTACGAAGTATTCCGGCAATCCAATATCCTGGGTCCTATTTATTAATATAGTTATGTACACGCTATCACATGCTTCAGAAATTTCTAATGTAATTAGAGCTGCATAATGTTTTTGGTAACGAGCCAACTGAATTCGGCTCTCTAGGTCGACATGTGCGCACCAAATTGACATCCCTTGTCTAAATCCAATTTGGAAGGGGCTCAATCATTCTCTTGTGGTCACAAACTTAACCATACGTCCGTTTAATAATCTTTCTAATAATTTTACAAAATATATAGTTAGAGAAATAGGCGGAATATTGTCTAAAACATACCATTTGGTGTGTTCTTTCAGCAGAGGAATGACCTTCGCAATTCTCCACACAGAACGGATTCATGCATATTTTACTGAGTAATTTACGGCATCTAGCAAGTTAGGAGCGACTTCAAAACGAAGTTTATTCATGTTAGTAGTGAGTCCATCGGGACCTCGGGCTGCAGCTGATGAGCTGGAAATAGCTTGGGACGATTCTGACATAGAAAGCTCTTCGAAATTTTCTGAAGCGCCCTGCCAGTGAGGAGTGAAGAAAAGAGAGGTAGCGAATCGGATTTCTAACCCTCTGTCAAGTTCAAGGGGGCATGGAACCATTTATTGGGATTTTGTAAAACAAAATACTGCACGTTTATTATTTGCTTTTGAAAGGAATTTGAAAGGTCAGATATTGTAATCTTTTGACTTAGGCACCGTTCTTAGAAATGTTCCAGCAATAATTTATAGTTGCTCAATTTTTTCGGAGACTGGCTATGCATGAGTTGTTCCTATGCATCTTCACGTCGCTTGCAGTCTCGAGAACAATCTTCATTCCACCAATTTGTAGAAGCAGTGTCTTCGTGCACCTTTAACTAGAACACGCGAAGTATCTTTGATTGAGTAAATATCGTCAGCTTTCAATGAAGAATAATAAATTGATTGGGAAGTGGTCTGCAAGAATTTTTTAAATGCACGGTAATGCATAAAAGAGTGGATTCGAACCTTCCCGGTGGACGGCGGACCTACCACTTCAAACACAAGCAGAAAATGATCGCTGGTTGTCCCGATTTGCCGTTTCCCATGCGGATATGGAAAGACCTGGATACAAAAATGTAATATCCAGCACAGATCGAAACTGTCCGTGAATAAATGTAACTGATCCCGAATTTTTACACGAAAAGTGATTTCTTTTCGCCCACTCCAATAGACGCTTTCCGCGTTGGTCTGTCCTGGATCCCCATGATACATGATTACAGTTGAAGCCACCAGCCAAAACTATATCTTTACCACATTGTGCTATCACTCAGTCTGTATAACTGTATCCTGCACAACCAAGGGGAAGTATATAGTATACGAGAAAGGCCTACTGCCTGGGAGAGTAATTTCTATTGCTACAATTTCCCATTCTGGTGACATCAGCTGGAATGATATACTTGCCCTGTGGCAAAACTTGCTTGAGCCCATAATAAACAGTCGCCCACCTCTAGATGGCCGATCTAGGCGAAAGGTTCTACAATTGCGCGGACAAAATTGTTTTTCGAGGATAACCAAGCTTGTTGCTGTAAAATTACATCTGGAGAAATTTGAGAAGATAGAACTTTTAAATCAGTAGAAGCAGCGAAGATTTATCGGCAGTTCCACTGTAGCACCTTCATCTACCTTCCAGTGATGAGAGCACCGCAGAGGCAACAGCCTCCCCCAAAATATTGCATTTCGGGTTTACTTCAGGCAGTATTTTCTTTGATTTACTAACTGAGTGTGAAGCGGTAGCCTCAAGGGGAGAACACCGCCTTTTCTGTGCCCTCACGTCAACTTCCATGTTTGAGGTATCTTGATAATCAGAGTTGTCTGGGCTAGTAGTGGGCTTGTTTGAGGAACCTGGAACAGGCCTGACTTTCTCTATACGGCTTGTGGACGCAATTGCCCCATCTTCACGAGAGTGGGCTAAGCAAACATTCATGTCAGAGCTTGATGGCAGAGCAGTAGTACTCGGTAATAATAAATCTAACTTTGAGGATACCAGTTCATTAAACTATTCCGTGACGCTTTCTACAATGCGCTCCGTAATTTTAGCCATAGATGTTTCATTAGCTTCTGCAATTACCTCTGACAGGCTTCCATGAACGACAGCCTGGTGTCGTGCTGCCACACTCGCATAAACATGGGCTCTTTCCTTTACCACCGCAATGGCCTCTTCTCATGGGGAACGCCTTTTGTTCATAAATTCCAATATGTGGACTTCTTAAGTTCTAGCCGGGCGGTTTGAGCTATCAACCTTGTGGGCTCCACCGCAGACGGAGCAAGAGTCCGACTCGGCCGAACAATCACTACTGGAATGGCTCACGCCGCAGACGAAAAAACGAAGGCTGGATATACAACCACCCATGCTATGACCATAGCGCCAACAATTGCGACATCGTAATGGGCGCGAGGCAAGCGGCTCCACTCTGAATATTAGAGGCCAGACTTTTATCTCAGTAGGACAAGATGTACCTGCAAATGTGGCAATTACTGACTCAGTAGGGACACATGTGATGTTCACCATTCTGTTTCACCGTTAAACAGCAATTACCCCACCCGCGGATAGATTTTCTAGAGTCTCTGCAGGACCTAAAGTGGAGTCTACACCACAAACTATTCCTTCAGTGCAGGCAAGATGCGCGGGACTGAAGGCACTCACTTGCATCGATCCAAATGATGAGCACTTAAGTCGTACACACACGCCTGGTTTGGCGAACGGCAAACAATCCTACCTCTGCCAAACTATCTTACATCAGTGATGTGCAATTAGTGTTGCGTTGCCGCCTGAAGTTCCGCCTGCACTGCCTTCGGGTTGCTGAGCCGGATGGCTTCTCCATGCAAAGGCATCAGCCCGATAGGAATGTTGCACACCCCACGACGAAAGAGAGCTTCAAGAGGAATTTGATCTGGTGGTAGGCAGGCCGACCAAAGCGGAGATCGCCCCAGGCCGTCGCCTGGAGAACGTTTCGTCATTTGTGGCACCATTTCCGTATCAGACAATATACATTTTTCTTAAAACACTACATGGTATCTACAGAACCGGACTAAAGACACCCGACACTCAGCTAAAGCCTCGAGAGAGCTCGCTGTTGCGATCCGAACCCGACGAAGCCAGGCGCATAAGCGAAAGATTCTTCTTCTTCCGGAGCTGACAACAAACTTCTTCGCATTTGTCGAGTGAATGCAGGCAATAGAACACTAGAGGTCAGTGAAATAAAACTTCAGTGGGGTATTGCCAAAAAAAGGAATACTGTAGCCCTTATGTGAATTTGATAACCTAGTAGCAAGATAGTAGTAAGATATAGTAGCAAAGAAGCTTGTCTTCTTTGCTACTCTAAGCCCAGGTTTGTTGTCATGTAGTGACCTATGAAAAAATCCCTCTCACAGAGGAAATCATCTTTGTGTATCCATAAAGAGGGCAGACAGGCAAAGCCCCTTCAGCAGTGCTGTCAGCTTCAAAAGCCCCACTTCGCACATCCTAAATGCTTCCTTCTTTGCCTTTGCTGGGTGCAAGCATTCTAGTGTACAAAGGTTGTCATTGAGATCACTGTTGGTTTCGTGGCAATACATTTCAGAAGTGATTGCAACAATCTTCCCTTCATGGTTGGTGTGGAGGCTCACGGTGCTCATGATGCGACTCCATGAGACAAGCAAGGTGACCGGATGCCTCCAAGCCCTTGTTCGTTTATCACACTTCTGTTAGTTGCAACCACGAGGTCTGAAACCAACAAGCTCAAGTTGGGCACTCGCGTGGTTACTGTGGAGGATCCATAATAAAAAGCACAGAAGCAGGAAACTCAAGGGCAAGGATAATGCACCATTTACCACTTAGTATCGTTGCAGCCCACCCCCATCTTTTATTTTCTCTGGTCATGCTAAATTTCTTTGTATAGATAGGCATGAATTTCTCCTGTTCACAGCTTACTGCAGAGAGCATAGGTGATGTACCGAATCGGCGTCTAATGTTTATACACACGATGTGCTTTCTCAGAGAGAATCTAAACGCTGGAATGGAAGTTTCTAGTAGAAAAGGAGACTGGAAAAAAAAAAAAGAAAGCTGTGCTGCAGCCATCTTGGCAACATCTTGTCCCCTTAACAAAAATTCTTCTTCTATATCAACTTGAGCCCTCCATTAGAGTAAAGTACCAGTGCACTTATAAACAACGAATCAATTCTCGAAGTGCATGTGTAGTCCTGCCAGTAGCATGGCCATGAATCCGCATTGTGATCCTGCATTGAAGGTGAATAAAGGTCATTAAGGGTTACGGACTGGATCCCAAGGGAAGGGAAGCGCAGCAGGGGGCGGCAGAAAGTTAGGTGGGCGGATGAGATTAAGAAGTTTGCAAGCATGGCATGGCCACAATTAGTACATGACCGGGGTGTTTGGAGAAGTATGGGAGAGGCCTTTGCCCTGCAGTGGGCGTAACCAGGCTGATGATGATGATGATCTCATCATCATCATTAACAAAATGGCGAATGGGCTTTAGTAAGCTTCCCTGCAATATGAATTTGTAAGGTACAAAGAATTGTCAATGAAGGTTACCAAGAGCACAGATGCACTTACACATTATATCACACTTGAATATAATGAGCACAGTGTAAACCTATGTGCTTTTTCCACTCTTAGTAAGCTTTACTGCACGATGCTTATTGCCACCCCTGTATTGCGGCGTAGCAAGCTACAAAAGAAATGCTGCGTAATTGGGCTTTTTAAGATTACCCTTTTCGCAATACACCTGTGTTTCGCGGTAAAGCCTATGAGTTCCTGCGGTGAAGCACACCAAAAGTGCAAAGGGGCCATTGTCACTGGACATAATACGAGTGCTTTAATTATACACTTGCGCTACCGCCGCCTCTCCAGTCACATGAGTGGTCATACTCTGCTGGGGGATAGCGGCCACCTCCCACTTTTAGGATGCTTCACCGCGTAACTAAATTGTACTGCGGCGCAGAAGCAGTACATTTGTATTCAGTGAATAAACAAATGGTTTTTACAACAGTACAGAAATAAACGCGCACCATGCACCAGTCTACCACATCGAAGAACCTCGCCGCAAAAGGTAGCTGATTCACACTGGCTGTGTAGCCCACTTATCAGTCGTAAAGGTTAATATGGGTAATTCAAAATTTCAGACACACATAAATATGTTTATATGTTTAGGTTCTTAACCCTTCCATAATATGCCTGCCAAAATTTCCACAATCAAAAGTAATTTACAACACAAATGCAAAGAACAGAGATATGCCTCGTTTTCAACTCGGCTGTCTTGCAAATAACATATAGCATGGAGAAACGTGAACATGCTGTGTGTTAGCATCATAAACTTTATACTAGCCAAATAGCACACCACAAATCCGCGGCAACCGCTAATGAGACCAAAACGGGAGCACACATCTGTGAACGCGCCAATGGAGCCCCTTAGCCACTTTGCTCCTCCACCACCCCCGCTGCACGGCCGTACCACTCGTTTCAAGCACAACACACCTAACACACATTCAGCGCTGCACAGTGGGTGGTCGAGGCAGTCGCGTTTACATGACTTGTAGCGAGCGGCACTCCCCTCGATGTCCGTTAAGCAAAGTCGCACACGGCCACGCCACATCGCGGTTCGCAGAACTTCGCTGCCGAGGCGCTAGGCCACTTCGACATTCCAATTGTCAAGAAAGCACAGGTCACACAACGCAGATTCTGTACTGCCAGAGGAGGCGAAAGTAGCTTTGCCGCACCACCACTACTCGCTGCTTTCCGCCAACTAACACAGGGCCTACAACCAACACACAAGAAACGCAAGCACAATCACATAAGCAACGTTGAACAACGCTCAGTCCGCGCGTGCCAGAGAACGATCACGCCGTGAACGAACACGCCACGGCGTCGCTCGACGCCATCACCATGCCTTCTCAAAAATCGCTAAACGATTGTGTCCCTAGGCACCCAAGATCAAGTCAGGTGAGGATTTTTGTGCGACATTTAGACGCAAGCGATGGAAATACACCTTGCGTGTGTCCTAGCAGCCGTGAAGCTTCGCAAGCATGCTGGCTCAACCAGCGGGAGAATATGAGGAAAGGCCCTACCACGTCCGCACGCTAGGATAAAAGTAGAGGAAATGACATAGTAGGTTCTCCTTTCTTAGTGTTTTTTTTTATTTCTTTTGCTGTAGCAGACATGCTTTCAGGCAACAATGATGGCTTTGTTATGGTCCTGTGCGCTCACACGTGTTGCTCCATAGCTTTCGTACAACGGCAAAGGCGTCATGTGGGCAGGTATATGTTAGTCTCCGTGTTCTGCTACGCTGTGTTGCATGGACCGTGCTCTCCCGGATGTTGAGGAGGGAGAGGAGGAACTAAAGCTCGTAGAATGAACGTGCATGCCCCGCTGTTCTCAATGTGTCGCGCTGCGGCAATGGTAACGGACGAAGGAATGTCCCCGGGAAATTTTGCCCTCTTCGTGCGGAATCATGCTAACGTGCCATCGCACGCCAAAACCGATGCGTTTCAGAATCTGTACAATGAACGCCTTGCCGCTCAGTGATTCCTGCTTTTGACAGCGCATGGTGCATTTGTGCCACGTTGAAAGAATGCAGTTCTGGTTCTAAACACGAATGTTTTTAGAACCAGAATTGCATTGTTTTTACGTGCCACAAATGCACCATGCGCTGTCAAAAGCAGGAATCACTGAGCGGCAAGGCGTTTAGTGTACAGACGGCTAAGCAACACAGGTTGCTTAGCCGTTGCTTGTTCCTCGCAGAGCACGCGGCAACACGAAGTCTTTTAAGCAGAGCGCGTTCGTGATTGATGCAAACCTGCGCAGGTGTGCCACAATACACGTGCTGATAGAGCGTTACGCAGAATATGTGCATTTTGGTGCCCTCGGCACCGTGCGCCGGCCAGTCGACGCTTCATCCGGGATGATAAGAAAGAAGCGGCAACTTATTAAGGAACGAATATCCCCCTGCCGCAGGCGTATGTTATATGTGCGCCTGAGAAGCGCAGGGATGTGAAGGTTAGCGGATGCTCGGCGAGAGGGAGCAAGGCTCCACACAACCTACGCCCGCGAACACATCAAACAGCTGTTCAACAATGGCCGCACGTGGGCCGGTTGTATGCGCGTCCTGTTCTGCACCATGCGCCGGCTATCGCAAAACTTGTACCGTGAAGCTTCACTTACCGTGGGAAGAAGGCACTTCAGGCCGCAGTCAATGAATCTAAACGCGGAGAAAGAAAGGACATTCTGCCTCCTGGCAGGCGTGCTGTAATAGTGATGCGCGGCCACCCGAAATTTGTTGAATAAAACACGCCGATTCCTCAGGTCACAGCGAGAGTGCTTGTTTGTGCTAAAACTCGAAATGGATCGCAAGTAGGTCGGTGTATCCAGTGCTTCTTTCCATGCAGTGAGAATGCGTACATTTTTTTTCGTATCGCCAGACGTCTAGCTCGCAAATCCGTCTGAAATGCTCAGGAAGCCCAAGCACAGAAAAGCAAGTACAACGGAACCATAAAGGTGATTGGTTTTAAAAACACGCAAGAACCGGGAAGCGGCCGGTACCTGTAGTTCACGAGAAGAGTCGACTGGCTTGATAAACCATGTGTATTTTCATGAAAGCTGGAAAAAGTGGCTGACTCTACCTCACAGCCCAATTTGCAAGAATCATTATGAAATTTTTTTCAAGATGACTGTGGCAACGGTAATGCCATGAGACATCGCGATTACATCCCGTTTGTTTGGTATCGCTGTGAAAAGCGCGCGCCCGAGCGGCCCGGTTGTGCGCAGCGCTGCGTAGTTTAGCGAGAAATGTAAGAAAGAGAAGAGAACTGGCCCGATAAGATGGCGGAGCCACTCAAACATCTGGCTTAACTTACAGATAGTGTTGTCAGGGCCCCTCTCACTTTTCATTCCTCCATTGGGGGAACATTGGCTAATTAGTACACGGATTTTCCTAAATATATCCTTGTGTGAGAACGGCTTAGCAATTTTGCAAATTTATTATTTTCCAGAAATACTGTATTAAAAAGCGATTGCAACGTATGCCGATTATATGAATGCATGTTTAGTCTGACACTCTAAGAGAAGTTTACACCCCTTGCAGTGCCCGTTCTGCCACACAACAATAATGGTCATCTGCCTTGAAGCGTTTCCTTTAACTTTCCAGTAACGAACGGCATGCGCGTTATCAGCTTGATAGCAGGGAAGTAGCGGGTGGCGTTTTCAAGACAGGAAACGCATCAAGGCAGGTGACGATAATTTTTGTTTGGCAGAAGGGGCACACCAAAGGGTGTAAACATTTCTTAGACTATACTGGACCTCCTACATTAAATAGAAACAAGTTCTGCGAAATTCGGTTAAATGACCGTCAATAGAATGTATTGCACCAAGCTAGAATAACGTCCGACCACACTAGCACCAATGTCATTATATCCATGTTCTAACCATCATTTTCATGGTTCCTACAAAACTCTCAGCGCCAAACTGCCCTCTAGTAATTACTGTCAGAGACTATGATATCACCGAAATTGGCACGACAGCGTTCCTCTATAAAGACCACGTTGTTCATGATGATGATGCTCATGTTGATGTGTCCAGGCGAGTCTTCCTTCAGAAGCTCTTGCATTGACATTCGCAGTCGAGGAAGATAGGACCAGTCGGTTACAAACGTTGTGGGACACGCTTTTACACTAGCTCAAATTCAGACAGGATGAATGTCGAATCATAACTGGTATTTGTAGCCCAACGATACACGGCCACCAGTCGCTCTGCACATGTCACTGCGCACAGCTCCTACATAATTCAAATTACAACTACAATTACAATAATTAGAACCTGTTCACAGGATTCGCGCACTGAAGTGAGGTATCACTTTGTTTACCTTTACTGTTGATTTTCGACAAACCATAGAAGCAGTGCTACTACAGTTTACCTTCTTGCCTTGTGCAATCGTCCTGAATTATTTCCCTTGCGTTTGCGTCTTGAACGCTATACGTGTCACACTCCCTCCCCCCCCCCCCCCCCCACCGTCCCGGCAACCCCACCCACCCCGCACATACACACGCACATGAAAGGTATTATAAGCAAGTGAAATAAAGCCAGCTAAAGGGGTCTTTCGTTAAAACGAACCCAGTTCCGCACTAATGCGTCCTGCAACACCTTGTCTTTCTAAGATGTCAGCCGCTGTTGAGTAATGTTTCTTTCATTCTCGTGTCCCACACACCCTCTGGAGTTTACCGAAGCTTTCTTCTCACATTTCCAAAACTCTGTGTTCTACACTTTCAGGAAAGCACTTGCAAAAGTAGTGGCGAAAGTACATCGAAAAATACCATTTTTTATATACGTTGAAGAAGGAAGAGCAAGAAACAAGCAGACAAACCGAAATGTTCTATGCGGTTGCCTCGTGACCCTCTGAGATATGAGGCCTGGGCTTCACGCCTTGTCCAGCAACAAAGCGAGCTCATGTGGTGACCGACACTTTGGAGCTGCCACCCTGGTGAGCGAATGAAAACGCTACGTCACTTCAACAGCTCGCTCTTGAGGACTTTGAGTCGAGGGAACACTCCTTCGCCGCAGCTGCCGGCGTAATCGTCCATGTCCGCTCGATAAGCCATTATGCCCCCGAATCTGGCTGGCATTTCGTATCTCTTGCGTAAGGCGATCTGCGGGAAGGATCGAATATGAAGCACAGTTAGCACGACTAGCGTAAAATTAGTGCTAAACAGTGGGTCTCTGCTACAAATAAGCCGTTAGAACGAAAGGACCTGTGTAACGAAGGATCCTACATTTCCCGGCCATATTCCTATATTGATCAATCAGTTATTTATTGGGAACGGCACCCACCCAAAAAAATAATAATATGGGAGGATCACTACAGCGGATTTCTCTGCACAACGAAGGAAAATGGCGTCCCATATGATGGCGCGTAACTGCGCGGCCACTGCCCTCCCATGGCCGCCTTCTATATTCGGTGGGCATAGGAACCTCCGGTCGAGAGCACAACGGAGATCGCACGGGAGGGTCACGACTCAACTGTAGGTGTGCTAGCTGGGTTTCGCAACAAATAATGCTGTGAACCTCGATGCCACGATGTAGCCAGACGCGGCAAATTCTGTTGGAATAAATACCCTCAAGAAAATTAGCCACTTTCACTCTCTAGTTCTTGAAGTCTACTTTCAGTGCCTGCGGAAAGCCCTATTTATATATGCAGGCATTGCCCCATACATTCGTACCTACTAGAACATAGAAAGTTAACAAAGACACTTTTGTAATAAGGCGTAGTAGAAGTTAGCTACAGGGCAAAATAAAACAAACGAAGAAGAACCCGCGTAGGAGAGTTATTACTGGAATATACAACAAATTGAGGTGCGCTGTAACAGACTGAATAGATTTTTATTTTAATGCAACGTTGTGCGACTCGATAAAGATCACGCCAGCTCAGTTTTCGGGATATCTAGGCGGTAATAAGAAGTTTGTCACTAAGCGCTTAGTTGATGATACAATCGTTAATGAGTCGAATAGAATCGCACAAGTCATTCGCCATTGCTTTCATATACTATCTTTCTATATACTACAAATAAGTTCAGGCCTAAATTTGGATTCTAGAATTTTTCAACCGCATTAGTCAAATATTATCTGTTTTAATGTTGTTGCGCCTATTGTATTAAATTTCAAATCCCATACATCCTCCAGCCCAAACACCATTCCGAACGTCTTTAGGCGCTGCGCTGAAACTGTTGACACGTTTTAAGTTGTACTATATAGAAACTATTTGTCATGTGCAAAATTGCCTCGAGATCAGAGAAAAGTTCACGTAAGCTTCAATAAAATATTTGTGTCGCGAAGAATGGGAGATGGCTGGCAACACAAATAAAATTTGTTAGCTTTGCATAACGCGCAAGAATATGCACTGGAGCACTTCTAAAAGATAGGGCCAATACTGCTAAAGAAAGTTCGCAGTTGTCCCCTTGCCCACACGCGGCCTTTACCTCGTAATAACCACACACCCACAAAATACGAAAAATTATGCGTTTGAAGGTATAATTGACATTAGAGTGCCGCATTGTGAATTTTCTTCAACAAATAAATTTTCAAAGCAAAAAAGAAAATTATATAAGATAATTTGCCCACTAAGTCTGAAATGATAAACAACAAAATGTCATTCTTTGCGGTACGCTTCTGTTCATTCCATCTGAGCGGAATGGATGAAAACTGAAGAATTGTTCGAATCAAGCTTACTTCTTTAAAGCAAAAATAGATTCCCAAGGTTGCAATCATATCATCTACACAAAACAGGTGTTTTACCACGAACGGTAAACTGAGCATAAACAAGATTTCGCAGTGGCTTAGCTCCGCTATGCCAGGATATACGTAGCGAAAGCTAAGGCATAGCATGGGTAGCCTTGGCTAATCTTGATTGCAAGTCCAGGTTTATTTGCTGGTCGATTCGTTTCCTCTTCATCTCGTTCCGATGTCGATTCCAGGCCTCCTACTGCTTATCAGAATCATCGCCCTCCATACTGCCGCCTCAACTGTGGTTGCGGCACGTGCGAGCTCTCCTTTTCAATCCTCCGACATGTTATCAGGCATGCGACGCAGCTGGCGAAGCGAGCGGAGGCCAGCGCAACGAAGAGGAACGTGTTGTGACGTCATACCAAACGGCGGGGTGGAAAGGCGCGGCGCTGCACAGCGGCAGAACACCTGTGGCTCGGTGCAACTAGTGGCTCATGCGCAGTAGCGATTGGGGAGCGAGCGGCAGAGAAATATCCGCGCGCGGCGAGGCGCGGGTTGTGACGTCAAGTGCGTCTTCGGAGCACCGCTATGGCGAAATCGCAAGTTCGCGGCCAGTAAAGCTTTCGCTTTAAAAGTAAGTACTTATACTCAAAAGCGAAACTCACGGGATCTGGTGTAACTTGGAAACTGTACCATGAACATGCAGAGCTTTGTTAAACTAACATTCAAACATCTTAAGATCAGGTCTACAATCACGACATTTCCAGCATTCTACGAAGTAACCCAACTAAGTTTTGGAAACGGGTTAATCCAAACTACTCCTCACAGACATCTATATCTAATTATAAGGATGAACAGTTTCTTCCCCCGGCATTGACAGCTGAGTAATATAACAGTTTTTTTCAACTACGTATTTACTGAGAAACTACCGCTTCCTTCTGAACTGCACTTTACATGTTTAAGCGCTAAAATGGATGACATAGCCATCAATCTTCAGGGCATATCAGCAGCTATAGGTCGATTGCCAATTAACTCTTCACCAGCTGCTGATAACATATGCCCAAAACTTCTAAAACTAACTCAGCCTTCCGTGTGCCGCAATTTACCGGCTTAATTCCAGCAGTCTGTCGACTCTGGGCATGTGCCAGATTACTGGAAGATGGCTAACGGTATTCCCGTATTAAAAACTGGTGAACCTTCAATAGCTTCTAATTACTGACCTATTTCTCTAACATCGGTGGCAAACTTCTGGACCATATTATATCATCAGCAGTTATGAAAGACCTAACGAAGCATGATTTTTTCTATCCATTGGGCAGCAGTGGTGGCAACTTGTTCGTCCGTCCTGTTCTCATCACTTGTCATACGCAGGATCATCGAAATTCTGGGCATCAACGGCGCTAGGCTCCATTGTCGAGCTATCGGCTGTATTACCGCCTTCTGCAACACATGTGACCCGTTCCAGGGAACCACCCCTTCAATTCGCCTTTAAAAACGAGCACCGTGCTGGCCAGGTTCACACATCAGGCAGAATTGGCGGCAACTTGTTCGTCGGCCCTGTTCTCAGCGCTTGTCATACGCAGGTTGGTTATGTTTGAATCTGAGCTGTATTTGTTGTCATTTCTATTGCTGCCCCTGCTGCCCTTATTGCTGCCCTTATTGCTTCGAATGCTATCATAGCAACCGACACATGTCTTTCGTGTTATGAAGAACTTTCAAATGATAAGGAATCTATCAAATGTGTTGAATGTTGTCAATACTACCAGCTAGGCAAATGTACCGCCATACGCGGACGCGTGTTCAAGACCACAAATGAGCAAGCAAAGAGCACACTGAAGTGCCCAGAGACAGCTTTGTTTCTGTGTGTTGTGGACGCGTGAGAAATGTCACCCATCTAACATATCCAGCCCGTCAACAACAACCTCGAGGTGTGCGCCATTCATTTTTACCCGCACATGCGCGTCATCCTCAACGCACTGTGTGATCTCACTCCGTGGCCTTTCAAAGCTTACCACGTAGTGAATTACTTCAAGCCTATTGAATTCCTGTACTGGGGTTGGTCCGCACGCTCAAATCTTACTTCGGTTAGACAACGCGCCTGACAAAATTGTCTCCTCGGGCATACCGGAAACGATCCGCCTCCCAACGCACCACGTGTCAATCGAGACATCCCTGCTGGTGCACCTGCGCACTCAAGTACACCAACACATGCACACCGGCTACAAGCATGGAAACTCGCGTTGCCATTTATTCTGCGTCCTCGTTCTGTCGCGCTTACACATTCTATGATTGTAATTTAGTTATAAGTGAATGTTTACAAGTTTATACGGCCAATAAAACCACTATCATTTCTTTCTCTGGCTAACTACTAAATTGCTGTCGCAGTCGGTGCTTCGCTTTTCGTGCGAAACTGCGTATTTTCCTCCTCATGCTTTCGCCATACCCTCCTGCGTTTTCCGTCCCATGGCACCATTGCACCTTCCTCTCCGCTTTCCTCCTCTCGCATTTCATACCCCCGCGGCACTCCGCGTTCGCTTTCATCTTTCGCTACGCTCGCTCGCTCGGTTACGCCGACGCTCTCCGCAGGAACGGGTGCCTTAAGAGCTGCGCTTTAAGGCGAACGAATTTGCCACAATGTTGCAAAATTCTCACTAAAAAGTTTCAATGATGATTACTACACAAATTAATGCGAAATATAAGCGCGGCTCTTCACTTAATTTCATTTCGCGATACATTGGCTGGCACTGACTCTTGCGCCATATTCTAGTGCAGCGCCGTGCAGAGCGGGCGGAAGAGCGTGGGGGAAACGTGGGCGCGATTCACAGTAGCCGCGTCAAACAGATCCCTGTTAGTAGCGCTTTGTTTTCGTATATGGTATCGTTCGATGCGCTCGCCGCGTGCCATCGGTGAACACACCACGCGTGCTACTCTGGCGCCATCTGGTAACGCTTGTCGCCGTACAGCGGCGCTACGCATTTCTCTTCACATTTTCGCCATACCACCCTCCTCCGTTTTCCTCCTCACGCTCTATTCGCCTTTCATCGCCAGTTGTGCTCGGCGTTCGCTCTTTCATCCTTCGCTCTGCTTATTTCCTCGGTTACGTCGACGACGCCGAGCCGAAGCACGTCGACGCAAAACGCAGGAACGGGCGTTTAACAGTTGTGCTCTGCAACTAGACACGGCAGTTCTGCAAACTGCGTCCGTTGGAGCCTCCAAAAACGGACTAACCTGGTATTGTCACGTTGTGGTCACGGTGAATAATACTGTATACCGAAAATTGTGATCCACGAAACTGACTCTTATTTGGGCAAATCTGTGTCGAGGCATACAAGTCGTCCTCGATGCATAAGGATATCGGCGAGCACAGTGTGCGATCGTGGAAAGTCTAAACCACGGGTCAAGCGCGTCCGCTTTTATGCAAGACTCGTCAAACGTCCCATCGTAATCGCATACACTCTGATTAGAAAACGTTCTACGAGAACGTCCACAACAGATAGAATGAACGATAACATTGGCGTAACGTACAAACCGTGCGGGTGCATCTTAGGCTGATCGGTGAGTCTCCAAATAAAAATATTAACAGACGCGTCAATAAATCGTGCGCGAATTTGTTACAACGTCTACCAAGGATTTCCAAAGTCCTCCCACCGTATTATTGGCAGTAATCAGAGCGATGTAAAATACATCAATTTTGTTCATATTACACGTATTGGTAGGTGCAATATTCGGAATTCGCATAGCTTTTTGAGTGACAGAGTTGTAAACGTCACGGCTTCGTGCTGGAAGTTATTCAGTTTTCAAAATTTTATTTAAAAACAAACGCAATACAATAAATTAAAAAAAATGCTTTCCCGAAATTCAGTATATTTCGGTTTTGTTTTCTTTCATATGCAGCATACCTAATCAAATTTAGCGGAGCGGTTGGCGAGCAAAACGATTGCTCCATCCTTACGTATTTAGATGGAAGCTCCTGTGTTATAAGCTTCCTCTAAATCTAGCTTATAGTAACACGACGCCTATTTGCATATATTTCAGTCGTTCGTTATGCATCATTTTTTTTCGTGACGAATAGCAGCAGTGTAAGAAGTATTTATAGCCTCCGTAGCGTTGCCTGCCGTGTATGAAGGGCTACACTAAACATCTCCGTTGCCGGAAAGAGGAGGAGACAAGAAATACTCATCTAGTATTCGCTCAGCACAATGCGTTGGCGGGCTAGTTGGTGCGAATCCATGAATACTTTGTTTAGCGCAAAACAGCATACGCAGGAAAGACGGCAGGACAGGTCCTGTCGTCTTTCTTGTGTCTGTTGTTTTGCGCTAAACATAGTACTCATGGATGTATTCGCTCGCCGCCCGATTTTCCAAGGAATGCAATGCTTGCTTTAAATTGGCCGTCGGTTGACAATACATCAGATATGCCTGCCAAACAAATGCTGCCCTCACCATGTCTTTTACATTCTTGGTGGTGTCGAAAATTGCCAGAAACTTGGTGGTCGTGTTCGCCACGTATGAGGAACCCTTGTACAGGGGCTCATTGGCAATGTTGCTGTACCGGCATACCTGGAAAGAGCAACCCACGAAGTCAAAAAGAACAACACTGATAGTCTCTGTATGAAAATAACCGGTCTTCATGAAAGCACGATATGTGTACTACTGTATTAACTGCTATAGCCTTATTTTTTTCTCATTTTCTTATTGCTCTTAGCGTTAAAGGTGGTTGCTTGAGGCGTAGAGCTTTTGTGTTGTCACCATCGACGAGATTGGAGCTCGTGTTTGTCTAGGCCTGTCTGGAATGCTGTTCGTGCTCCATTACGAACAGATTGCTTGAAAACATTTCAAAGAGGCACTGTGACCCCGAGACCTGTCGCGGTAGATCACTGAATGTTGATTTCGCTCTTCTATTTTCCTTGTCGCAAGCATGCTCCCGGTCACTGAAGAAGCCGCATTTTGAAGCCGGCGAAATCCGAAAACCGCTCGTCCTGTCTGTTGCCTGTTTTCTCTCTCGGGTAGATTGCTGTTTTTTTAATAAGTAATATATTTATCTATCGTACAGAGTACGATGTGCTGTGATATGTACGACATATTAACAACAGCCTGTTGGTGTTAGCGCTGCACAAGGTATGGTAAAGAAGCATTTTAGGAGCGAAAAAGAGGTGCATTGGAGAAGGCAATGCATTTGGAGTGCTCGACAACGGCGCCTTTTGGCATAGATGCGATAAGCAATATTACACACAGAAACTAAAATAACCATTCTTGTTTTATCAGAATATTTACATGATATAATGCAGCTCATTTCATGTGCGTGCGTGTGTGTGTGTGTCTGTGCGTATGTTGGCATTAACTTTATTTATCTCTGCCTATACGTTTCGCCGCGGCTCGATATACATTACTGGAACGAGATTGCCCGGTGTCCTCCGTTCTCTAATACTTTGTGTTGTTCTTGAGTTGTTTGACGCACTGCGCAAGTTCACGCTCTCTGATCAAAGTAAGCAGGGCGTGAACCGCTCTTTCGGACACCTACGCCCAATGGAGGCACGTTTCCATGGTTTTGCTTCGCCTCCACGTGAACGAGTGAGCCAGAGGCTGAATGATAGGGTTGAAATGCTACAGTCTCGCGACACGCCGCGGGCACATAACAAGGCGTGAAATTGCATAGGCGTTACTTTTATTGTTAAATCATCGAGCCGTTTTGATTTATTGTGCAAGCGGCTGCCTCTTCGAGCAATCCAGTTGGATGTTTAGACTTGGGCGATCTGCCACAGGTAATTATTATTTTTTTCTAAATTAGGTCTATTCTTAAGAGCGCCTTGCATGCCATTTGATTGGCGACTAATGACTTTCCCTTCCCACTCACCATCCGGTATTCCATGATGGCTCCTTTTTCAGCGGGGGTGTTTCTATTGCCGGCATCAGTCCACCTCTTCGGCATACGGTACGTCCGCGCGAACATGGCGAACGATAGCAGGGCGTAACGCCGGCGGCTCTCGGTCAGGTTGCTCTCGGTCAGTTCTTGCAGACGCTGCTTTACCTTCTTCCCCAGTAACGGCTGGCGTAGAAAAAAAAATTGTAAGAAAAGAGAGCGTGAGAGTAAATAAATAAATGAAGACAACACGTACACAATCTACTCGCGTTGCGGGTTCAGCGCTAGCTGCGGTCCTTACAATTCATTGTTTAGTACTACTATTATTATTATTACTCAGGCTTATTAACGATACACTGATAAGAAACCCCCAACGCTTAAGCTTCGCATTTAGGAGTGACACGCGATACTATTCAAAGATTCCTGACTGCCTCTCACGCGTCCTGGCAACTGCAGCTTATGTGGCCGTATTGTTCACCGTGGAACGCTGGCGGTGAAATCTATGCACGAAGACGAGCTTTCCGGTCGAAACGCGGCTTCTTGCGTGGGCCCATCATCTGTTATCGTTTCGTACTTTTGATATTTCAGTCTGGGAAAATTTAACATAAAAGGCATGCGTTGCCGGTGTTTCGTTTCATGACATATTTCTCTGGGCTGTCATTCTCATAATGCCGACGAATGCCTTTGTCCTGAATGTAACACAAGGTATGCGCAACTTTAGTGACAGTATGTTGTGGCAGCATAACCCACCTTTAACGCATGTCCTATTGCAAGGCGTGGTCCATATACATATACATTAAGGTATACATACGCCTAAATATATAGGACGGTTTCGCTCATGGACAACTCCGCCGACACCGACACAAGATGTCTGGCGGCACGGGTCCCTCAACGCTCTCACGTTAGAAACTGATTTCCATAGTTTTGTAGAGTAAACTTACACTACGCAGGTGAGAGCCGAGCTTCACGTGCTTCTGCGCCAGCCATACTGCGCATGCGCGATAGCCGCGTGGCGTCACGAGAGGCGTAGCTGCGTCGCCCTCGCTGCCGCCGACTGCGGCACATTTCAGAGGTGTGACGTCACAGTCCACACAGACGCGGCGGTGCCGTCTGCGCTCCCTGCTGCATTTAAGGCCTCAACATAGTCTGATGTAGCGTGAACACACGCTACGTCAGACACGTGACGTGACGTGCGCAGGTTAAGTCACGTTGGCGAGAACAACAGCGCCACTAGTTCGACCCATGGTTCGACGCACTGGCGCCGGCAACGTAACCAGACACGGACGACCAGGCCAACGCGCTCCGATACCCACGGCGTCTAACGATGCTCGCCCGCGCGCCGATAATTTACGACGCGCCTTTACGATTGCGGCGCCGCGCGGCACTGCGCATGCGCGAGGAGGGCGCACCGTGCGTATTAGCCTCGAGCTACACCACTGGTAAAGCTGGCGCCACCGTGGGCGTGACGTGGCATGAGGGATTACGTAGACACAGCGGCCGCGTCGGCTGCTTCGGAAGAGCCGAAGGGAGCCCAAAACGAAAGTTTAAAGTCGCACCTGCACCGCGGTTGTGTTTAGGTGGTGCGGCTTTACACCCTTGGGTGTCTGCTTAACAACATCTGAAACTACTGTAATTGGTAGTGGCTGCCTTTGGAGGCGTGCAGCATGGTAGGCTACTGCTTGGTGCCACAGTACCCGACGTACGTAACACAGCCCGGTCTCAGCCTTAGTCACACTTTGCCGCAGAGCAAGGAGCAGCGTTAAGCTTGGCTGGTGAAATTTGGAACCGGCAGACAGCCACCGGCTACAGCTCGCGTATGCAGCAAGAACACATGCCAGGAATACGTTTGCTACAGCGCCAGGACTGCGTGATATTCGGTGAGCAGCACAAAACGCGCACTGTGCACAAACGCGCACTTAACGCTGTCGCGTTAAAACTTCCCTCGTTTTGAGAGTACCTACATGAATGCCCAGCAGGGCTGCCGCATGATGTTTTTATTGAGCGCCGTAAGCGAAACCTACCGGAAGTGCGGCGCGTGATCCGTCATTACGCAAGGGAGGCGCTTCGGACAGATTGAGATTCCGTAACTCCTCGGCGCCAATCAATGCGCGGGAGGGACGGTTGATGGAGCGCGCTCGACATGGAGGTTAAAGAGAGTTGAGCCACTGCCAGTCGGCGCAAAACACTGGTAAATTAACCAAATATAACCGTACCATTAGGTTACGTGTATCCTGGCATAGCTGATCTACGCCACCCCCAATTTGTTTCTGATAAGACATACATTATTGGAAAAAGAAATTGAAGGTTGACGCTCCATGTTATCCGTCGCGGTGTTTGGTGCATTTACTGTGGCGTTTAGCTGCTGAACATGAAGTTGCGGGCGTCATTCCAACGGATGCCAAATGCAAAATAAAAAAACAAAGATCAAAGAAACGCTCCGCATGCTTTATCTAAAAATAATTCAGGAGCTCTCCACTTCAGCACACTTCATAATCCCAGTGTTACTCTGGGACGTAAACCCAATCACTCACTCACTCAGTCATACAAATTTCATTGCTTTTTCTACAAATGTGGTTAGCATTCATTGGAGAGAGAGAGAGAGAGAGAGATAAGTTCATGCGACATGGGGACACTGCAGGGCTCCTTAATCCACGGTTGCCGCACCAGGTACCGTCTTCCGGAACCGCCGCACCAAGTGTTGCGGGTTGTGCGGCTCCGAGATGGACACCGCGGCTTCGCAGTTTAAGAGGGAAAGGATGGGGGGTGGGAATGTTCTGTGCATTGGGGTACGCACTCGCATGCCCACCGCAGTGAGGGCAGTGACGGTAGTAAAGTCCGGACAACGTGAGGTGTGGCTTGGTGAGGTACGAGAACGCCGGGAGCTGGCACCAGGCCACGGCGTCCTCTCTCTGGTGGGCGTCCCACGACGGGTTGTGCGTGCGTCTGCCCTCACTTTAGAGTCGCTGTCATGAATCAGAGATTTCAGAAATCTGCGGTGTGCAATCAACCTCTCAAAAATAACGTACAGCGCAAAGGACAAGGACAGCGATAGACGACATACACAGCGCTGACCAAAACACTAGGACTTGCTGAGGAGCAGGGGCATGGGCCTTCTAGTTCAATGGGCCCTTTCCCTTCATCTTTCCCCTGCTCCTCCGCAAGTCCTAGTGTTTTGGTCAGCGCTGTGTATGTCGTCTATCGCTGTCCTTGTCCTTTGCGCTGTACGTTATTTTTGATCATGAATTACCAACTAGCCCAAGCAACCACCCTAGTTCACTTCATTTCTAGTTCAATGGGCCCTTTCCCTTCATCTTTCCCCTGCTCCTCAGCAAGTCCTAGTGTTTTGGTCAGCGCTGTGTATGTCGTCTATCGCTGTCCTTGTCCTTTGCGCTGTACGTTATTTTTGATCATGAATTACCAACTAGCCCAAGCAACCACCCTAGTTCACTTCATTTCTAGTTCAATGGGCCCTTTCCCTTCATCTTTCCCCTGCTCCTCAGCAAGTCCTAGTGTTTTGGTCAGCGCTGTGTATGTCGTCTATCGCTGTCCTTGTCCTTTGCGCTGTACGTTATTTTTGATCATGAATTACCAACTATCCCAAGCAACCACCCTAACCTTTTAGCCATTTTGGAGTTTTATCTTGGGTTAGCGTTCATTTCGTTTAAAGATGAGCTGTTTGTCGATAGGAACCATATATGTATAGGGTCATGTGTGGCACCTGCGTTATGCACTATTTTTTTACCAGCATTGACCAACACTTTCAAAGCCATTTGTGAAAGGACAATGTTTTGGAGGTCTTTAGGTATGTAGGCGACTTTTGGTTGTTTAAACAAATGAAAGGACTGTACGCACACAGAGTGTTAAGGACACGGAGTGCGTGGATTATCGCTAAAGTTTACCAATTCGCTTCCTGCTTTTGACAAACTGGAAATTTTAGACCTTCTCACCTTTCATGAAGACCGTGTTTTTTGGACGTGCCACCCCATGCACAGAAAGAATTCTTGTCATTTCATTCCACCCATTCGAAAACAGTAAAACGAGCTATTGCCATTACTACCTTACAGTTGCCTCTAAGAAGGTCATGCCCCCACGTCATACAGAACAGTGTTACTTTGCAGGTGTCTAGGCTTGGCTTGGCGGGCTTTCCTGCTTCTTTGCCAGTTTCGCTGCGCGAAGCTTTGTTCAAGAAATTTCTGGCGTGAGGCTAACACTGCCTCGGAAGAATGCGAAAAGAAATGGAAAAACGGATCCTCTTGTCACCCCGTATGTACACAGTGTTGTTCATTCGTTTAACAATGTTGCTTCTAGGCACGATGTACCGTTAGTACTTTGGGCTCCTCGAAAACTCTCTCGAATTAGCTAGCGCTGTGTTCCTTAAGAAGTGCCGAGTGTGTAAAGAACCACGTAAGGGGTTTTTTGAATGAAAAAAAAAATGTTCCGGAGACGTCGTGTATTAGGTTCGTTTAAACTGCGGCAAGGTATATATCAGGCAAAGTGGGCGTTGTATAAATTATCAATTGGGAGAGCAAGCTCTGTCAATCAAGAGTGGAGCAGGCTCGCATTTGCCGTATCGTTCCAAAGTTGGGACACCTGAGCCTTTGCTGGAAAACAAATGCATATTACGAAAAATCAGGATACGATACCACTGTATCAGCGTACCATCGTTGTCTCTTCACGAAAATGTGTTGTTTCCTGGATGCTAGGATATGATTAGGTTTTGTTTCTATCTCATGTGAAGCCACCTGCGTAGGCTCCTGTTCACATGCCTGAGGGAATATAAGTGAGACATCAGGGGAAAAAAATCAGTTGCCAGTGTGCGCCTGTCCGTGTCTTTTATTCTGTTGTCCACGTCTTATTATTTTTTGTCCCTAAAGCCATTTCTAAAATTCATGTGCCAACTCACCCGACAGCAGACATTTACCATTGCGATGAGTTTGCTCACCGACATGCATCACTTGCTGGTTTAGAGTAAACGAGTAAAAGCATCGGGCTGCTGCGCTAATGGAATCGCCTCATGCAGGCAACCGTTGGACCACCATGGGTCACTTGGTATGTGCCCCTGTTCAATGAGCCTTTTTGACGCCAACGCAGAACACGGGCCACGCATGCATTTCAAAGCGGCCCCGACAGATGGCGCACCGCGTGCAGAGAGAAGCGGGACATGACGCGTTTCGGCGGAGACAATGTGGAGTGTCGCTGCATCGCTTCAATCGTAATGTATTAACTTTGACATTCATGCTGAAATGGTGTCTGCCTGAATTTCGAGAATTTCGCACAAGAACCTTTGCGCGCGTAAGGGAATGTGACCTGAGGGCGCTCTAACATAAAACTTTTCCAAACTTTTTTTATTCCAATTCTGGAATCAGCCCACTGCGATTGGTCAAAATCATTATGGGACAACCTCCCCTTCACCTGTCTGTCGTGCGACGCCACAAAATCCGCGATAGCTCCCCATCTGATATCGCGTGTACGCACTGATTATACATAATTTGACCAAACAAAACAAAAATAGTTATTTCTCATTCGACGCATTTTTGCCATTAGCCCTCGGCTATTGGTCAAAAGTTTTCGGGCTGCACCCACTTCAGCTGCCCCTCACGCGACGTCACAAAACCGCAAAAACTTAACGAGTCGAATTGACACGTACGCGTTAAAGAGGCATTATTATGCTGAACAAAACTGAAGTTTCTTCTTAATTGCCGTGGGCTGCCTCGTTTCGAAAAGAATAAAAGATGGCTGCCGCCATCTGCTCCGGCACTGGCTACTCGCACCTGCCGGAGAGCATGGGTTTATTTGCATGTAATAAAGTTTTTTTCGCCGCCCTATAAAGTTTTCATGAACTTTTGGCACGCTTGCGACCTCGTTCTGCCAGCTCTTCTTTGCTGGGGATCCGTCTTAGCGTCATATTTAGGCTTCCCTTGCATGCCACCGCGATTTTGGACAAACCGCCGCAAGCTAAGTAAGAGAAAGCGGACCAATCGCAGACACCGGCATCCTCCTCTTCCACCGGTTATCAACAGACAACGGTTATCACAGGTTATCGGTAGGGCCCCATCGAATAGCTCTCCAATTGAGCATGCTACTCGCCTCTTGTAAGCCAATTAGACAAGACAAGCCGCTCAGTGCTGGCAATGTTACTCGTTTTTCAAGCAAACTAAAGTGACCTCCTATGAATGAGGGGAGAATACAATTGGTTGGTTCAGACAACCCTGCGGATGAAATCGCCTGAAGCTTGCGTCAGCGGGTACGCAAATTTGACGTAAGAGATTGTAATTAAATCATATGGTAATAGCTTCACGTTACACAGCCCTGATTTTGAACTGTGTTATCGCCCTTTTGTGGCTGTGTAACAAGAAAATTCTCGAAATATATCGTGTTCAGTACTTGGCTCCTTCAGAATACAGTTCAGACGTTGTTTACCAAGAAAGAAGCAGCTTGTCAGGTTTTTGCCGGAACTTGAAGGCGACGTTGCCACCCATTTTCCGTGCTCGCACATTTTCAGGCTTATCAGACCTCCTGTTTCCGTAAGAGGGGGCTCTTTGTTTTGTTTTGTGGAAGTCTGAGAAGCTGAGACACCGACACTTAATTATTTATAACGCCTGTTTAATCAGAACGAAAACCCAACCATTCATAGCGAAATCGCCCTTGTAGACTCTAACCAAGGCAGGCATATCGGAGGTGTGCCTGTCCTGGATGTCTTTGGCTATCTGTACTTTCTTTGACCTCCCCCACCCTTCATCCCCCTCGTGTCGTCTCCCATGTTCTCCTTCACTAGCACGCGTATAGCAGCGGAGTTTACGGCTTCAGGTAGCGCCTGGACATTTATGCATAGCTATAGAAAAACGCCGAAATAAAATTATAAAGGTAAACCAGAAAAAGCGCAGCCCACGCAGCATTCCGCTGCTAAAACAGAAAACCGAGTTTTATTTAGCGGTGGTAGGTCTCTGGTGGCGCGATTTCCTTGTCCGCTATCTCTTCATCTTGAACACGTCGTTGGCCGGAGCGTTCACTTCGTTTTTGCCCGCCGGCGTGGCCTAATGAATTTGCTGCTGCGCTGCTGAGCCTGAGGTCGTGGCCGCGGTCGTGGTCGAAAAACGGCCGTGTACCACACGCATTGGATGCGTGTCAAATAACCCCAGATACTCAAAATCAATCCCGAGTCCAGCGCCACGACGTGCCTCATAACCATATTGTGCTTATTTCGCATAAAACCTCAGAATTTAATAATGAACTTAGTTGCGGTCGGTGCACGTTAGGAAGATCAGTGCCGACAGAAATAGCTCCCAGCCGGAAATTTGGCTGTCTGTTAAAGATTTTTGTTACTTAATGTGAGCAACGAATGCCGTAACCATAACAGGTTCGCGTTTTTGTAAGAAACGAGAAGACGAATGCATTTTGACGGCTCCGGGATACGGGTTCGCGCGCTTGCAACCTAGACTTCCGGTCCAGCTCCTTCGCTGGCAGCAGGCGACTCTCTCCGGCTGAAGCCCCATGTTTTACGACGCGGTGCACTGTTTTCTTTTCGAGTAAATCGGCGTTTCGAGAAACACTACTGTCTCACTGTTTCCTTCCCCGAATTCACGTGGTGCCTTTTGCGCTTTAGCCGCTTGGGGCGAATATACGCGCGTGGGTATGCTACTTCAATTTGGATAGTCTTGGTCCACAGTGGCATATTCGCATCCACACTTCTCCAGATCGGATCTCTTTAATCAAGTACGCGGTTGAAGAATAGTTTTCAGCTAGGTAGCTTGTTTGCGCAACGTAGCATTAAAAAATACCCCCATATCGGGATCATGGGAATCCAACAAATGTAGACCAAGGAAAACATACGGGACATTACTTTTTCTTACTAGTTGAATTGAATAAATGATAAATAAATGGCAACGAAAGTGCATGAAATGACAACTTGTGGCAGGGTAGGAACGATCCCACGTTTTCGCATTACACTTGCGATGCTCTAACCAATTGAGTTACCATGGCACGGATTCTCCATCCACTTTCTTGGATATTTTTGTGTTGTTACAAGAACTAACATTGACAGTCTTAGCCAGACAGCATCTGAATTGTTGCGAATCTGATGTTATGATGAGCAGCATGCCATAATGTTCATAACTGCAGGGAGGAATAAAAAGGCAGGGGAAGCATCTACGCAGAAACCAGCAGAAGAGCAAATGCAATTGCCTGACAAAGCAAACCGAAACTGATCGCACGACAAGAGCACCAGTTCAGGGACCCAAGTGAACGCGTTTTTGCTTCGCCTAAATGTATACGAATTGCGAGGCATTGTTGTAAATCTGCAAATTTTTGATTGCTTCTTTTTGCTGTATCATAGGATTGCTGACATCCGTGGTGTCCAGGTAGTTCACACTGCTGAAACCGGCTCTAAGCATTAAGATAAACATACATAATTATGAGCTTGAAAATCGTTTTAAGAAACGGAACCAAGTTGTGCAATGACTATTCTAAGACGTCTGTTCATACGCACTGTAAGCCTCCTAAGTATGAAATTAGCTTGTTTATTATATTTCATGCTCATTCTTTTGATGACGCTTACTGCTTGTTTAGAAAAGTTGTTTATATCGTTCACAGTGTTCTTGTGTAGTGCAAACTTAAGGCCCCTGTGCATGCTTTCTCACTATCAACTGCAAGTGCAGCAGTCCTGAACCTCAATTCCAGGAAAAGGCTGTGCCCATATGTGTGCACAGACTTGCTGTAAAAGAACATTATGACTGTCTGCACACCTGCGATCATGTTCGCATTGTGCCGCCTTCCAAACTCGCTCTCCTCAGTTATGCTAACATTTCTCATGCAGCACACTACAAATAATTTTCGTGCAGCGACTACACATGTGACATTGCGGCATGACTTTAAAGTGAAATTTTCAGATGTGGCCTTCGCAGTGTGCTGACAGAGGTAAAAACTTGCGCCTTGATTTTCTTACAGGATACTTTCGTGTGTAAATCAATTTCTTTAATTTGTGTTTCTGTGCCTTTTGTGCTTCTGTGCTTTTTTCATTTGTGCTTCTAAGGCCCAATAAGTGTTTCACCTACTGTTCGCAACATAGCAAAAGTATAACCATTTGGCAGTGAAAGGCTGAACGGGCATGTCCTCGAAAACCAGTCACTCAGACGATACTATTGAGAGTGTCTTCCAATTGGTTTCCAAACTTGCACCTGTTCTCTCATTGCTTACCGAAAGCTATGGCTTTCATAATGCTTCACGCAGCTCGTGAAACAGAGTATGGAGTGTCATCGCATGACGCGCTGCCGAGTTGTACAGATTGGATGTCTGTTCAATTCCAGGTCACCTTCTTGAGATCCATCGAAGGCTATAAATCACATCCTTTTCCTGTTCGTAGAAGTCGCAAGCAAGCTCACTGTTTACCCTGCTTCAGCTGAACGCTCTCATAAAACACCATCATCTCCTCCTTTGACAAGCTTAAGTCCTTGGCCACTGCCGCCAAATGTTCCCACTCTGCCTGCAACTCCTGATAATGGGCCATTCGGGCTGTTGAAATCCTGGCAAGGCTCGCCAATGTCATGAATGAGGCGCTTGTTTTGAGCTTGCTCTTTATTTAAACATGTACTGTTCTTCACGTGTTGCTAAGTAGCGAAATGTACTGCTCGTCGTGGTCGAGTTTGCACCGAAATATTACCTTCAATCATGAGTGAGTGTCGATAATCAATGCAATATGCAATGAATTATGCCAATGAAGGAATGCCAACGAATCAATGCAGTAGCGCATGCCACGATTTTATTCGCATTTATGCACTGTTCGCCTCATACTGCTGAGTGCTTGTAGCCTCTGCCTCACGGAGGTACTAGCCGTTGCATTTGAACGCATACGCCATTGGTTATGATAGTTTTTTGTCTGCGTTAAACCCCGAAGAAATCTTGCGATCCTAGCCATAGAAAGGTTCACTGCAGATTAATGAAAATGGGGCAGGCCACGTTAGTGTGCGTTCCCTACTGAAAATTCGCTCACCAGTGACAGCGTGAGGTAAGAGGCTGTGTTCACAGTATCGGGGTTCGGTGCAATAGGGTACAGCCGTCCAAGGTTTTCGGCTCTTTCCGTGTGTATTTTGATGACAATCATGGTTATCTTGGGGAATTGTCTGGAAGGAAAAAGGAGGAAAAAGAAAAGACACCGTGGTGACAGAGATTACTTTCGAGCGACAAGACGCTTCTTATATATTCTTAGCGAGGTTCGCCCTACAGCAACTTTCAGAACGTTTGTTATGAAGATAACAGGACATCGCAGGAGTAACGCGTGTAGAGCGAGGGGAGAAATACGTTTCCTTTTAGCTTACGTTTTCGTGCAAAAGGGAGAACTGAAAATTGGATTTCTGACTTTAAGTTGAAACGGAGAGCTACATATGACTAGTAACAACTGCGCGCACTTGCGGCAGGTAAATGCCACCCCATTAGGCGACATTACCTTGCCTCGATTGCAGTCTTTAGTTACAGCGTGTTGCGGCAAGGGCGGCGTTCCGGGCATGGAATCCACCAAGCCCATCGACTACGGCGTGAAGTTGCAGAAAATGAAGGAAAAGTGATTAATTTAAAAAGTATCCCCTCTTGTTCAAATCCTTTCTTTATGGCTGCAGGAGTAACGACGTATGACCTCATGATATACAATCTGGCAGGAAAAACCGAGATTTGCTTTAAATGCTTTAGGCTGTACGGCTTGATTCCGAGGACGCGTTAATGTAGTGCTGCGGATTAATTTTTACCATCCCACTTTTGTTTCCTTCCGCGGACAGAACAATGTCCATAATCCATTGCATAGAAAGGGCCCTAAATTTCGGCAGGGTTGAAGCTTTCTGGCACGGCATTCGACGGTGGTGAGCGACGGATTGGTGAGCTGCATGCCCGCAAAGTTCACCTCCTAACGCTACACCGTTGGTCTATACGATCTCCGACATTCGCTGTCGACGAGATGGCACGGCTGCCGCGGGAAACCCCCTGTTAGGGATAAATACCGTGCACATAAATTAATCCATGAGAACGCGGACGTGGGAACAGCATCCGACAAAGCACAATTGTCAGAGCTAAGCACGCATCATGCGCAGGTTGTAGGTTCGCATTCCAACAGTGGCATGCTATCAGCTTGTCATTTCGGGTTTAATTACGAAAAAGGATGAAAGTCCTTGTTCACGCGAGTGGACGCGGAGTCCCAGAATGCGAAAGCTCGTCGAAACAGGGTACAACGCCGTTTTTGTATACGCCGCCTCTTCTGAAGTGCGGCCGCTACCGTCGGGGAACGAACCCACGACCTCGAGTTCAAAACAGGTTTAGGTGACGACTCCCATCCGGCAGTTTATACTCACTGGGTGGCTAGTTTGGCTTTGTCCAGGATAAGTGGACCTGGTTTTCCATTGACGAGTCCTACTCCCAAGGCGCAGTGGTGGCCAGATGTATTTATGAAATCTCCCACAATCTGGACGAAATAGCGGTCGAAAAACGGTGAAATGAGGCTTCATCCTCTCGTTGTCGTTATTATTTTTCTTTTGTGCATGTTTTATAGTCTACGTATAGCGCGGCGTACCAAACGGCCCCAGCATACATTTTACTCACTGGTACGATTTGCTAAAAAAGAGTTCTGCTCCTCAAGTTATTTTCCTGAATGCGCGACTTAATGAATTAGGGGCACAAGCAATCAAGGTCAAGTACCGTGCACCAGTTAGACGTTTTTATTACGTGCTTTTCCTTGATTCCCCGACTGAATCCGATAGACCAGCTATAGTTGTTTCCCTAAGGTCTCGCGGCAACTGTGTTTAGTCAAGAAGCTTTACCTTGTATACCGTATATAGTTGAAAGAACGCGGGCGCGCGGGATTTTGCTGACATTAACTGCTTTCGCGGCATTCTCGGGGTAATACTTTGCTGACCGAATCAACCCCGCATTATTTTCACACTACAACTACGTGATTGTAATGCCCAAATCCGGCGAAGGGCCCATTAGGACTCTCTCAAGTGCAGCTGCTAGCCTTAACATTGACAATACTGTACTAATGCTCAAATTCCATAAGCTTCTTCAACTTCAGCAGGTGTCCTAAAGCGAATAATTAGGGAAGGCAAACAGTGAATGTGTTTAACTAGAGCCATTGAGACTCCTGCAGTTTATGTCCACCTCTTGAGGCAATTCAGCAGAACAGGTTGAATAGGGCCACGTAAATTGTTATTTATTTATTTATTTATTTGTTTGTTTATTTATATGAAGATACCTCACAGGCCCTAGAGGCATTGTGTAAGGGCGGAGAGTGCACTCAAAGTCTGCACAATAATTAAGATACATAAGTGAATTCATATACAAAAATACAGTGTAACAAATGCGCTAACATACAGTAATTTGGTATAAAAATTCTACAAAGCACAAACAATAATTTTCAACGCTAGAGGTCAATGAACAAGGCGCTGTCTCAAAGTAAATTCGAATCAATAGAATTGCTATAACTAACAGTATTCAAGGAATAATAGCACAATAATCAGGGGAATGATATATATGTATATATATATATATATATATATGTGTGTGTATATATATATATATATATATATATATATATGGCTTGAGCAAATTACGCTCAAGCAAATTGAAGAAAGAGTTCGGCGTACGTTGACTAAGCACAGTATATTGCAGAGACTTTCCGGCTGGTGGGCCAGCCCTTGACTTCGACAAGCGCTGTATATATATATATATATATACAGCGCTTGTCGAAGTCAAGGGCTGGTTCACCAGCCGAATATATATATATATATATATATATATATATATATATATATATATATATATATATATATATATATATATACGACATGTTGTGCTTTTTTTGTTGTGGGCTTGTGCGATCGGGCTCTTTGTATAAGCAAGCGGAATGTGTATGCCGATACCGGAGGTAGTGTCATACCGGGAATTGATTGCCCAGGGGGGTACGCTGGCCAGCTTTGCAATGCAGTCGTAGTACCTTCTACACCTTAGTCTACTTTTGCGACGCATACACCGTGCTAACTCCACCTAAATATTCTAAACATATAAACTTAGTTTGCCTAATCTGAAAATAGGCTTTCTCGGGTGGACATCAATGCAACATTTTCTGTAAAACTACTGAGTTCATCTCGGCTGGGCTAACGATTCGAATAATGAGTGCTTGCGGTGCGCAATGCTGTACAGCAGTCCTCTCCTTTGTAGGTTCGTTACATTTTTTTGAAATGACGAATAGAAAGTGTTTCTTGCAATATTGATTTTTCTTATCGCTGATCATGACGAAATGTGGCGCGAAGCTAATAATCAATGTCAGTGCTTTCCTCCTAGTCAAACATGTGCCTAATATAAGTAAAAGTGAATAAGAACAAATTGAATGCGTGGGACTAGAGAAACAAAGCAACTTTATTCTTGTAAATAAACTGAACCACACACCGAAATTAAGTACATCGGTGTCCACACTTCATGCAACCTATCTTGGAATAATCACATATTATATGTCATTAGGAAGGCTAACTGTATTCCATATAACGTTTCTACATGAGCCGCTGAGCTACATCAGCTGTCGCGTCGTGTCGTGGCACGACACGACAGGGCCTGTTGTGTTCGCAGGAAAAAAACTCGAAACAGTAAGTGCGAGGCGCCCAATGCATGCAGAGCTCGGTTTCTTGCAGCAGCCACTAGATGTCGCTCGCCTCCTCGCATCCGTGGCAGCGGCGGCGCCGGCAACACGGGGTAAAGAAAGAATCACCGCCCAATCAATCCTTACAGTTCTGCTGTGAAGTCGAAACGTGCGGCGCCGGTGTTATTCACCGGGTTAATCTTTACGGCCAATTAAACAGCGGCTTGCTAGGCTGTCGCTCTTCGGTACGCAGGTGCTGCTTGCGCTTGGTTGCGCGAGCCTCTTTATGTGTCCCGGCTGCTGCATCGGTACGGTGCTGACGAGCTCGTTGGCGGTTTTTCTCGCGACGCTGCAGATCGAAAGCTGCGTGCTCCTCAGGAGTACATATGTCGCGTGGCCAATCCATTTAGCAGCCGGAGAGAAACTGCTGCGCTCGCGCTCGACTGTGATGGAAAGTAACAGCGTCAATACTGGCACAGCCAATCGTGCGGTTCATTTCTGTTTCGAGCGTGCGCATGGGGTTGCCATGAAGGAGTTTTCGGCGTACAGGCGACAGAGCGATGGACAGATGAACCTGCTAGGCAGATACATATTCGCTATAAGAAAAGAAACAGAAAGCTCGTGTTCGAGCATTGCGGTCGCCGCAAGAAATTTCCGGTAAGGATTACGGTTGGATAAGCTACACTCACCAGGAAGCCGAAACTGCAGGGAGTGATTAACAACACTTTCCTATTTAAAAGAAGAACACACCTCGAAACTGATTTGTGTTCTAATATGCCATGAAAAGGCTGTGAAGATTCCTGAAGAACAGGGCGCTCAAGAAGCGCGACTGAAGCGTGGTAAAGTGCGAACCTCTATTCTTTGTTTCACTGCGTAGATGCACTTGCTAGCTGCGCAAGTGATGTCGCAGGCCGGTAAAACACCTTAGTCGAACACCAATGTCACCACGTGATTAATTTCAGGCTACGTCTTAACGAGCAATCGTTTTAGTTCTCGTTTACGACTTCGCAGTCAAACTACCTTCACAGCCTGCATTGGAGCCTAATCTCTTTTTTTACAAAGTAGTGTCCGAACTGCAGGTGTCGGCCTATGATTGATAGTGAAGATTTACCGTAACCACCAGGAACTGCCGATCACAGAAGCGCGAGCACCAAGACGAAGAAAAGCAAGTCACTGTTTCGCCCAAAAGGCAGCGCATTGCTAGCGATTGTAAGATAATTGCCACTTACACCAAATGAAGACTCACGCTTTATCAGCCATGCATATTGAAGAACACACTCGCTCAATAATAAAAAAAAATCGTAGTATCACGTGTGCACAGATAAACTTGACAATATCTCACTCGTTGAAAGCGAGTAGTCGCCCTGACAACGTTGGCATAATTAAGAGCGTTGGCAGCGGGGGTAAAACGCTTCTCGCTAATTGGATATCACGTGAGCTTAATGGCCAAGCGGGGATGAAGCCAGAACCATCTCGGCTGACCGTTTGCCTCCGCACCCGCCGCAGATTACCTCGAAGATCAACGTGCGGGTTGCGTGTATGCCGGACATGCGCTCAGGCGCGCGGACAGCTGTAAACATCCACAGTTAGGCTGAATGATGAATAAGGGTATTGGCAGCACCGAAACAGCTTTACTGAAAACTCGACCATTGCGAAAATGCAGTGTCTCAAACGATGCAGGCGGAGGGTAAAACAGTGTTCTGTGGCTGGAAATCAGTGGTAAAGAATCTAGCGATGTCAATAAAGACGCCGAGTGCAGTTTCCAACATGTTCGCGACGAGCGTCGAAAACGGCGACAAGATGATTTTTTTTTCTCAGACGAACGCCTTCCTTTTTACTTCGAAAGAAGAACAAGGCGAAAGCCGGATCGGACGTTTCGAAAAGTTGACTTTGCTCTTTCAAGGTGTCATACGTGTACATGTCAATTCCAAGGCGGGCTATGCTATCCTTGCATATGCCGCTTTGAGAAAGACAAGTCCTCTTGAAGGGGCAGCGCAGTAAGACCTGCGTCCTGTGTGACCTGTGTCCTGCGCAATGTCCTGTGTGTTTCCTGCCTTTTGTCATCGTCTTATTGCGCTGCCCCTTCAAGATGTTCAACCAGTACCAACTCGCCCAAATGTCGATCCTTCTAAAGACAAGTCCACTTGTCAAAATGTTGGCTCTGGCTTTCACATTGTTCGCGTTTTGCTCATCGTCTTGAATTTCCATTTTCCGCCTTCCCCGTGGTTGCATCCCCCCAGGGCGTTTCCAGACGGGGTACCACAGCCAGTAATACAAGTAATAGAGCCAGTAATGCAGTAATACAAGGTAAATGTTGTCAGGTTGTTAAGCACAGGTGCGCGAGGGTGCATGAGGCTGGCCAGTTTCGCTTACGACATAGACGCAGGGAACAAATGGGCAAATTAGGAGCATTTGAGATAACTGCTTCACGAACGCTTCGCTTCGCTTCCGTTGATTCTAA